>NC_056759.1:6712500-7312500 GCF_018687715.1 Carya illinoinensis
ATTTTGTGGTGTTAGACATGGAAGAAGATGAAGAAGTCCCACTAATTCTTGGGCGACCATTCTTGGCTACGGGAAGAGCTTTGATTGATGTTCAAAAGGGTGAGTTAACATTGAGAGTGAACAAGGAAGAGGTTTTGTTCAAAATTTACCAAGCCATGAGAATTCCAGAAGAGCCAAGCACTTGCTTCCGGGTTGATGTCATTAAGCAAGGTGTGGAAAAGCCCTTTAAAGAAGATGCACCAGCCAATCACCTAGAACGAGCCTTGCAGCAGGATACATCACTTAGCAATGAAGTGGAGAGGAACTATACTCTTATTCCTTTTGGAGATCCCGATTGATGAAGATTGAAAAGTCTGGCTGTAGACTTTAAAACAAGCGCTTATGGGAGGCAACCCATAGATCTATCTTTCTTTCTTTCATTTATTTTATTATCTTTATTTATTTAAGTTTTAATAAATTAATTTTTGATGCAGGTATTTAGCAAGAATAAAGAGCTGGAAAATTTTTAAACCTCGGAAGGTTCACCATGAAACCAGGGAAGTTCCTTTATTTCTTCAATCCTTTTTACTTTTGCATCACAATGAGGACATTGTTTAGTTTAAGTTTGGGGGTGTAAACTCCTATAATTATTTGATCCTCTTGTTTTCTAAGTTTTGGGTTGTTGATGGGTTGTTTGATTCTCTTACCAAGCATGCATTGGAGTAAGATTGAATTCTCTATGACTCTGAAATTTGTGATTGAAGATGGTTTTGAGAAAAATTTTCAAAAATTTCTTTTATGTCAAGTGAAGTTTTGTGGGTACTTTGGTTTAAATCTTTGACCTTGAACACAATTGAGCACATAGTCATTTTTCTCTTATTCCATTTTGCTTATGAAGAGAAGAAGTTGAATTAATTGAAAGAGGGAGGTTCGATTTTGCTTTGCTCTAGAATCCGTTGATGGATCCTTGAGGCGAAATCCTAGTTGAGACCAAATATTAGAGAAATGATCTAGGCATTTCTTTGGCATAACCAAAAAGCTTTCCCAGCCGTCCTAAATGTCATGCCATCATTACATGGTGTGTTTCCATAGTCAACCCCCTTGAGCCTTCATGAGCCTTTATTGATTCTTTAAACTACATAAACCATGCCCGCTCTAAGCCTGAAAAACAATGAATCTACCGTTGATAGTTTGAGAAAATACTTTGGTGGAGAGTTACATTTAAAAGAGAAAATTGGTTTCATGATGAAACGTATTATGTTTGCTCTATTTGATCAAAGAAAAAGAAGAAGAAGAAAGGAAGTGATTGAAAAAAAAAAAAAAAAAGAGAGAGAAGAAGAGGAAAAAGAAAAAGAAAAGAAAAGAAAAAGAAGTCGCCAAGCGGAATGTGAATTACCTCAAATTTTGTTAAGGGAAGTGTTGGTATTACATCAGTGATTACAGCAATTTTAATGCCACAAGTATGAGCATATTGCCAAGAAAGAGCTATGATTTGAATCATGTGAGTTTCTCTTTTAATGTTCTTTTCACTAAGTATTTTCCCAGTTTGATTTAATTTCCCATATCCAGTTCTTTCTTAACCCTCACCCTGTGGCCTATCATTACAACCTTAATAAAGACCTTTTGATCTTTGATTTTGGTGTTGACTACATTAGTGGAGAGGATTTCTGAAAATTGGACTTATGGGGTTAAGTTTTAAGAGAATTCTTCTGATTTTGGTTGTTCTACTTTTATCTGAGTTTGCAGGTGGTTTGAGGTTAAATTGACTATATCACACACCCACTCAAGGTCTTAGCTTTAGGTTGAAATAAACGCCTAACTCTTGCTTGACAAATTGCAAAATTTTTGATTGATTTTCTTGCTATCTTTGATGTTAAAAGAGTAAGATACTAGAGATGAAATCTAAATTCATAAAAGTTTGGTGAATGATGATACTTCTCTTTGGGGTCGAGTTGATATTGCCTAAACTATCATTTGTTTTTCTTTTTTTGTTTGAGGACAAACAAAGTTGTAAGTTTGGGGGTATTTGATGGCTTGCAAAATTTCATATTGCAGATTTTACAAGTTCGCTCGAGCGGAGGCTCTTGGCCGCTCGAGCGAATTCAGGCAGATTCAAACGCTCGACTGCCGCTCGACAGGGAGCTCGAGCAGGTTGCTGAAAAACGAAGATCGCTCGAGCGGAGACATTGGCCGCTCGAGCGAAATCAGGCAGAGTCGAACGCTCGATGTGCGCTCGATAGGACGCTCGAGCGAAATCAGGCAGAGTCGAACGCTCGACGCGCGCTCGACATCCCGCTCGAGCGAACATCGTATTTTGACAGGTTTTAGGTTTTCCGCCGTGGGACCATATAAAAGGCCATTCTTCACTCTAGAGCTGCGGTTTTTGACTAGAGAACACTCTTTGGGAGAGAAAAACATAACTAGAGGGATTCAAATCATTTGTTTTGGAGACGGAATTCCAATTTATTGCACGTACGTTGGATTCATACACGAGCACGGACGGGAGAAAGGCGTTGAATCGTTCTCTTGAGCTTTTGACGACCAGTTGAGGCTGCAAGGAGGATTTTTCAGTGTTTATTTTCTTCTTCCCATCTTCTCAGAACAATTATGGTGAATTCGTTTATGTTGAATTCCAATTCTAGTATGAGCTAAATTTTCTTCTTTCTAGGAAAACGATGTAACCTAATTCCGAACTATGCTTGTTTGTCCATGCTAATTTAATGCAATTCTCTATTTGTTTATCTGATTTATTCTGAGTTTAATGCTTCTAATTAACTGGCCATTGATTAGATGATTATTAATCTTGTGATTTGCTATCGAAAGAGGGAATCATAGGGTAGATCTTGGATATTTCAGCATAGGTAAGTATAGAGATCGAAAGACTTGTATGAACCTGTGTAGTAATTAAATCATTGGTCTTATTGCGTTCTTGATTATTTAATTTGCATACTCTTGTGTGAATTGATAAACTAGAATCACTTCCAATTGACTATCGAAAGAGGCTTTTGGATGAATTAGAGATTTGCTAATAGACAAAAGAGGTTTAAGTTAAATTAGCTGGATGAGAAAAGCATAGTGAAGAATTATGGTGAAATCGATTTCCTAGAAGGTTTCTTCCCCATTGAATTTGATCTTTGAAAGTCAGTTTTATTTTCTTTGCTTATTTCTCTTTGAGTTGATCTAAGTTTATTTGCAACAACAAAAACCTTAGCGATTCCTCTAGATAAAATTGAGATTAGTAAAATTTTGGTATTTGGCAAGAGTAAGGTACCAATCCCTGAGGACGATACTCTACTTATTACTTTACTATAAGACTACGATACTGTGCACTTGCAGTTTTGCACCGGTCAAGTTTTTGGCGCCGTTGCCGGGGATTGGTTTATTCTTATTCTTTTTGTCAATATCGATACAAAGTAATCTTGGTTTTAATTTAGAATTTTGTTTTAATTTGTTCTACAGGTGTGTTTTTGACATTGGATGCGCCGTACTAGATCTCGTGACATTATTCCTGTTGATCCGGAGATTGAAAGAACTCTTAGATCACTAAGAAGAAATAAGATACTAGTCATGGCTGAAGAAGATCGTGAGGTACTACCACGCACCTTGAAGGACTATGTACGGCCAGTTGTGAATGGAAATTACTCGAGCATAATGCGCCAGCCAATCAATGCCAACAACTTTGAGCTCAAACCAGCTTTGATTAGCATGGTGCAGCAGGCTCAATTCAGTGGATCACCACTTGATGATCCCAATATTCACCTGGCTATGTTCTTGGAGATTTGTGATACTGTGAAGATCAATGGTGTTACTGAAGACACCATTAGACTGAGATTGTTTCCCTTCTCTTTGAGGGACAAGGCTAGAGGTTGGCTACAATCTCTACAACCGGGAAGCATTGTTAGTTGGCAGGACATGGCTGAGAGGTTTCTTGCTAAATTTTTTTGACTAGAGAACACTCTTTGGGAGAGAAAAACATAACTAGAGGGATTCAAATCATTTGTTTTGGAGACGGAATTCCAATTTATTGCACGTACGTTGGATTCATACACGAGCACGGACGGGAGAAAGGCGTTGAATCGTTCCCTTGAGCTTTTGACGACCAGTTGAGGCTGCAAGGAGGATTTTTCAGTGTTTATTTTCTTCTTCCCATCTTCTCAGAACAATTATGGTGAATTCGTTTATGTTGAATTCCAATTCTAGCATGAGCTAAATTTTCTTCTTTCTAGGAAAACGATGTAACCTAATTCCGAACTATGCTTGTTTGTCCATGCTAATTTAATGCAATTCTCTATTTGTTTATCTGATCAGCCAGTTAACGATTCCGAACCTGGCTCATCCTCTGGCTATTTGGAACGGGCCGATCAGATCAAGACCCCAATGCACAAAAGGCCACAGGGCAGTCACCGATGTTAACTCTTCTACGGGGTGATGTGGTACTGGCTCGTGTTCTTGGCACTTCAGGCATTTTTTGACAAAATCTTGTGCATCTTTGAGAAGGTGCAGTCAGTAGTATCCAGCTCGAGTCACTTTTGCAACCAGCACCCTACCCCCCGCGCAACTCTAGCATGCGCCTTCGTGATTCTCTGCTAGGACGTATTGGGCCTCTTCTGAAGTCTAGCACCGAAGAAAGGGCTAGGAGAATCCCCTCCTGGAGAGGATCCCCTTGATCATAGTGAACTAGGCAGCTCTGTTCTTAACTTTCAGCACTTCCTCTGGGTCGTCGGGCAATTTATCCTCCTGAAATAAATCCCTGATGTCTACAGCCCATTGAGGGGATGTCGGGGCGATGGCGAGTTTCTCCATCCCGATTGATGAGGTATCGATTGTTTTGACATTAGTTTGTTCCGAGAGTTGGGACTCGTCCTGTCCTGATGTAGCTCTCGCTAGTCGATCTGCCTTTTGATTTTTCGCCCTAGGAATCTTCTGGGTTCGGAAGTACCGGAAGCGATCGTGCTCATTGTAGATGAGTTGGATGTATTTTTTCAGCCTATCCCCCTTTGCCACAAACTGCCCGAGCACCTGGCTGACGACTACTTGGAAACCTGACCTCACGTCTAGTTCCTCCACCCCTAACAGTCGTGCCACCGCCATTCCTACCAAAAGCGCCTCGTACTCAACCTCATTGTTGGTTGCCTTGTAGGCGAACGTGCTGCATAATTGTGTTCCTCCCCCTATTTCGTTATGATGTGGACCCCTACTCTGCCACCAACCCGACACAATGAACCGTCTACATAGATCTGCCAAGGTCTCCCTAGTGGTGTTGTAGGGGCTTCTTTTGTAAAAATCCGTGAACTCAGCGATGAAGTCTACCAGTATTTGGGCTTTAATCGCGGTACGGGGGCACTACTTGATGTCAAATTCGTTAAGTTCGATCGCCCACTTGGCGAGCAGGTCGAAGGTGTCTGGCTTCTAGAGGACCTTCTTGAGGGGCTAGTCTGTTTTCTGTTTGAAATCTTCATTGGGTGAGCTTGAAAATATGGCCTTAGTCTCCTAGCCACGACCACCAACGCAAATGCTAGCATCTCCATTCGAGCATACCGGCCTTTGGCTCCTCGTAAAGCCTTGCTCGTGTAGTAGACTGGTCTTTATCCTTCCCCTGTGTCGCAAATCAGAACCTCCGAGACTGCATTCGGAGACACGACCAGGTATACATTTAGATTTTCTCTCTGCCTGGTTTGGCTGAGAAGAGGGGGTGAGTCAGATATCGCTTCAGGTCGGAGAAGGCTTCTTCGCATCGCTTGTCCCACTCTTGAGCTTTTCTCAAGACTTTGAAAAAAGATAGGCACTTGTCGGTCGATCAAGCAATGAAGCAATTGAGGGCTGCCACTCTGCCGACCAACCTTTGGACTTCGTGGAGATTGCATCCCTATTATGGCCTTGACTTTCTCGAGATTGGCTTTGATGCCTGGCTCTGAGACCATAAACCTCAAAAACTTTCTGGGCTCCACCCCAAATGCACACTTGTTGAATTGAGTTTTATTTGGTATCGCTGAAGGATCGAGAAAGCCCCACGGAGGTTCGTCAAGTGTGAGTCTAGCTTCTTGCTTTGCACCAGCAGGTTGTCCACATATACTTCCATCTTTCGACTGATCTGCTGTTTGAACATTCGATTGACTAGCTGCTGATAGGTAGCGTCGGCATTCTTCAGACCAAACGACATGGCTTTATTGTAGTATAGCCCCTGATCTGGAACGAACGTTGTCTTCTCTTCATTGTTTGGGCTCATCTTGATCTGGTTGTACCCAGAGTAGGCATCCATAAAATCGAGGAGGGGGTGCTTGCTGTTGAATCCACAATTAAATCGATGCAGGGCAGGGGAAAGTTGTCCTTTGGGCATGCTTTGTTGAGGTTGGTGAAGTCTACGCACATCCACCACTTCCCGTTAGCTTTTTTCACTAGGACCACATTCAAGAGCCACTCTGGGTAATGTACCTCGCGAACGAGCCTTGCCGTAAGGAGTCAATCCACTTCTTTTACTATGGTTGCGTATTTCTTGGCACCGAAACTCTGCTGTTTCTGCTTAATCTTCTGAGCCGCCAGGTTTACACACAGTCGATGCTTGATGACTGAATTGTCTATTCCTGGCATATCTTTGTGGCTCCAAGGGAAGATGCCCTGGTGCTCAACGGGGAGGTGCTTCAATTGCTGCCTTATTCGAGGGTCAGTTGAGTCCCCATTCGAATGGTACGCACCGACCTCTGGGTGTCAACCGAGACCAACTCTAGGGGCTCATTTGGCTCGGCTTCACACAGGGCCTCCTCATCTCGGATCTCTTCATCCCATTCGGTTAGGTTGAGAGGGAGAAGGGCTTCAACTCCCTTGCCTCCATCATCGGCACTTGTGATTGTCTTCACCTCATGCCTGAGTTTGCGGGTGTAGCATTCTCGAGCTAGGACCTATTCATCTCGGATCTCCCCCACCCTTAAATATGTGAAGAACTTCATCTTGCGGTGATATGTGGAGGTCATCGCCTTGAGGCTGTTTAGCGTGGGATGATCGACTATCGCATTGTACGATGATGGGGCTTTGACCACCAAGAAGTCCGCCATGGTCGCCGCTGTCCTCAGGGCCTTGCCAGCTAGAATTAATAAGGTAATAACCCCCATTGGTTGGACCACATTGCCAGGTAAAGCCTTTTAGAGGGATCAGAGCTTGACGTAACCTATCCGATCTGATCCCCATCTTGACGAAGGCTTCCCAAAACATGATATCTACCGAGCTCCCATTATCCACCAGGATCCGCTTGAGGGTGAAGTCCGCGACCTGCATGGTTAGGACCAACACGTCATCATGTGGGTGGAGGATCTCTTCTTCATCCCTCTCGTTGAAGCTTATGGTGATTCCCCTGGCCAGCTTGTGAATTCGGAGCGCAACATGACCGGTCGTGAACACTTCTTCGTATCGCATTGGCGATTGTGTGGATCTCGCCAATCGGCCTTCTGGTTCTCTTGGGGCTCCTTAGAACTTCCGGGTTAGCCGCCCGGTTGCCTGGTAGTGTCCTCTGATTGCCATTCCTAGGCAGCTCTCGGCAATCTTCAAAGTGTCACCCTTGGTCCTGCATTTCCATCCTCTTCATTCTATTAAGGGTGTAATAGTCTTCGGTACTATGTCTATCAGTCATATGGTGACTACAATACGAGCACCCTCTGGGTTCTCGCCTTGAGTCCCTTCGCAAGCTTATCTCCTTTTCTCCTTCTACCGTCAAGTTGGCGTGCATTCTAGGGGCGCCTTGTGGTCTCGAGTGCCTCGAGGTTTCTCCCTTTTTCTTCCACTCCGCTGCCCCCTTCTTCCCCTTATCTCGCCCTCGACTGTCCTTCTGCTTGGTTGCCCTTAGGTAGGCCCCCTCCACTTCGGATTATTGTGGCCCTGTTAGTGCTTTTAATGTATCCTCCACATTAATGAACCCATCTGCTCAATCCATGAATTCCCTCAGGGTGATCGGGATCTAATAGGCTATCTCAGCTATGAAGGGGTTTCTAGGCCAGATCCTCGCTAGGAGGGTTGTCAGGGTGATCTTTTCGTCTTGATCATCGGTAGTCATTCGTTCCCTATTGAAAAGTGCAAGGTAGGATTTTTGGCTTTCGCTATCACGTTGCTTGACTGTCAGGAGATACGCCACCAGGTGCCTCTTTTTGGGCTTGCTAAGAACTGAGTCACAAATAGGCAAGCCAACTCGTCGAAGCTTCCTATCATCCCTGATGGTAGGGATTCGAACCAGGTTTGGGCCCCGCCCTTCAGTGTCAATGGGAAGGCTCGGCAAGCTATTTCCCCGAAAAATTGTGCAACTTCATGTGGGCCTCGAACATGTCCAGGTGTTCTAGTGGGTCCTTGGTTTTGTGGTACAGCTCCATCTAAGGAATTTTGAATTTCGGTGGTAGAGAAACTGCCATGACTTCAGTGCTGTAAGGCAAGTTTGTGTTTCCCAGCAGCTGCTCGACCGCTGAGGGTGTCTCGACCCGCCTGGCTATCTCCTTGTACTTGTCTCCTAGCTCTTGCAGTTCCGAATGTATCCGTCTTCTTTCTTCGTCTGCGGCCGCACTCATTTGGTCACGACGTGACTCTATGTGCTCGTTGCCACTAGGCTCGTCTTCCCTTCCCAACTCTTCGTTGGTTCATCGTAGCACTGTGTTCTCCTTGTGTAGTTCCCCCATTTCCTCAGTAAGCTTCCTTATCATTTCTTCCATCTTCGCCAGCCTTGCCTTCATCACGTCGTTCGCACATTCTTCCTCCTGCGCAGTTTGGGACCGCGTCATTGCCAGCATGTGAAGCACACGTTGTTAGAGAAAAGAAAAGAATCTCACAGATGGTGCCACTGTTGACGACGTGTTTGGCGGCTTGTAGTTGCACGGGCCCGCCCTTTGTACCTGCAAGACGTGCAGAGGATGGACTCGGGGGAGTCCGTTAGTCCTCCGATAGTTTTGTTAGTAGGTGTTTCACGTATGTGTAAAAAGGATCAACCAACCTTTTTCGTAAAAGGACTGGGGCTTTTATACCTGGCCTGAACTCAATCAGTTAGGAGATGTGTGGGATTCCAAGGTATGTCTGAGTCAGAGTTATCTTGTCTCTGACTCGGCAATGACTTGTCATGTCGTGGTCACGTAAGGGTATACCCTGCCATATAATAAATGCAACATGTTCCTGATTTTTTGTGATTGGGTCAATAATAAATGCGACGTGCCCCTGCCCACCTAGGCGTGGAGAAGCATATTGTCCTTCCTTCAGTGGGTGCAACCCGCTTAGAAAACCGACATAAGTAGGACTTTAGGGGGGGTGAGACATCAAATTGGAAATGGGCTTTCAGCTAGATTGAAGCCCAGGTCCCAAAAGCCCCTTCGCCCACCTTGGTTCTAGGTTGCTGGGTTGTTTCGGGTTGGGTTGCCTGGCACCAGGGCCAGTCCCCCCACAGGTATAAACCCCAAACGATCTGAATAAATAAATAAATAAATAAATAAAATAAAAAAAAACCCCGAGGCCAATAATCTCTCTCTCTCTCTCTCTCTCTCTCTCTCTCTCTCTCTCTCTCTCTCTCTCTCTCTCTCTCTCTCTCTCTCTCTCTCTCTCTCTCTCTCTCTCTCTCTCTCTCTCTCTCTCTCTCTCTGTGTGCTGGTCTGTAATCTGAAAACGATGTAGCAAACAACGGGCACCACCACACCACATGGACGTACGTAAGTGCATGGAAGTTTCAAATTTCTTTTTGTCACGTAGCTAGGAAACACTTCGACACGTCCATGTATATCTCCATCAACAGCCCGACGAGGAAATCCAAAATCACATCCAATTATCCCCAGCTCTTCATTTCCCTCTTTCTATGTTATCCACACCCTCTATTTCTCCTTTTGAAAGTTTTGTTCCAAAGTTTTTTATGGTCTAAATTTATAATATTTATAATGATTAAAAAGATAATAATTAAAAAGAATAAATATATAATATTAATTTTTCGTGTGTACGTATAAATTATAAAATCTATTATTTACGAGTTAGTGTTTAAAAACGTAAGCATGAATAAAGTGAAATAAATAAATATATTTTCGTACACAAAGCCGGCGTTAATGGCAAGCTAACCAGAGTGAAATGGCTTTTCTTCAACTAATTCCCTCTTTGTCGCTCTCTCACAGAGCCGCTTTAAGTTTAAACCCAGCTGCTATTCCCTCTCCCCTACGTCCAATCCCTGCAGTATTTTCTAAGAGAACCCATTCCCTCCGCAGAAACCGCAACTCTCTCCGGTGCTCCTCCTCCTCTTTCTCCGAGAAGTACCACACTAATCCTCCGAAATCAAACGATGTCGTGGAGCTCCCTATTTTCCCCCTGCCGCTCGTGCTGTTCCCGGGCGGGATTCTACCCCTACAGATCTTCGAGTTCCGGTACCGTATGATGATGCACACTCTCCTCCAGACCGATCTCCGCTTCGGTGTCATATACTCCGACGAGTTTTCGGGTACTGCTGACGTCGGATGCGTCGGAGAGGTGGTCAAACACGAGCGCCTCGTCGACGACCGGTTCTTCCTCATCTGCAAGGGCCAGGAGCGGTTCCGAATGACCAACCTCGTACGCACCAAGCCTTACCTCGTCGCAGAGGTGACGTGGCTGGAGGACCGGCCATCAGGGGACGGGGAAGAGGATCTGGAGACACTGGCGAACGGGGTCGAGGCGCACATGAAGGACGTGATTCGGCTGTCGAACCGGCTAGGCGGGAAGCCGGAGAAGGAGGCAATAGACCTACGGAGGAACCTGTTCCCGACGCCGTTTTCGTTCTTCGTTGGGAGCACCTTCGAGGGTGCTGCGAGGGAGCAGCAAGCCTTGCTTGAGTTGGAGGACACCGCGGCGAGGCTGAAGAGGGAGAAAGAGACCTTGAGGAACACGCTCAATTACTTGACGGCGGCCTCGGCGGTTAAGGACGCGTTTCCCTCGTCGTAATCTGAGGTACTGTACTGAAGGTTACAACTTACTGCCCTTTACCCGGTTTCAAACTTGCAAGGAAGGATTTAGCAAAAGGCAAAAAGTTGTAAAAAAAAAAAAAAAAGTTTTATGGGTGATTTGGGAAGTGTAGTTTTAGCTTGGGTTTGGGAGTTGAGAAGTATTGAGGTATGTTGTAAATAGTAGTGAAAAAGTAGGTAAAAAATAATAATAGAATATTGAATAGTAGTAAAAAATATGTAAAAAGTAATAATAAAGTAATGAATAATAGTAGAGTATGTTGAGAAATGTTGAGAATGTTAAACATACCATTAGATATAGATAGTCAAATAAATATTATTTTTTATTTTAAGTTTTATTATTTCTAATGGCAAATGATATTACTATTAAAGTGAATAGTTTTCACGTACTTTTTTTTTAAAAAGTGAGTAAATTTAGAATCTATATAAAATCTATATTTTTTAATGGTGGTCTTAACTTTTTTTCAAATAGAAAATTCAGAGACAATGCACTCCAAGATTATATATACTGTTGCCAATTTTTAATATATATATTATAAATAAATTTCTAACTAAATGCATGACTTATAAAATCATTCAAAATTAGAGTACTACCCGCACCCTCCAGACGGGGCCACCATGTTCCTGCCCTCGCATGGGTGGGGGAGAGTTAGGCCCATTGGGCCCAGCCTTGCTCACCATGGACAAGTGCGCCCTCAAGATCGCCCGTCCACTACCCACACACATCATTGAAAAATAACAACAAAACTCAAAATTAACCCAACTCCACCGAACTAGCCATAAAATCCATAGATTTATCATCTAACAACAAATACACAAAGTTACAAACACAAATTAAAAAACCATCTTAACAAACGCAACTTTTTCCTTCGACAAGACCACGATGTTGCCATGGGTCTCTTCTCAAACCAACATCCATTTGTGGCCTCAGAACCATGGCCTCGCTGTAGCTTGTAGGTGTCTCACAACCTTCAAGAACAAAAAGTGGAGGAGGAGAAGATGTGGAAGATTTGCTTGCTGCAAGGTTGGGGTGGAGGAGGTGAAGAACAAAAGAAAAGAGATGGGAGGTAAAAATGGAACGACAGAGGGAGAGAGATGAGAGGCGAGAAAGTGATTTAGGGTTTTGTATTTTCCCTTATATACTAGCCAAGTTTTGATGTCATTTTCTTAAAAGAAAGTTTGTTTTTTAAATATATATCTATTTATTTAGATATATGGTGGGCTTCGACCTAGTTCGGGTCCGTCCCTCGACACCTAATTGCATGTAGGCATCCTCCTACACACCTTTCGTCTTAGGATGGAATTCCAGTCTCAACCAGGCAGAGGCCAAAAGGGGTGGGTAGGGTGGCGGACAACGGAGCTGACGTCCACTGAGTAGGGTTGTTCATCTGGGCCGGTTTTTATCCGGCCCGGCCAAGAACCTGGAAAACCGGATTTTCGGTTGGGGTTTTCGGCCCGGATGACGTCCGGGTCGGACTCCGCATTTGCAAAACCAGATACATCTGGTCCGGACCCGGGTATGAAACCCGGGTTCCGTTTTAGAACCCGGTTAACCGGGTTTGTATAAAATCTTCAAAAAACCTCGTCTCTGTCTAAAGCCTCATCTCCCGTGACCCGGTCTCCCAACTTCCCAAGTCATCTCTCTCTCTCTCTCTCTCTCTAACACACGAAACCCTAGCCGCCCCCATAATCTCCTTCATTCTTAACTCCCCAACTACCCCACCAGTGACCACGATCTCTCTGTCGTCGAGCTTGAGCTTGGGATCCTGCGGTCTGAGAGTCTTCATTCTAGTGCTGATGCAGAAAACCCTCTCTCTCTCCCTCTTGGTAAGTCTCTCTCCTGATCTGTGAACAATGAATGTAAATGTGATAGATCTAGTGATTTGGTGAATTGGGTCTCTTTGTGCTTGGATAGATCTAGTGATTTGCCAAATGGGAGTTTTAGGGTTTTGTTTGGGGATTTCTCTTTTTCTATCTTAGTGGGTTTTTTTTTTTTTCGTTTGGTTCTTGTTCTTTATTGATTTTTTTCCTTACAATCTAAACAAATCTCAATAGATTTGAAGAGATTTTGTTTAGATCTGAGTCATTTTGGTTTCTGTTTCCTTACAATCTAAACAAAATCAAAGCAGTGTATAAAATGCTCGTTGGATATGATTTAGGATTTTTGTCTGCAGGGTCCTTTGTGGGTTTAGGTTTTTTGTCATTATACTTGATTAAAGTATTTGATCGCAGAGGGCATGTGGCAAAACTATGCATTGTTTTCCTTCCGCTGCTTGTTGCATCCCTCATTGGCATCTCACTGGTTAATGACTATTGGCACCATTGGCAAGATGTATTTGCTGGAGGTGTTCTAGGTGTGTTTTTGTATCATCACTTAGAAAATGAAATTTAAATTTTCAATATAAGAAGGCAGGGCATGCGATGCAAAGGTGCTATAAGGAATGCACATTCTTACCTGCCATAATTTGGCTTCAACACCTTCAACAGATGCAGCCCCTTTCTTTATCTCTTCTGCTAGTTTCTCTACATGTCCATACATGGAATAGTACCTGTAGCAGCAAAAAAAATAAAATAAAAAATAGAACATATAGATTATGAGAGTTGTATGATAATCAGTTCCTACAGTAGCAAACTGGAGAATAGAGTTTTACCATGACATCTGATGAAAAATACTAACTTGCTTTTAGTTCAAGGGAAAAATTGAGAGTACAAATAATTAAAAGAATCGTGATTACTTGCAAGTCTCTGGGAAAAACAACTTGCTCAGATTTTGACCTCTAATGGATTGCTGAGTTGGAAGTATTGATCCAAAACAAATTTCTTCAACTTCTCAGTTTTGCATGTATGTGCATGGGTGTAGACTATTCCCAGGTTCCTTCTCAAGTTTTGAGCAGATAAAAGGCTAATGGCAAATCTTAGAAGCCCACCACACAGTGGAACAGGTAACTCACAGCATTTCAGGTAAACATATGGCTGGTTAAGGCATATGTTTTGATAACACCAAGAGCTGGTTAAGGCATTACTTTTGAAGGGCTCAATATGCAACAGAACAAGTCTATCTTTTGCATATTTCCAAAGTAGTTCAATTTTTCAAATTATTTAAACAAATTGTGTTTTTCTCTGCTGAAATATCTTCCTTCTCTTCAGTTTGGTTGGCTATGGAGAATATACTAGGAATTCAATATGGTGGTTGTCTCCAGTTTGGGTGGCTACAGACTTGAAGTTGTTATTTTGGTGTGATTAAACTATTGATGGAGGACTGTGTTATTTATATGTAACTCTTATCTTGTAATTTTTATATTTTGTAATGTAATGTACATAATACAAAATAATGAAATATGTAGTGTGTTGTGTGTTGCATGCATATCATGATGAATATTTGTTTTTGACATAAAATTTCGGTTTTCATTTTTAATATATTTTTATTATTATAGATAATCTTCAATGTATAAGTATTATGGCTTTCAAGATGACTTCTTGAAAATATATATATATATATATATGCAGGCTTTGTAAGAAAAAAAATTAGTAAAATATGGGCTTCAGATTAAAAAAATTGCTTTTCACCATTATCTTTTACTTATAAAAATCTAATAATATAGCCTATGTTAAAAAAAAAAAAAAAAAAAACCGGGTTCATCCCGGAACCCGGATTTCCGGGTTGTAAAAATCGGGATACATTCGAGTTTCGGACCGGATCACAACCAGGGTATATCCGGGCCGAAATCCGGCCCGGATTTGAGATCCGGATTTCGGGCCGGGTATACCCAGATATCCGGTCCGAAACCCGGATGAACAATCCTACCACTGAGTGTGTCACATTATGGCTGAAGACAACATATATCAAGACCAAAAATAGCATTAAGTTTCAAGTGGTTTAAAAATAGTATCACTTTGGTCGCTAGATAACTTATTTAAAAATTTCAGGCTGTACTGGAGAAAGTCATTAATGGGAAAATAGTTTCAGCCATATATTGAATTGTGAATTTGGCTTCACTGGAAATCATTATTAGTTAATCACGTATGATTTTTCTTCCCAGGAAAAATGGTGTGGTAATTTAGGTGCACGGGTTTGTTAAGCATATTTGGAACTTTTTCTTGGGCAAAGTTCTTTGCATGGCTAATTAATAATTGCTTGTCGATAGGGACCTGAATATTGCTTAATCAAGGTTGCGATTTTCCATGCACAATGAACATATATGCTGCGATGAAGCATAATTGGGAAAATCTTACTTATCTGTTCCTTTCTCGAGGTTTGAGATGCCTTGCCTTTAAATGGGACTTCGTTTCATAATAAATATATTTAAATCTTTTTTAAATGAGTAATGCTATTCCTACTACTTTTTGTAAATATATATTTTTAATAAATTATGATATATTTATAATTCTTTTATAACTATTTAACAATTTATTTTTAATCAACTAATAAAATCACGCTACTACATTAAAAATAGATTTCAATATTATAAAATTATATATGCTCTATTTCCTCTGAAGTTATAAAAGAGTTGTAAAATAGTTTTAAGTAAATTATTTTTTAGTTTATAATTTATTTCAAGTTAAATAATGTGATAATGCCATTTCAATAAAATTATATATATATATATATATATATTAAATTTTAAAGGAAAACATAATTAAAGCCAATCGATCTTAATAGTAAAATTTATTAAGTGGGTTCTTGGAGAGAAATGATAGTTGCAGTTATGATTGTGCAAGCGTTGCATAATCATTTTGAAAAAATAAATAAATATAATACTCACATGAAAAAAAAAATTAATTTTTTAATAATGAATTCCACTCTTTTTCAAAACGACTGCATAACGCTTGCGCACTTTATTACATTTTATGTTGCTTGTTTTTGTCCGACTATTTAGTTGATATTAGTTAGTTACTTTTTAAACTTTTTAGTCATTTACTTATTGGACTATAAAAGAAAAGGCGTCTAATATTTTAGTTACTCTAAATAGAAGTCACTGGTTAGTTTTTCCAGAATCTGGAACTTTCCTCTTCAAGACCATAATATGGTATCGTAATATATAATAATAGCTCCTATTAATCCAGTGTCTTCCTTGACACTTCCTGCCAATGCTCTTTTAAATCTGACTACACAATTGTATGTTATTCAAGAATAATGTCAAAAGCTATTAACATTGCTCAATATTAAACCCTCTGCCTCTTATGACAATGTATCTCATCATGTTGCTAATATTCTTTCACAATCATCTCCACTAATTGATTTTTCAGGTAATCATTCTTAGTCTAATGTTCCGGCTATATGTCAAAATCATTTTGTGTGTTCATCTAACACACCTATAAATTGTTCAATTTCTAAATATTCTTGGATCATAGACACATGTGCTACTGATCACATTGTTCATTTTATTCATTCTTTCACAAAAATTACTTCCATTATAAATACTTTAATTACACTTCCTAATGGTGATTCTAAATCTGTTTCACATGTTGTTACTATCAAGATTTCTGATTCTTTAATCTTGACAAATGGTTTTTATGTTCCTTCATTTCAGTTCAATCTTATCTCAGTTACTAAACTCACATCTTCCTTATATTGTTGTTTTGTTTTTTTTACCCAAATCTTATTTTATTCAAGACCCAGCAATGTGGAAGATAATTGGAATGGGTTGAAGAATTGAGGGTCTTTACATTTTGCAGAAGCCAGTTCCTGATTTGCCTATAATTTCTTTACCTTTCAATAACAAGTTTAGAGTCAGTTCTGTAATTGATTCTACCTTTAATCTTTGGCATAATCGTTTGGGACATCTCAGTCCTTCCATTTTACAGCTTGTAACTCATATTATTCCAAATGTTTCGTTTCAATCCAATAAAGAACCTCATTGTGTAGTCTGTCTATTAGCTAAAGGCATTTGCTTTTTCTTCACAGTTTTTATATTTCTGCTACTCCTTTCAATTTGATTCATTGTGACATTTGAGATCCTTTCTCAGTAGCTACCATAAATGGTTCTCGATACTCCTTGATAATTGTTGATGATTGTACACGATGCACATGTGTTTATTTGATGAAATCTAAATTTGATGTCAAACATTTATTGATCTCTTTCTATCATCTTGTTGAAACTCGATTCCATACTAAAATTCAATCCATCAGATTAGATAATGGTCCAGAATTTGTATTGGTAGATTTTCTTTCTTCCAAAGGTATTCTACATCAAACTAGTTGTGTCAAAACATCTCAACAAAATTCTGTCGTTGAAAGAAAACATCAGCATCTTTTGAATGTGGCAAGAGCTCTTAGATTTGAATCCAATATTTCACTTCATTTTTGGGGAGATTGCATCTTGACAGTTGCCTATCAAATAAACATAATTCCTTCCCCAAGATTGTCCAATAAATCTCCTCAAGAGCTTCTATACCATAACCCCCCCCCCCCCCCCCCCAACACACACACACACACACACACACACACACACACACACACACACACACAATCACATTAGAGTTTTTGGATGTTTATGTTATGCTTCTACCTCCACTCTTAATAGGTCCAAGTTTGCCCCTCGAGCTTGCAAGTGCATCTTCTTGGGTTATCCTTATGGTACCAAAGGTTACCAAGTGTTTGATTTATTCACAAATTAATTGTTTGTGTCTAGACATGTTATTTTTCATGAGTCTATTTTTCCCTTTCATTCTAATTCTTCTCCATAGAGTCTATTCCCACTTGTCCTTCAGATTCTAGAACTTTGGTCTTGCCTAAACCAGTCAATGATACTTCTATTCCTATTGGTTCTTTTACTTTATCTTCTAATGCATATTGTACTTCTAATATTCCTGATTTACATGATTCAACTATTTTCCTCCTCTTTTAAGATCAAACAGAAATTATAAGGTTTCTGGCTATCTGTAAAATTATCATTGTTTCCTTGCTTCTTCTAATGTTTCACCATCTTCTGCATGCTCTAACAATTCTGAAATTCACACATTGGTAAACAATACAACATTTTTTATTATAGTTCATATGCAAATTTTTCATCTACTCATCGTGCTTTTAGCTTAGACATTTCTTCCAATATTGAACCACAATTTTATCATCAAGCTGTTCAGCATTCTCATTGGTGAGATGTTATGGCTAATGAATTAAATGCTTTGGAAGCTAATAACACCTGAGTACTTATTTACCCTCCTTCTAATAAAACTATCAGCGAGTGCAAGTGGGTGTATAAGATTAAATACAATGCTAATGGCTCAATTAAAAGATATAAGACACGTTTAGTAGCTAAGGGGTATACACAGCAGGAATGGT
Organism: Carya illinoinensis; assembly: GCF_018687715.1. Classification (NCBI taxonomy): domain Eukaryota; kingdom Viridiplantae; phylum Streptophyta; class Magnoliopsida; order Fagales; family Juglandaceae; genus Carya; species Carya illinoinensis. The sequence continues at coordinate 6,730,696 of NC_056759.1, forward strand.
TAGACTACTTTGAAACTTTTTCTCCAGTAACAAAAATGGTGACTGTGAGATGTGTCATTGCATTGGCAGCCATGTTTAAATGGCATTTAGTTCACTTGGATGTTAACAATTTACATGAAGAAGTCCATATGAAAATGCCTCTTGGTTATTGTAGAAAGGGGGATACTTGTGTCTGTAAATTACAGAAATCTCTATATGAGTTCAAACAAGCCTTTCGACAATAGAATCATAAATTTACATCTGCTTTGCTTACTCATGGTTTTATTAAGTCAAAATCAGATTATTCACTATTTACTAGAATGCAAAGTTCCTCCTTTATTGTATTACTAGTATATGTGGATGACATTTTGATAGCCAGCAATAATCTCGATTCTATTACTCTACTAAAAGATCAGCTGCATCATTAGTTCAAACATAAGGATTTGGGCCAACTCAAATATTTTTTGGGCATGGAAATAGCCTATTCTAAGTAAGGTATTTTCATTAACCAACGCAAGTATGCCCTGAAAATATTATCTGACACAGGCTTTCTTGGTTCTAAACCTACTTCAATCCCTAAGGATTCTTATTTGAAGTTGAACAAATCTGAGGGTAAAATTTTGTCTGACCCTACCTCTTACAGAAGGTTGATTGGCAAGTTAGTGTATTTAACTCATACAAGACCTGATATTACTTAATCAAAGCATCATCTTAGTCAGTTTCTAGACAGCCCTTGAGAACCTCATCTTTAAGCTGCACATCAAATACGTTACCTTAAAGGCACACCTGGACAAGGTTTATTTTTATCAACTTCATCCTCTTTACATTTGAAGGCATTTGCTGATTCTGATTGGGCAAGTTGCCCTGATACAAGGAGATCAGTTACTGGCTATTGTGTCTTCATTGGTGATTTATTAATCTCATGGAAATCTAAGAAACAATAAACTATATCTCGGTCTTCTGCTGAAGCTGAATATAGGTCTATGACTTTTGTTGTTTGTGAGCTCACATGGATTGCATACCTATTTCAAGATTTGCAAGTGAAACATGATCAAGCAGCCCTTTTGTTTTGTGATAACCAAGCAGCCATTCACTTTGCTACAAACCTAGTTTTTCACGAACGTACTAACCACATTGAACTCGATTGTCATTTGATTTAACCTTTGTTTTCCACTTTGTTATCCAAGATGGGTATTTTGAACATTTATACTCATCTTGAGGGGGACTATTACATTTTATGTTGCTTGTTTTAGTTCAACTATCTAGTTGGTATTAGTTAGTTAGTCTTTAGACTTTTTGGTCATTTTAACTACTGGACTATAAAAGAAAAGGTGTGTAATATTTTACTTACTCTGAATAGAAGTCAGTAGTTAGTTTTTTCAGAATCTAGATCTTTTCTCTTCAAGATTGTAATACATTCATCAACTGTATGTAACATTACTTTTCTTTAAAATTGGTGCAAGGAGAGCCCCCACAAGATATAGATGAATATGTTGATGGGTTTTACTACTCCTAATCTTCATGCACTACACAATACATTTTTTTAAATTTTTTTTTAAATTTTAGTTTTATTATTTTTAAATTAATTGAATTCTTTTTGTTGAACCTAAAATTTCAAGTTTTGTGTAATTATATATCTACACATGGATTGTGATGATAACAAATAAATTCAAAAAATAAAGGAGTTTCAAGCTCAAGTTGTCTACACAATAGAGTCAAGTACATCAAAAAAACAAGCATGAGTAAGAAGAGAATAAGTTCACATTAAAGTTATAGAATAACGTTGTAAATCTCTTAAAAATTCAAAATTAGGATTAAGGTTCAAAATTAATATTTTATCATAAAACATTAAAATACATTTTTCACATGTGCATTAATATTTTGAAAATTAAATTTGAAAATTTTGAAAGATGATTGATTGTCATCTTTCACATGTGCATGCTTTGATTAAAGGTTTGAACTTTGAAAATATTAAAGATGATTGATTGTCATCTTTCACATGTGCATGTTTTATTCGAATATTTTCAAAAGTGATTTATATTTTTTTGACTTATGCAAAAGGTAGATGTTTTTGTTTGAAATATTTGAAAAGTAAAGTGTGTTCCTTTTGTTATATGCAAAAAATAAAAAGATTAGGTTTGAATTTTTTGAAAAGTAAAGTGTGCTCCTTTTATCATATACAAAAAGTAAAAGATTAGGTTTGAAGTATTTGAAAAATGAATGATGTTGTCTTTGACAATTGAAAAAGAAGAACCTTTTATTTGAATTTTTTGAAAAAGTGAATGATGTTGTATTTGACATGTGAATCTTTTTAAATTTGAATATGAAGTCTTATATGCTTATAAATAGATCATTTGAGAGCTTCGCATTTACAACATTTAGAGCATACAACATTCATTCAAAACTTTCATTCTCTCTTCTCTAAGCATTGAGCCTTAATTCTTGTTCATTTTGAGAGAGATATAGTTTGCGCTGTATTGTTTTTATTTCACTCATTGATGAGTGTTTTCTGATAACCTACTAACTATCAGTTGTTGTATCAGTAAAAGGGTGTGTATAACCCTTGTGCGTGTAGAAAGTATTCTACACAAGAAATAATTGAATCACCACGTGTAAGGTGATTGCAAGTGTAGAGAATGTTCTACACGAATCCTTTGTATCGGTATTGTTCAAATGTGTAATAGGTTTCTATTTCCACCTGAAAGAAGTTGAATAGTGAATTTGTGAATCCTCAATGGGTAACTTGAGGCGAGGACGTAGGCAGTGGAGCCCAACCTCGTTAACATACTTAGTTTGCTTTTCTCTTATCTTTACTTTTTATATTTATTGTTATTTAGTATTTTGTTTATATTTTATATTGTATATTTGATTTATAATTCTTATTTCTTTTAATACTCACCCCCCTCTTATATTAGTCATCTAGGCAACACTTTCATTCATTATCCATATCTTACATATTTGGTGAAAGAGGGAAAAAATAAAAAATTATGCATGTAAAAATCGATCATGAGTAGAAATTTTCATCCGTTGATTGTACGTAGAGGCTAGGAGCCGAGTCTGTGTGCTTACAGTCCCGAATGGGGACTGCCTACTCAAGCATATTTTTGTCTCTAAATTGTTTTTGAATTGCAATAAAGCCACTGGTGTATAAACTGCAATCTTTTTCTTTGAAATCGACTGAAAATTTTCTCTCCCCCGTCTCTTCAATCCTTGTCCGATGGAGTGCTACCAATGGTCGAGTGATTTTTTTTCTTCATTTCTGGGCTGCAACATTTTGAATGATAACAGTTTGATTTTCTTCTTTATTTCTAGCATTCTTATAGTTTAGAAAACAAGTAAGCGAGCCTTTCTGAGTGAGCCTTTCCAAGTGAGCCTAAAAAGTAAATACTTGGTGGGCGAAACAAAAACCCACCATCCAGTTGTCGTCCTTTCATTTCCCCCACCCCCATTTTCCAGGCTACCAACCTTAAAAAGAACATAAAATAACACAGTGATTCCACCGAAATCATGACCTTGCTTGCTGAGGAAGGGGCCGACGTCGATTGCGTAACCATAAACTGAGCATACTAATTACTTACATTTTTTCTTTTTTAGTTTCTTTTCTCCATGCGATCTTAGAAATGGATTGTGTGGCCATAAACCCAACGAATGCAAAGAAACAGACTAGAAACCAAAAAAGAAACAACAATAAACCTAATAAAAGCAGCAACTACACATAACAACAATAACGAAAAATGGAAAAAAAAAAAAAAAACACAGAGCAATCAATGCCAAATATCAACATAAAAGCAACAGATATACCGTGTAAATCAAATAATTCTTCAAAAAATAGAAGAATTACCAGCAATTACGTACGATATGATAAATATATTTCAAATAGAGAGATAGATCTGAGAAGGGGCCGACATTGAGCTGAGGAAGGGTAATGCAGCTTCAAGTTGAGCAAGGGGACAACCGCCTTGAGCTGATGAAGGGCTTAGCATCAGATGGATCTCACATGGAGGAAGGGGAAGGGATGGACGTCTCCCAAAACGATGCGTTTTTCTTTTTAATGAATCACATCATTTCATCATATAAGGCGTGCGTGTGCAGTGCCCGGATGGGGAGTACAAATAAAATTTCTCCGACGAAAAATAGTATACGGCAATTATCTAGGTGTGCCTCGGATTTTTAGGGAATTATGTTGAATTTGTACGAGAGCACAGTGACCTAGCCAAAGTTAAATTTTGGTCAAATTATAATTAAGTTGTTTAAAAACTCTTAATATCCTAATCAATAATTCTACTTTAATTTTAGTCATTTTCTTTTCACTGATCAAACATAGACAATCCAAATTATGGACCAAATAATATTTTAGCCATAAAATAATCTTCTCGTTTTCATCTTCATCGCGCACCACACCTAGAGAAACAAAACATCGATCACTATTGTTGCAGCCTCCTAAAACTTTTTTGGTTCTTTTTTTAAGGACCCATGTTCTTTTTTCTGTAAGCTTTAGCTACTTGATGTTCATTGCCACAACTAATTCTTCCGGTTGCGTGATTTCTTTTTAACATTTCAATAAATTAATTAACATTTTCTATTTTTTCTTAATCATAAAATTAGACCAAGTAAATTTTGTAGTTTTTTTTTTCCTTTACTGTCTTCCACTTTTCAAGTTGGCTTTATATTGAGATTTTCTTGATTGAAATTTTAGAGTTTGTAGGATCATATATAGTAGAAATGGACTAGATAATCAGTATTTTAATAGAATAGTGATAAATTTAAAAAGTTTGTTATTTAGTATTGTTGAAAAGTGACTAGCTAAATTTATAAAAATAAATTCCCAAATCAAATTTTGGTCACTTTAACTATACCACTACTAATACTGTTAATATTATATTGATCATTTTATATTATAAATAGAGTCATTTTATTCATCATCCTTACACAATATATTATACATGAATTTTTATTTTTTATTTTATTTTTTGTTTTATTCTTAATAAACTAAAAGAATTTTTCTACTCATCATCCATACACTATATATAATAAGGAAAAAAATAAAAAGAAATAAAAAAGATCATGTGTACCGTAGTACTCTCCCTCTTGAATTTTATTATTTTTAATTATAATTGTTAATATGACATTGTTCTAATTATAAAAAAAAAATAATGGTAGACATATATACTAGTGTATACGTGCTCTCTTTAAAAATATAAATCTCTCCATAAAAAATTGAGTTTCTTTTTATATTAATTTTAAATTTATCCAATTTATTTAAAAAGAGTGGACTTAATCTGGCATTTCTTGCTAAAATGTGCTCTCTCCTCTCAGCCTGACACCTGAAGTCGTACGTGGACAAACAAAGACGAGGCCAAGCGTGTCCAAGTGAAATGAACAGTGAGGTTGGGGGGGTTGACACGGGCAGTCCGGTTCCTCGTGCGGTCGTGCCATGTAGCAGGCTAGCAGCACCGATTCATCCCCAGAAAAGCCACGTCTCATTACTACTCGTTATCCAACTTATCCTATTTCGCCTGCTTCCCGTATAAAATCGGATCCTCGATCTGCACCAGCGTCAGTAAAACCATATCACCAAAACCCTGATTAGATTTCTATCCATTTCTCTTCTGGATTAATAATGTTGAAGTCGGACATGGGTCTCGTGGAGAGAAAACTAGTAAGGACGCCTGCGCAGGCGAGCTCGAGAAAAGGGTGCATGAGAGGCAAAGGTGGCCCAGAAAATGCTATGTGCACCTACAAAGGTGTCCGGCAAAGAACTTGGGGCAAATGGGTGGCCGAAATCAGGGAGCCAAATCGTGGTGCGCGCCTCTGGCTGGGGACATTCGACACCTCCCTCGAAGCTGCCATGGCATATGATGCTGCTGCACGTAAACTTTATGGCTCCGAGGCTAAGCTCAATTTGCCGGACTTATCCACCATTAATAATTCGCAGGCGCATCCAGCGACTTCCAACACCACCCATATTTCCGAGAATTCAAGTACCAACTCTACATCTACTACCTGTTCTTCAAATAATAGCGCAATAATCAGGGGTGATGACGATGTTACGCCGCAAGTACTCTACCAAAATAGTTCTGCCCTTTCTTTTTCTGGCGAAAACATGGAGCCCGGAGAAAAACAAGCGGGATACAAAAACGTGAATTTCTCCGAGAACAAGGCCGACGGGATTAATGGAATTTGTATGAACTCAAGCTTCCCAGCCTTTGATGAAGCAATATGGGCGGAGGCAGCCATGTCACTAGATTTTCCATTCATGGTGGGAGACTCGGGAATTTTCTCCAGCAACTTGGTTGACGGAAGTGGCCGGGAAACGTTGCATCCTCATTGGTGCATGTAATCAAGAGTAAATATTTAGCTATATATATATAGAATATATATAGATAGATAGATCTAGTGTATTTAGTGTATACATCTGTTAAGTACTAAAGGTTTCGAGTACCTCGTATGAATTTGGCTCTTGTATTTGGCTGTCCACTCTTTCTCTTCCCTTCCTCGTTCTGAAAGGCCGTGCGGATAAAGCTCTTGTATCTATTGAAATGTCATGTACGCCATTCCAAAGTAAAAAATCAGAAAGAAAATGAATCGGTCACCTTCTTGATCTAGCTCGTGTCCTTTCTAAGTGTCTTCATCCGGGCTGGGTTTTATTCTGGCCCGGTTCGGAACCAGTTAACCGGTTAGGTACAAATTCTGGGCAGTAACTGTATAATGAAACACAAGTAAACTCGGGGACCCTATTTTTTTTTTTAAAAAAAACCCGAATTCGAAACCTTGGTCTCTCGAGAACTTTCTTCACTCTTAAGAATTTTGAAGGTGAGATGATAATGTTTTATTTGAGATAAAAGTTAAAAGTTGAATAAAATATTATTTTTTAATATTATTATTATTTTAAGATTTGAAAAAGTTGAATTGTTTATTATATTTTATATAGGAATTTAAAAAAAATATAATGATGAGATGAGATAAGATGAGAATTTTAAATTTCATCTTACTTCCAAACCTATCCTACTCAGATTGTTCTCTCTCTCATCTCACGTTGAAAACCACCCTCTCTCTCTCTCGTCGAAACCCTAGCCTCCTCTATCAATCAAAGCAACGTCGTCTTCATCCTCGTGCCATCGTCCTCATTCTTGAGTATGTTTTCTTTCTCTCTGGTTGTTTTGATCTCTCTTTGTTAATTTTGAATTTGTTTTGATGAGAAATGTTTGAATTTTTTAGAAGTATTTTTATGAATTAGATCTATAATATTTTTATGAGTATGTTTGTTCTCTTTGAAATAGTGTGAAAATCTTGTTGGTTGATGGTTCATCTTGCTAGTGAATATACACTCTTTGTAATGGCATAAAAATCTTTATTGGTAATTTTTTGTATTCTCTTTGATCTAGTTCAAATTGGTTAATTCTTTGGCTAAGTGGTTCTCATTATTCAGTTATAGGAGAATTCTATGTAATGTACAGTACAAGAAAATCAGGCTTTTGTGAATAATTTATTGCAACCAAAAAACTATTTACAACCAATTTTAGTTGGAAATAGTCATTTCACTAGAATTAACTAGTTCCAAATAAGCAATTTTCTTATAGCAATGGATGCACTAATAGCTGGAGGGAGCCTTCACATTGCAGAATTTCTTTGGAAACCCAATAGAAGAGAAAGTTTAGTGCCTTTTTTGTTTTTTTTTTTTTTGGGTTCTTAATTTGGGTTATAAATACATCTCATTTTTCTTTAATTATTTTCTCTTTTATTCACAATCTCTGTATGAATAAACAAGCTCCTAAGAGTTACAAATTCCATCACTCTTCTTGTTTATTGTTTTGTTTTGCCTGTTTGTGCATCGGTTGCTCGAGCATCAATGCATCATACTCAAGACATGAGTTCTTTATTATCATATTAATATGTGAGTACAGTGTGTGAAATTGGACCTTCATTTTGGTTCAGTGGGGGAATAAAAATTGTGGGGACAATTATGAAGGTGGTGGTTGTGATTTTTATTCTTAATATGCACTAATGGATAAAATCAATTAGATGCTACTTGACAGAAGCAAAGTAACCAAATGGATAAAACCATTTTTCAGAACTTCATTTTAATAGAAGTCTGGATTTAAGTATATATCACAAAAGATATAAATTGGAACTTCATTTTGTGTCATTGTGTGCATAGCTAAGGTTTGTAATTTTGTGATATGATCGATGTCTACTCGATTTATTATATGTGTGTTTGGTTATGTATTGCTGTGTTTGAATTTAGTATGTGTTTGGTCATATCCAACCTAGTATTAAGAGTGAGGCTAGTCCTTCTCAAGCATGCATGTTTGTTCCTTGTTCATAATTATTCTTACTCGGGAAAAAAAAAAAAAAAAAATAGAAGTATTATAACTTAAAACGTATGAGAAAAAATGTGTACAATGATACATATAGATTATTATACAAGCAAAATCATTATATATTTGAGATAGAACCCTAGACACGTGTATTTCCTTGACCGCACGGTCCACACTCATCTATGGCTTGGTATAATGAAGCCCATACAACTGGGCTTGTACCGTACATAAGAACTATTAATCAATAATATTAATGGCAACAAAATTTTCAATTAGGATATACGACCTGTAATAAATTACATTTTCTCAGTCACCACTCAACAGTACTGACGCTAAATCCAAAACTTGCAAAGCCTCAGTATTTCTTAAGATTGAAATATTGAGATTAATTACTATAGATGGTTGTAAATTTGTAATTATTGATTTTTCTATTTCATCTTGGCAGGATTTGTGATTGTGACCTATATGCTACAGGTATATGCATTAATCCTTACAGCTCTATGATCTAGTAAAGTAAATGCTTTACATCTTTATAATCAGCAGTTCTTTTCTTCAGTCCTCACTCTTACCATTAAAATTAGGATTGTATAAATAAATAGTGAACCCGACCCGGCCGTCTTTCCAACCCGACTTGATTTGAAATATCGACACATTTACTTGCAAATTTGGAAACGGGTTATACAGTAACCGTTTCTATTTTTATCGGGTAATATTCGTAACCCGTTTCCATACAAAATGTGTAGCTCGCTTTTCCTCGGCGTTGGTCTGTTCGCAATTTCTATAGTTGGGATTCTCTCCATCGGCGTTCATCTGTTGTTCAGAAGGTCTCCCTCATCTATAGGTATTACTCTCTCTCTCTCTCTCTCTCTCTCTCTCTCTCTCTCTCTCTCTCTCTCTCTCTCTCTCACTTTGTTATTGTGAATCTGTGATTTTTGTACGTGTATGCGATTTGTGTGGATGTTTTCTTTGGGTTATCTTTTTTGGGTTTCATGGGAAGGGGGTCATAAATGCTTTTCTTCGAGTGTTGAAGTTATCCCTGGAAGAAGGTGGCGTTACTGATTGCCTATGTCTCTGCTTGAACAGAACAAACACAAAAGCTAATAATGCAGACTTTTTTTCATGTGACATTTTCATGTCAGCTGGTTCAAAATGTAGCTGCTTAGTGCTTCCAAACTAGTTTCCACAATTTTTTTTCTCCTTAGCCCTGTGTTACATGTTCTTCACTTGCAAGGACTTTCAATTCTGTTGGCCGTGGCTCGAGAACTCTTGGGACAAATCAGGGATCCTATTATAACTATGATACTGACAAGGATTATGCTCCCGAAAGGCTTCCGCTCGTAAATAACAAAGTATAATATAAATATTTGCACATACGTGCCCCCCACCATTAAAAAAAAAAAAAGGTTGGAACACTATTTCGAAAATACTATAGGGTTAGTTAACGGGTAATGGTCGAGCGGAAGACACCTAGATCGGGTCGAGTCGGGTCAGTGAACAGTCCTAATTAAAATCTAGTTTTTTTCTTCTTCTTCTTAGTTCTAAACCATTGCCAACATGTTCTGTTGATGAGTTCTTTGATATTTTCAGAAATTGGAGGAGTGGATGACTGGATGTGCTCGTTTGTGTTGAGGTGCTATAGATTATATGAGTCTAGAGTATTGGATATGCAATGGTGCAAATATTGTCTCCAAGCATGATATTTCAATGGAGTCAAGGTTAGGCATTTAATTAAGCATTGTTAAATGTTAATTTATAATGAGGATCATCATGATCGGAGTATGAACTTGTATGAAAATATAGCAGGCCATATTTTCAAGTGAAGCATGCATGCGCAACTATGCAGTTTCAGTTTGGATTTATTAAGTTACAACTATAATGTCTCTCTCTAATATTGTTATTGATATATAAATGGATAGATCCTAAGAAGTCTTATTAGCTACGCTTAAGATGAACCATTTGAGTCCATGCTAACATAATTTGATCCAGCAATGGTCAAAATTCTAATTTCCCAAGTGAATTTGGACAGTCTGTGACTTCAACCTTAATGGAATAGGGTTTTGCAGTAAAATAGGATTATTAAATATATAATTTTCATATATTGTAATTGTATTTTGTAATGTACATAATACATGTATAAATACCAAATAATGTAATTAATTAAAAAAGGTAACTAGTTGTTTTATTTATTTTTATTTTATTTTTGAAAGGAAACAATTCTTATAACATTAACAAGAAATATTAATTGTTTTACATATACAAAAATCATGATTTTCAACCTTTTTTTCTTGAAAAAATTTAATAGAATATAGGCTTTAAATTTTTTTTTTAAATATGCTTTCATTATTATCTTTTTCTTGAAAAGAAATTAATAATATAGGTTTTTGTTTTTTTATTTTTTTTAAAAATGTATAATCCAGAATCTAGATTTTCAAGTTGTAAAAATTTAGATTTATCTAAATTTTGACTTGAGTTAACCCAATTCGAATTTAAAATTTAAGTTCTGGGCCGGGTATATCCAGATACCTAATCCGAAACCTACGTGAATTGAGTCCTTTTATGCATAAGGAAACTAGGAAATATAAAATATGATGCTTTCAAACATGCATCAAATGGGTTTTTGCACAAATCATTTTTAGAATCACGAGCCTACTGTTGTTGGCTCTGGTTTCTGCGCACACATCCTTTGTGCGACGTCCGATTATATAAAATTAAATTTATAAATTTATATAAATTTATATATTATATTAGATTTATTTTATTATAAAAATAATTTTACAATTAAATATATCATATTAAGTCACGTTAGTTAATAGATTTGTTTTTATTAAATCTTTTTATAGTTAAAAATATTTTTTTTGTACGTATTGAACACATCACTTAAAATAAAACCAAAAAGGTAGGGAATTTTTTTTTTCTTTTTTTTCTTCTCCTGTTTTGGGATGTATAGAACATTCTAATATTCGCCCCAAAGGTATTGGGCATTCCTCTTGAGATAAACCGATACCATTATACCAAGTTACCAACATTGAGAATGGGGCAACGGACGAAAACCATCTCGCGCGCCAGTAAGAAAAAGAAACTCCTTCAGTTAATTGTAGGTCAAAAGCATATAACAATAACATTATCAACAAGACAATTGGTTTAGCCAATGCATATGGGGGTGGCGCTCAGCCTAGTGTCAATATATCATCAAAGAAAAAAATCCACGAAATTAACACCAGGCAAGGAAAAAGTAAAACCCATATTTGTTGTGCCAAAGCCCGAAGCATTGGCTGACGGCTGTAGATTACGAGCCCAAGAGCTCTTATGTAAACACAACATCAGTTTCAGTTTGCATAAGCCTGCCTGCAAAAGAAAAGAGCCCATGTCACGAACACAATTAATTATTTGACCAGTTGTGTTAAATGTATAGTACGTAATTGTTGTAATATTTTTTTGAAAAGGAATAGGATTTGTTATTAAAAAATCAATTTTTTATCATGTAAATCTTGTATTTATTTATTTTTTTCAAGAGAAATATATAACACTTTGTGCATTTCACGACTGCAAATATTATTTTTCTTATTTGACTTATTATTCAAAATTTGAAGGGAAGTGCATGTTAAATGAAAGATGCTGTGTTTATCTCCCTATGAATTGTAAAAAGTATTACTTTGATCCAACTCACTTACCTTTGTCAGTCATTTGATGCTGCTAAATCAGTTTTTAATACCCTTGAATCTTTGCCATTGGTTGAACATATTAACATTAGGGATGTAAATTGACATGCATGGGGGCACATAGATTGGTGAAGGCCAAACGCAGCTCTGCTCCAACCTTCTGAACAATATTGTAATCCATGAAAGTAAACTGATCATTGCAACATATCTCTCATGGATTGCCGCATGCGTGCCCACTATCCAAAGGACACTGCTACTGGTAGTGAGAGTTCCAATACATGCTTCCAACTTATCCCTGCAATTACATTTATTTTTTAAAAAAAAAAATTACATAAATTTAATAATATTTACTTCCTTAATCATTAAAAAAAATAAAAGAGATTCGGTACAAATCATCGGTTCAAAAAGAATTTCTCCAATCCAAATTCTGGATAATTGAACCACACGATCCCATGTCCTTCACAACACAACACTCCAAACACGTCCCCGCAAAGACATGCAAACTTCCTAATCGCTACCTGTCAAAAGCTCATTAGCTTTTGTATTCTAGTTGCTGGACCTCGATCTATCTACTTGTAACTCGACGGCTGACATGATCTGTCAGATTAAAATTTTAAAAAATTTTAAAATTTTCTTACAAATCAGATTTTGTAGGTAATTAGATACATGGCAGAAACGTAGGATATATATACCATTCACATCATGATTAAAAAAAGACAAAAGCATCTTATAATTATAAAAGTTTGCTTTTAGAAAAGTAGCCATGGGTCGGATTCCATGCATTGAGAACGAATGAAGGATAATTAATTATTAATTATTCACATAATTCTTTTGATGATGTGATATTTTAATTAATTACATGATGTTAATCTCACCTAGAATTTTGTCAGCACACTGATGTCCTTGGCCATGGATTAGGGCACACTTGATCGGCATATATGCATATAAAACGGATCGAGATACTGTGAGGAAATATATGATCAATCTGGCTTTACTTTTTTGGACTGACTTGACTAGAGCTACTCGATGATGATGCCTGGGGAAGAACAGCTGCAGAATAAGTGAGCATTCATGCATGTGAGCTGAACTAGCAATATTTTGGTCGCTTTTGCTCACGCCATTGCTTGTTATTAATCAAATATTTATGATGGAAGGAAGGAGTAGTAAAGAGTGATTAAGGGATAACAAGCTGGAATATGAGTGATGATGGAATTAATATAACTTCTTCTTTTTATATAATTTTTTTCAATTCTATTTTAAAGATTATATATATATATGATGTGAAGAATTATAATATATATTATAGGAGTTGATGATCTTATAGAAAATTGAATTTTATATGACAACATAGAATTTTTCTTGTAAATCAAATTTTGGAATATTAAGCTTGTAAAAGTTGTGTTGTTTATATCGACTTATAAATAGAATGGCTCGACCGGTTGATATCTCTATTTTAAATCGACGAGGCTCCAAATTAGCCGAGGCCCCTGCCGATGTTTAGTGCATGCAGGTGGGTTGCTTCATAGCTAGGACGTTCTTTAATTTCTGGCATGTTTTCCTGCCATGAGCCGGCAAAGTACGGCTTTAGTAGCAGTAGTGGTCTCCCTGTTGCTTGTCCGTCACTCATGGTTCTCGATATTTTACAAGGAAAACACTAAACCCACAGAAATTTTGTACCGAAATTTCTTACCGAAAATTATTTTTATTTTTTTATAATTTTTTTTTTTACTTAGTGATTAAGTAAGTGTTTTTAAATGAATATGTGATTTTTTTTTTATTTTTTAAAAATATCTAAATAGTTGAAAAAAATGTTGAAAGAAAAATTGAAAAAAAAAAAAAAAAGAAATGCAGTGATCGGTAGAAGATTTCTGTAGAAATCTTCGGTGGACGTAGCAACGTCCATTTTACAAACATATCTCATCACGTCTCTGAAAACTTGGATGATTCGTTTCCGACCGAAATAATAACATATGAGAATGATTATGACAAATAAACATAATCAATATTTCAGCATGCCAGCTTGGCCGACTTTGGGTACAAAAATAGTGATCGTGCACGACTTGGAAACTTTGTGGGTCCTTGTATGTTCATGCCATGATGGTCTGCACTAGGTTGATAAATGTGCAAATCTTTTTCAGTAAATCAAACCACAAATTAACATAAAAAGCATAAGGATTCGGATTTTTTTTTAAAAAAAAAACATACAAAGCATAGGGGATTTCAGTCCCTGCGGCCCCTCAGGTGACAATGATCATCATGTTCATCCCCTAGACATGTTTCTTTTGAATAGTACTCTCTCACAAAAGTCACTAAAAAAAGCTAAAAAGAAAAAAGAAAAAAATCATGCACGCCCAAGCTTTCTGATATAGGGGGGTACTTTTTCTTCTTTCTGCAGGCAAAGCTCTTCGTAAAAAAAAGTCAGGAATTTTGGGGTCAAACATTCTCTGACGAGGATGGAAGGAGAGGCTGAGTAAGGGATGACTTGATGTGGCTTGTTGCCCTGTTGTTCTCGTACTCCGGTGTGGGCTGAATCGCAAGTTTTTCCTGTGCAAACTTCCTCTCTTCGCTTTTCCCCCACAGGACTAGGTACAATCCCACTATGATCAGCACTGCCCCAATTATCCTGTACATTTACACCCACAACAATTAACCAGCTTGCTAGCTAGCTAGCATGTTCTCTGAGATAAAAGCGAAGCACGATGTTTTGCAGAAACATCCCTTCTCTTTCTTATGTTTCTATTTACTCCTTATGTTAATCTTTATATAATTTTCAGGCTACTTTCAGAATTGAATTGCACTGGAGATCAGGCTCCCTTCAAAAGTAAACCAATTCCATGGTACCCCACCCATTTTTGCGTATGGACACGGCTCCAAACACGACATAACATAATTTGGTCATTTGTATCTGTCAAATGTGTATGCAGTCTAACATATACCAATCCAAAATTCCTTATATATTATAGATGTAATGCAATTATATATCTAAGGACATGCATATGCGACCTTAGTAAAGCCTGACAGAATGGGGGATCATGATATCGTACAGTCCTTTTACATGTGAGTTTTACTATTTTTGATGCTAGGTGCATGTTGCTCATGGACATCATTTAATGGAATGGATTTTGCATATTGGATCAATCTCTTTTCTAATTGTAAAAAGTAAGAATTTGTAAGATATCTAATTCCGGCATATGAGACTCTGACATATATAGAACTAATTACTGAAAGAGAGGAATAGATAGATAGATGAAGGGAGGACGTTATACTATGAAGAGAAGGGACTTACCCTCCCAAATAGAACTCTTCCCCCAAAGCAATGGAAGCCATAATAGCGACAACAAGAGTCTGAACAGGTTGATACACAGCCACGAAGACAGGGCCCCCTCTGTCAATGCACCATATCTGTACAGCGAAGGCCACCCCTGATGCCACCACTCCCTGCAATATTTCCACAAAAACTTTTCTTCCTCATTTCATTTTCAACACCAACCATCCCCACATATTGCACAACTACTTTTGTATCCTTTGACAACTTAAAAGCATAGTTTGAACATACACATACACGAAATAAAGTTTCCTAGGAAAAATAAAATAAAGCTAGAGGCTTTGCCTCCATTGAATTGGCGAGACGTTAACGTTTCAGCCACTGGTTTGGTTTCATGCATGAACAAAGTTACCCTTCTAAATCTTTCAACACAGTCCACCCTCTTGTGTCTTGACACGCAAAAGAGAAAGATTGTACATACCCATTTTCATATAAAGCTACTAAACGACACTCAAAAAGAGTTTGTTTGGAGTTTAGACTCATGTGTTGGGGTTCAGTCCGAATCCTTATTGAAAATGTCACTTTCTTCCTTCTTTTCCCCTTCTGGGCACGGTTTCTAATTCCTTTCTGAAGAAACGCTTGAGAGCGGAATGAATAATGATATATATAGACATGAATTTTTTTATAATTCTTTTTAAAATTCTATTAATTTTAAATAGAAAAAGGATTTAAGTTTTTTATAAAAATTAATATTTATGATGAGATAAAATTATTGTAAAATATATCATTTTCTTTAGGCTTATCACTCTCCTTGACCAGTAATTGTGCTCAAGCTGCAAGTATGACTGCTTGACTGATACGAGATTTTCTCGACACGAGCTCTAAGATTTTAGAGTAAGGAATAAAGGATGAATTGCAGGGAATCACTGACCGCATAGAGGATAGTGAAGAGCTCTCCACCAGAGTGAAACATCCAAGCCTGTGCATCTCTCTCAAAGATCAAAGCAATCACCACAAACTGTATGAGACCGAAAAAACACGTATAGGAGGTGACGGAGAGGCGAGCCGGGTACTTCTTAAGGACCGGCGCTTGCAGCACCAGCCACGCGGACCATGACAAGCAATGGCCAATGAGGTAGATGCAGCCCAAGGTCCAGTTCTTCCCCGCTGCATCTCCTAGCGATACAAAAACCGGCGTTGTGTTGTGTAGTGTTTGTGCTGGGCTGTATACGGCTGGGCCTTTGTACAGTGTGATTACTGTGGCTCCGGCGACACAGAATGCAGTTCCGATCACCTTTGCTATGCCGTCTTTTCGATCTAGTCGTACTTTCTCAATCCTGCACATTCGGGCAATGAACAAACAAATTAGTTATTTGGATGTATAACAAAAAACACGTGTTTGACCCACCAAAGCAATAAAAATGTTTCAAATAAAGAGACGGAGAAGGAGCGTTGAGCTTGCCTGAGTAAGGCTGCCATGAGAAAGGTAATGGCTGGGACGGAGTTTTGTATTGCTGATGCGAAAGTGGGAGTTGTGTTGTCCAAACCCAGCAAGTAGAATCCTTGATTTGCTGTTATTCTGTCGAGCAAAAAGAATGTGAAAAAAGCGACTATCTTTCAGTTTCGAGATAGTTTTGTGCTTAAACAACGAGGAAATTTAGCTGTCTTTTCTGTCAAGTTATGTATATTCTGTGATCATACCCAATTAGTGCGAGGACGAAGAACTGAAGGAGAAAATTCAGAGTGATTGCCGGCCTCTCCTTCCTGATCAAAGAATTAGAAACATTAGTTACGATGATCATTTAGATCAAGAAGCAAATGAATTAGGAAATGGTTACTAGTTATGAGACCGTACGTACTTCTCTAGAAAATAGGCAAAGGGGAGGAGCATAAGCAAAGCGATAACGTTCCTATAGACAGGGAACACAAGTTTGCTAATGCCCATGTTGAGGGCGGCTCTGGAGACAACATGGAAGCCGGCATAGCCAAACTGCAAGGCCAGCATAGCCGCATGCAGCTGGAGTCTTTCAGGTATAGAGCACCACATTCTCTTTGCAGGGGCGGATCCGGTGTCAGCCATTGAAGCAGAAACAGAGAAACTAATTAAGACTTGGGAACTATAGAGGGAAGTGAAAAAAAGAAAGGGAAGTGTTGTGAGCTAGAAGAAGAGAGGAGATGGTGTAAATATAGTGGAAGTGAGTGAGAGGAAATGGTGCCAATGTGGAGGAATGTGGCCCACAGTGGCCCCAAAAAAGAGATTACTTCAACTGTTGCTAACCTTCAGATGTTTTTGGTTGTCTCCCTCATTCTTCTCTTTTATGCCCTCTTTCCTCAAATTAATACAAATTAAGTAACATGAGGATTAATCATGGTCATGACTCATAATTAGATTTTTCTTTTTTTAAGGTTCATATTAAGTCAATGAGCATTTATGAAATTACATCTCCCCAACACATTCATGTTTGAGCATTGCATCCATTAATGAACATTTGCATATTTGATTTACTTTTCTTTCAGTATATGCCCTCATTAAGAAGGAACGGTTAAATTTTACAAAATGCTTAAATTGGAAAATGCTTACCAAATTAACATTCTCTCTTCCTTTTAAAGATTCAAGGATAATTCAAATCACATCTGTACTTACCATAGATATTAAAATGAGATGTTATAAACTTATAATGTTTTTCTTAGGCGATTTCATTAACACACAATTCACAACTTATCACGGCTTAAGACCCGCACTTTTAGTTGAAATTTACTGCAATTTAGTTCTAGCGATCTAAATAAAGCCAGAGTCACGTATGGAATAATCAATGTTACAATTGAAATCTTTAAAATATTCTAAGATACTTAACAACAATGCATAAAATTAGTGTGCCGCCTAATGATACCGCTCAAGTATATTTAGTAATTAAAAAAAATAATTTTAAGTGTATTGATTATATTTTTTTATTTTTTAAAAATATTTAAATGTATAAAAAAATATAAAAAGAAAATTAGAATAAAAAAAAATAAACTGAGCTGCCGGCACAGTAACCGACTCTAACACAATATACGTACTCATTCACTTCTGTAGTCTGTCCTACTTTACTCACAACATAAGACTGGTCATAAAGGGGATCGAACAGTGAAAGTGGCACAAAGAAGTATGGTACTGGCCTACTGGGTCCGTAGCTATAGGTCTTAATATCAAAATCTTAGTTTAATACCATTTTAATTATCTGAAGAAAGTTTAAATTATATCTAGATTCATATTTTAAATGATTAGTCAAGATTAAGAATAGATAAATCATTATAAAATAAAATCCTATCCCCATATAAAACCGAAATGAAAATTTTCATATTTTCTTTGAATGCAATAATCGTATTAGCAACTTGATGGGAAATCCCAACATGTCTGAAAGACAACCCCAATGGCAAGACGTGAAGCTTGAAAAGGAGAGAACAATCGAGAAGTCAAAAGTACCTATATATTTATCGAGCAGGCCAGTATTGTTTTGTCGCGATGCCATTAATGATGATGATAATTGATCAGGATATATATATATATATAGAGAGAGAGAGAGAGAGAGAGAGAGAGAGAGAGAGAGAGAGAGAGAGAGCTGAGGTTGAGCCGCCATTGATAAATATATAGAGCGCACGAGGGGTGGTGGTGGTGGGTTCCCCATGCATTCCCATACCCCATGAAGACCTTGATCAACCCCATCACATGAGCCCCCACGGCCTCACCTCACCCACACTGCGAATGCTAATTTACATGATTTATTGTATTTTTCTATCTGGAGTACTACACTGTTATATACAGATCCTGATCATCATGAAGTATTTTATTTCTTCAGTACCCATATTAATGCATGCAGTATTTTATGATCTGCATATATATCCGTGTATAGATATATATATCATGTGTGATTTATAATCTCTCTTTCTTTTCCTTTTTAATTGGGAATTAACTTTCTAGTAGTTGAAGTTGCTGATATAATATTACAAACTTATAATCGGGTAGCTAGCCCTGATGAGCAGTTGAAAAGAATTTATACAATTAGTTATATAACCAAATTAAAGTCTTCCATAACAAAATGGCCGTTAAATTCTTTTAATTTTTTATAGAACAGATTCAATCATCAAAAGGTTAAGATTATGAAATGATAGCCTTTTGATATTATAGAAAAAGGGTCGATAGTAAAAGAATGAAAAACGATATTTATCATTCTTAATCACAATTACAGATATGATACATTTTTAAAGGATTTCATGTGTCAACCACTCGACATGTATTACATAGGTATATTGTGTGACTAAAGATGAAACAGTTTAGGATGAATGACTAAAGAAGTTATAGCCACAAAAAGATTTTATAAAAATAAATTTACAAAATTAAATGATTTCATATGATACATTAGATCATTTATTATTTGTGGGTTTATTTTTATGAGATCACGTTATGCTAAAGTATTTTTCATATAAGGGAATCCAACTTTTCTTTTCTTTTTGTTATAAAAATATATAGAAGTTACATAATATTTGCAAGCTCATCATAATAAATTGAATTAAAGGATGTTTGTAAGATATTGTTGAATGGTTGATCCTCCTAGCCTTAATTTACAAACACCCTAATGAAGTGTTTCCACTAAGGTTTCCCACTCCTAAATCTTACTTAATTGTAGCCGTACTGCTCAGATATCAATCCCCTGGCTTTAAGAAACATGATGCTCCCCCTCAATCGAGACAACCATCATTCTAAAATTCAAAAAAGGAGGCCCTGCCTGCCCAGCTAGTAACGACTCTAACATTCACATTCCCTTTTTTTTTCATCTTTAGAAGCCCTATCTGACAGCCTAACCTGCTTTGTAATAATTCTTAGTTTCACACCACAAAAAAATAAGATGGGTTCCTTCTCGGAACTAGAAGGAATAAGGAGACTGGCATGCCTGGGTGAGTCTGACTCGGCCTGCATGAACCGGTCGGACTACCTCCTGACCAAGCTAGTTGTGATCTTACATAATTACATTTGCATGCTCAGGTTCTTTCTCATCTTTTTGGTCGCATAAGTACTACATGCCTGACAGCTTTTGTACATCTGATCGAGTGTGCACCAGATCATGAGAATCTTGAACGCCATAATTCTCTGGTCGAGCCCTAGCTGCATGGGTTTGAATAGCTTTTTTGCTCCTACATGATCTCATGTTTTGATGATCTTTCAAATTTCCTCACCAAAATGATAAAGGGTACATTTCTTAATTAATTTCCGGCTCATAGTAGAGAGTACGTAGCTAGAAGAAAAAAGAATATATATATATATACATCTATGTTTTGTCTTAATTTTTTTATATTATTTTAATGAGTCTTCTCATAATAATTTATATGTTTGCAAGTAACAAGACAAATGTAACAGATCAGTATTATAGGAGATATCTATTCTTTGTATGTACATGCAGCTAAATTAATGTGTTTTTCATAAAGGAATTTAGAACAAATAATGTGAATTTAATAGCATTACGGAAGCTATGCGCACACATGATATGGTGGGTGACACGCACCAACAACATTACATGTTTTGGGGAGATCATGGACGGTGGAACAGTGAGCACATCGGGTTGGGGTGTGGGGTCAAAATTCGTATCAGCAATTGGGCTCTTCTGTCCTAGGCCAGCACCGGTGCTAAGTACTACTCTTTCAGCACATCGGATTGGGGTTGGGGGTACGTGCCTATATAACCTTTTTGCAGTTTAATTCATGACATTTGAACCATCTTGTTTGGGCAGCTAGAAAGCCATTTTCTCTTACCAACTCAAATAATTCTTGAGAATATTAGATGATGAACAAGTCCCACATGCAGTTTAATTAGCTCAACCATAAGCTTCCCCACATATATTATATATATCAATATATATACACACATAATCATCAGTTGGTAAAGGAGGCAATTGGGAGCTTTTTCTTTTGAAAAATACTTTCTTCGTCTTAAGTTTTATTATTTCTAGTCACACGATCTATCACGTGACATACTTTTTTATTTTTATTTTTTTTATTTTTTTATCATTGAGATATTTTATATATGAAGTCACTTAAGATGTATTGCATCAATAAATATAATTTGATATGACAAAAATCTTTAAGATGGAAAATTATAACATCCCTAGTTCTATCTTTTTCTCTATGTAGTTGGGGGTTATTTTACTAATTGTTCAAATCATTTTTATGTGGTTAAGGTACTTTAATTAGCATGTTGAGGTACCTTTTGGTGAAAAAAAAAAAAATAGAAGCAAAATTAACCTCATGTGGGAAAATCTTAACCAATATTTAACTTGAAATCAGTCGTTGGGATTTTTTAAAATAAATTATGGGATTGATGGAATATATAATACTTCATAGGGATATTCTTAATTAATTATAATTGCTACGTAGCATGCATATATAGAAGTAGATTAGTAGTAGTAGCACTAGGCCATGGCCATCAAAGTAATACATGATGTGCCTCTGATAATTAATGGCATATATATAATTATAATAAGCTTTAATTAATATAATAATAATAATGCCTTGATGAGTACTGGATTTTATTATATATTATGCCTAGTTAATTAGGATCGATCGGTTAAACATTGTGCAATGGCACGCCCTTAACACAATATCATATCGTAGCTCACTTTCGGAGCAACAAGGACATGACCTCGTCATGTTTAATCATCATAGGAAATTCATTTGGAATATCCCACATTTGATTTTGTGCTAATTATGTAAAATATCGCTTAGAATCGAATATCTTTGATTTAGATGAATTTTAATACTGTTTATACTTTATATATATATATATATATATATGGTGCCATTGAGACTAGGTGTAACACCAAAAGTTTTAGACATTAGAGGTTTATAAGACCTTGAACCTTGGGCATAGATGATTATGAAGTTATATTAGGCATACTAGCAATAAATGCTAGCTAGCTACTCTCTATCCCGACTTCTATCATCAAGTTATCATATTCTTAAGTCAGTGTGTAGAATGCATATCATTCATATCAGTTAAATTGTAATATTTAATTTGTATGATTCAAATTTTAAAATTCATATTTCTAAATTAAATTATATCATATAAGTATTTTACTATGTATATTGTACACAAACATGAAAATAGATTTTTGTTTTTTTTAATTATCGATCTCCAGTCAATTGATGTAGTTTGTCTTAAATGACTTGATCATAATTAAGCCAAATACTTAAATAAAAGCTACTTAAAATAGATATATCAGCTAATTCGATTGAAAATGATAAAATTCAAAATAAAGAACAACATGATTTTCTATATATAAATCTATTATTAACTGAATCAATGTTTCTAATGGATTTATTAGTTTCTTGAAGTTCCAGTGACAAACAAATTAGAAAAAGTTGAGAAGCGGCCTGCAACGTCTAGAATTACTCCTATATATATATATATATATATATATAATAACTTAAATCCAGGATGGGTCATATATATTTGGTTGTTTGCAATGAATAATAAAAAGCTAGGCTACCACGTCTCAATGGTAATATTAATTATATAACTACATATGTCTTGCAGCATAAATATTGTAATTTAAATATAAAATGTAAATTAAAAAAAATAAAAAAGACTGAAGGGAATTCTTCTGAAAAAGAAAAGCTCGATCGAATCTGGGGTTGGATTAAATATTTCATGATTAATCTTTTCCATATGATCATTATATATATCATGAACCAAGGAAATTAATTACTTAGTTACAATTTGTGCCCCACTGATCTAGACAATACTAGCTTATAATTAAGTACTAGAGATCTCTGAAATCTTTATTACAGCTTGTCTCAAAAAATTAAATTAATGGAAGAAAAAATAAATTTAATTATTTATATTTATCTTAACATGATCAATATTAATACAACAATCTGGTGCATGCCATGCATCCACCAGAATATGCTGTAACAAATTAGAATTATATATACCACGGCCAAGAAGATAGATTAATGTTTTTTTGTATTTATTTTCTTCTTCTTGTTTTCTGCACGAGGCTGTAGACATAATTCTCTTGCAAACTTCCAAAACACATTGTAAATATATATATATATATATATATATATATATATGAGTAATTATTTGTACAAGTTCCACGTAGATAAGCTTCGGGTAATATCTTTATAAAAATTTAGACCCCACCATGAAGGTATATATCACTGATCACTGGCTAGCTAGCTAGGTCTGTATATAATATGCATGCATGTTAGGTTTTCCATTTTAACAGAAAAAGTCATGCTTTCTAATAAAGAAACCATTATACATAGTGTTTTCTTTTCTCCTTTGGAAAGATCTCTATATCTTTACGTGCGTTGGCTCCTTTCAAGATTTCACTTCCTACCGATCGATCGATAAACCTGGCCGGCCTCTGATCTGTAATTTTCTTTATTGCTTTTTCATATTCTTTTTGGCCCCCCACAGAACGTACGCGATTCATTTACTCGATAGCACACTATACATGGGAAGAGAAAAAGGGAAAAAAATAAAATAAAAATAAAAGTATCTGCTTTTCCCCCAAAAGATCATATAGCAACGTACATGATTTGATTTGATTTGGATAGGTGCATGTAATTAATTTCATGAATTGCATGTGCAATGATCCTTTAAATAATGCATTTTTTTTCCCACTGATGCTTATGGTCGATCGGTTTCCTTTCTTTTTGACTCAAAATCTTTCCTGATCATGATTTCGGCATTAATTCCGACTCATCAAAATTGACTCTATATATATATATATATATCAAAAATTTTATACAACTATTTAATAAATTATTTAATTTAATTTAAAATTTTACTTTTTCTTTGACTCGATGTATTTGAGTTTAAAAAATACATATTATTTTTATTATAAAATTACCAAATAATTGTGAGTTAATTGAGTGTGCATGATCATAATCACTTCTGATCTTCAACATAGATCATGTTTTTCGCCATACAATATTTACACGTACGTACGCCGGCTTCGACACCTCAAGGCCAACTAGTAATTTTTTTTGTAAGCTCAAGGCCAACTAGTAATTTTTTTTGTAAGCTCAAGCCCAACTAGTTAATTAAGCCTAGGCTCTCTCTCTCTCTCTCTCTCTCTCTCTCTCTCTCTCTCTCTCTCTCTCTATATATATATATATTAAGGTATTTATCATCTAGCCCTATTTAAAAAGGGGAAAAATTAGCCAAAAAATCCTGAATTTTATTTATGTTAACGCATGCAACCTTATGGTACGTAATTCGAGTCATGATTCAATTGCTTAGTAATTCTTCTATAAGACATAATATATACGATCGATCGGGTGATTAATTTGTTCGTTTTCCTCTTGGTTTGTGGGAATTAAATATATAATTCCCAACCTTCATAGCCCCTCATGGTAATGTGATTAGGGTATGTAGAAAAAACTCAAAAACAAATATACCAGCTAGCGTTAGGGAATAGGGATTACCCTTCAAAAGGAGTAGTTTGTACGTACGTACGTACACACACACATATATATATATACACCATTTATATATTCTTATCTTTTTATTTGAGGCTTTTTTCAGTTTTATTTATAAGAAGTGATATTTGTAATTTTAGGGTATACAACTGATCTTCTGCACTTCCATTTAAAAAAGTGGGTTAATCTAATATCTACATAAAAAAATTATATTTTTATAATGAATCTCACTCTTTTCAAAATGAGTACGTTGATTTACACATTCTAAAATTGTATATAACATTACTCCTTATTTATTTCTTCCAGTTTTTGGTTTTTTCTTGCTAGCTAAACATACAATAATGGTAGATTGGAATCCCTTAGAATTTCTACCCACCTAGTGTGGAAGAAAGATAAAAGTAAGAGCCGTAGACTCATGCACCCACCAAGGGTGTAGCCCGGCAAAATGTCTTGATAAGACTAAATGTCTTTTTTTTTTTTTTTTCCAAAAATAATATTTACAGTCGCAGTTGTATAAGTACCGTGCAGTCTCTTTGAAAAAAGTGAATTAATACGGGATCCACATGAAAAAAATTAAAATTTTCAATTTTAGACCCCACTCTTTTTCAAAATGATTGCGCAGCATTTACATACTCCACGACTCTATATAGTATTATTCTTTTTTTCCATACATTTTTTTATATTCTTAAACATTTTTTTTTAAAAGGTCTCGGTGGAAATCATCGTGACCCCAAGCATTTCTCTCAAAGTAAAGTGAGTCCATAATATTTATAGAGTATTTAATGGCTTAAGAAATATATATGATCAGTTTACTCAAACTAATAGTCATTGTCGTCTTGAGGTTCTATATATGCTTGATCATCTTGGAAAATCATGAAGTGAGAGGACCACTCCTACATTCTTCAATCAAGACCATCATCGACTTCCCCCACCCCCCCCCCCCCCCCCCCCCCCCCCCCACCCCTCTCTCTCTCTCTTCATTTATTAGCTTACCTCTTTTGACATCCACGTTCATGGGAGTGACAAGTTCTCCATTATCATTTTCCTTTAAATTACATCATATACAGCAAATTTGAGTAGAGACTCTTCAATTCTTGAAAGAGACACATATCTATGAACCCTATGGTATATATAATGTCGTCCATATAAAGTTTTTAGGCAATGTAAATCTCACATATATGGATATATATTTAATGCCATCCTCTTCCGTGTTATAGTATTCAATTCCATCAGATAATTGACAAAGATTTCAGCTGAATCTATCTACTCCATTTATAGTTCAATTCCATCGACTGATCACTCACGATCATCTTGCTAGCTGCTGATATTGATCTTCGGAGTTCTGTAAAAAAATCTTTGAGAACATAAATAAATAAATATATATATATAGAGAAACGTACACTTTAGCCGGAATTAGACACGAGATTGGAATCTTAGGCTGATCAAAAGATGCTGCAACTATTTTCTTTCAAACAATCTGACAAGGAAGATACCTAACTGGTCACGCTCAAGAATCAAGATCTAATCCTCATCGATGGCTGTTGGAGTGGGTATGAGGTTGACTCTCATGATGAGTCAGTAGTGGACGACACATCGGTGGCCATTTCCTTCTCTTCAATTGTTCAGCAAGATCCCCCACCTCTCTTTATAGGCTTCTATATATTAATGTTTCTTTCAACATGCACTATATCGATCATGAGCTCAAATTCTATTACGCTCAACAGGCGGCGTTTGTTATATATTGACGTACTCAACCAGAAATTCAACTTTCCCGGCTCGATTAGTCTTTCCATCATGATCATAATTAAAATCCTCCAAACTACTAAGACAGCTGAGATGTAGTTAAAGGTTTTTACACCACAAAATTAATAGTCGCAAGTTTTTCCATTTCAAAAAAAAAAAAAAATAGTCGCAAGCTCCCCCCCCCCCCCCCCTTTTTTTCCTTTCTACTCTTAAAGAAAATACAATTTGCATATTAATTAAGAGTGCTGCAAGAAAATCAAAGAAAAAAAACAGGTTTTAGAAACCAAAAAAAAAAAAAAAAAACCCCTTTTCTTTTCCTTATCGAGAGAATTCTAGCTACAAACTGCATATATATATATATATATATATATATATTGCTTTGAAAAATTACAAATTAATGTTCAGGTTATTCATTGAGAATACAACTCAAAGTTGTCATTTTTGAGGGCACATAAGACAAGTACAGTTTCATAAAGTTACGCAGAAATAAGTAATTTCCTCACATGTTGAATCCAAGTGCACTCCTAATGGCTCCACACACACATAAACATATATTCATTTTTGTGCATATATATAATTAATTGCCAGAAAATATTATTTACGCGATTGGATTAATCCATCATTCTAAGCTGCCAACACCAGCCGTCCAGATCAATACGTGGAGATTTCTTATTTAAAACGAATCTACAACTAAAAATGATGAAAAAACAAGAAAGAATGAAGCCAACAATTTGATTGATGGGAACACCGCATTTAGCACGTACAGAAATGCGGGCAATGATGATATTCAAGAAGAAATCTCATAAATCCTAAGAGAAAATGTATGTAGATACTAGATGTCGGTCCAGTGGCCACCTAGAAAATAACGCTAATTAGCAGCTAGCAGCTAGGTTTGATGTTAAGCCATGCGCTTACAAATTTGGGTTCATGGAGTCATAACTTGGGATACTCCTAAATATTAATTGTTATGATATTTCATTGTCATTCTTTTTAGCCTTATGATCTGATGCCAGTCGAAGTTAAACGGATACTTTGAATGGGTAATGCTAAGTACAAATTTTAAATAGATAAATTTTGTATAAAATTTTATAAAAAAATAGATTTTACTAAAAGAAATATTTTTTTATTACAATTTTTTAAAATAAAATTTACGTTTTTATAAAAGTTTGTACGAAATTTGTTAACTCAAATAAATCATTACTTTCTATTGGACTATGTCATTCATGGCCCAATGTTGGCCCAATGGTGCTAAAGCAATATTGCTAGTTACAACCGCATAAACATGGGGTAACCGGCTAGCCTATGTGGAAGAGAAAAGAAAAATATATAAAAAATAAAAATAAAAAGAAGCAAAAATGCAAACAGAAAAAGGAAAGAAAAAAAAAAAAAAACACTAAAAGGAAGAAAGCGAGATGCAAAGCAAACACGCATTTTCTCATATTTCATTAAGAAATCTAACATATTTCTCCACAGCCATTGAAGCACGCACTGGTATGTTGAAGCATTTCTCCACCAAGAAAAAAAAAAAATCTCTCTTAGATTTCATCGTTAATATATTTCTCCCAAACCCATTTTCTAGATTTTTTCCAAAATCATTTTTAATGCATTTATGTTGTTTCTTGTTGATCTTTCCAGACCCATTTGCAAGATTTTCATGAAAAATACTGCATTTCATTTCAATATTTCTTCCAAACTGGTTCTACAATTTCTGTAAAACTCCTTTCTAAGTTATGTTTTTAATAACGGTGAATTTCCATACCCATTTCCAAGATTTCCATGAAAAACCCATCCATGAGATTTTCTTGTTGATCTTTCCAAACTCATTTCCAAGATTTCCATAAAAACACATTGCAGTTCATTTTAATATTTAATATTTTTTCCAAACCGATTTTACAATTTCTATCAAACTCATTTCTTAGTTCTGTATAATAATGGTGGATTTCATACCCATTTGATGATTTAAGCTATTTCTCATATTTCACTTGAAAATGGTGGATTTCATTTCGAGATTTTTCCCCACACCTTTCGATGACTCTAGATATATGAATCTTTACCGTTTCTTCTTGTCCAAACAGATCTTCACTGAAATCTTCACCATTCATGGCTTTACTGGTGAAAAAAGTAAGGTTCTGTGTGCTTGTTCTTCAATCTCATTTTTTCCCAAGAAATTAGATTTCATCTGCTGCTACTGTCTAAAAAAAAAATAAAAAATTAAGCTCCTCAGCCGCCCAAAACAGATTTCATCTGCTGTTTCTAAATGAAGGTTTCATTTAACTGACATGGCTCACCATGTCAGCCGATTGCGCCCTATGCAGAAAGCATTTTTCTCTCTCTTATTACCTTTTTTTCCCAGTTAAAACATATCACTCTAATGCTCCTTGGGTATATAATGATCCTTTTGTTACAGCATCTACTGTGCAAAATCACAAGAGGAAAATTTGTATTTGGAGGAATAGGAGTGCAGAAAAGTCAGCAGCGTCTAGAGTTTATGGAACCCTAAAAGTCAATCCACTAAACGTGTATGCTACATTAAAAGTTTGCTGAACGGTATCTAGTTTGTGTACAGACTGCACCTATGATGTGAATTTCAGGGATCAAGGCACCAAAAGCAGAGAATGGATCCCTCCTTGTTTCTTTGCCTGATAACTTCTTGTTGGTGTTTTGCATTCCTCCCTGCTTAACCTAAATATATTTATTTTGACTTGTGAATTTGTTTCTTCTCTGCTTCATTGGGAGAAATAAATAGAAAAATGTTCACTAACAGTCAGAAATGTGGTATATTATTCAGCAGTTGTATCTTCAACAGCTTTCTTGTATTCTGGCTTAAGCTCGTAAGTTCCTTGGTTAGTTCCCCTTTTATTGTACACACACAGCTCGTTGAGTATCTCCTTCAAGAATTGCTGCAAAGAAACCATTATTACGAGAGGTGAATGCCAAGTCAAAGTAATATTAACAATAAAATAAAGGAAACAGCATAACCATTACTCACAAGACTGGGACATGGGTAACTTATGCTATTTATTTATTATTATATTTTAAGACGAAGGTAATCATCATAACCTTCACCGAATTCACAGGAATCAGGCAACAATGTTTGTAAAGGGAATATATATACCATTCTTATGAAATTAACAAATAATCAAGTACTTCTTAACTTGTGCCCTTCACTTAAAACAACGAGCATATTATTTCACCCTAAACATGGAATAGAATGCAGAAGAGAGTTACTGGTACCAGCAAACAAAAGTTAGAAACAAGTAACATAAGGAAAGGCTTACTGCAGGTTGATCTGTCTCTTGGACGAGCTGCTTCAAGGCCCAATTTGGTTGTCTTTCAAATAGTTTGAACATTATATCCTCCAGCTCCCCACGATCCCTTCTAGTTCTTTTTACGTCTGACTGCTTAACCGGTGTAGTTTTCTTCTTATCCTGCATAGATCATTGACAGTAAGCATCATGTAATTGTTCTTCCAAGCATGTAAATGTGCTTACTCTAAGATAGGACTAAATTTACATTTGTTAAAAAGCATAAACAAGCATGTGTGTATGTGTGTGCACGCTATTATGTGTTTGGGGGACGTATATAAGAGAGAACACCTAATAAGAACTAAAAGGCTGGACTGTGAAAAAAAAACCCAAATTGGCACAGGCCTATTACTCCAGCTTGACACCCCTCAACTAGCCATTTCCAGTCAAAACATGTTAACCTTACAGGCTGGGCAGCCCCCAGGCTAAGGCTAGCCATTGCCACAAATTGGACCCAATCAGGATGTGCTGGGGGGCAGCTATGCCACTGATAAAGATAAAAAAATTTCCCTTTCACCCAGAAAGATTGGTATCATAATATCCGAACAAAAAAAGTTCATTAAAAGTATATAGCTAACACATAAAATTAGCAACACAATTTTTAATTCGGAGATATCATTTTGTTCAAAAAAAAGCAAATAAATCTGTTTGATAGGTAATAAAAACAAATAAATCTAATACCTTGGAAGTGGATGAAATCAAGCCAACCATTCCAGGCATGGGCCTCATATGTACTCCACGATCGTTGTCAATGACCTTTCAAAGAAATCAAGTTATTGGATGAAGCGGGAAAAAATGAAAAACATTCACAACAAGAACTGCCCTGGACAAAGCAATGCATGGTCAAATGCCCTACCCGTATTTGTCTACTCTTTCTATTGGACTTGCTTGTCCTTTCACGGCACACTCTTCCATACTCTTCAATGTTTTCACCATGGGGTTTCATGTCAAACTTATGCTCTACCTTTCCTTCCATTGCAACCTTACCTACAAATGCAATAGTTGTTACCCAAATTAAAAAGAACCTACAAATGCAATAGTTGTTACCCAAATTAAAAAGAGCCAAAACTTACATTATAGTGTGGAAAAAATTATGAAGAAGCTACACTATATGCATGGGGAACCCATTTTTAAGTGCCAATTTAAGATTACTGGTTTTGGACTTTGTTAATGGTTCCACGTAATGAAACTTAATTGTGGGGGCGGTTGTGAATGTCATGCCCATCAAGGTCAGTAAGTACCACTTCCATCAACATTTTTTTTCTTTTAAAAAAAAAAAAAAAGAACATCCACAACAATAGAAAGTGAACCCTTCGGGAACCTTAAATTATGATCCTCACCTTGATTTGTCTCAGAAAAGATACACATAGGAACAAAATCTTTAAACATATTCAAAGAATAACTTTTAGGAATGCTCCCTGCCTCGGTACCAGCCATCTCCATTGTGAACTGATTAACAATTCAAAATGTATTAGGAAGTTTGTCTCCAAATATATTGACAAGGTGTATGTATCCCAAAAGCAAGCATGCTAACAAATATGTTCAAAATAATCCTATAAGGGCAGTGACCCTCGTAAAATGTGGCTGCCTCTACATATATATATATATATATATATATATATATGTAATAGTTAAGGAAAGATAAACATTGCTTCCCTTGAGGAATTAATTCCAAATTTATGCTTACCACTTTAGGGTCATCATAAACGAGCACCAAGGGGTAGGGGAAGGAACAAGACAATTCAATGAACTACCAGCTAAAAAGTGAAGGATAATCCAGGGGACGCTACCCAACTAATAATGAAATACATGATGAGCACCGAATGGGCCAATGGAATCCATTAGAGCATCTTATGAACAATATTTCATATGTCTATGCTATCATCATTCAATTTGAAAAATCACATAAAGAATACATAAGCTCCAAGGAAAATTGTTGTAACCGAGTGTAAGAAAATGCTTTTAACTTCTCATACTGAAATAACTTAAAGCTATTCTCTGCAATATATGCCTAAATGACAATTCCACCCACTTTTTCTCTATCATATTGTTTTCACTCAGCCGACTTCTTAGAACGGAATTACTTCCAAGTCAAAGATTCACAGAGTATAAAGCTGCAAATGAAAGGAAATAAAGAGGGGAACAGAGATAAGAGACCAACAATACGGCAAATATCAAAGTACTCTTCCAGTTGGAATATAAAGTAGGTGAATTTAATGCTAACAGCAACAATTAGCTCATCAAAGCCCAAGGGACGCACAATTTTCTCTGCCTGGTTTGGATAGCAAAAGCATCACATCTCATCTCCTCTCATCTATCTCATCTCAATATTCAAATACCACAAAACAAATATTTTTCAATTTTAAATCTTCAACCTTTTTATCTAATTCTTACAACTTTTTTAAAATTCTAAACAAAATACAAAAAACAAATAATTTTTTAAAATATTTTTAAAAAAATTATATTAAAAAATTATATATAACAATATTTTTATTTTACATTTTCTCTCCCCTTTTTTTCAAAAACTTTATAAAATATACCAACTCACAATTATTTCATTACTATTTACAAATCATCTTATTTCACCTCTTCACTGTCCAAACCAAGCCTAAGAGTTAACAGGATTCACTCAAAAAAAAAAATCAACCACAGTTAGGCAATAGGCCATGATTTCCCCCGCGCCTGAAGGTGAGAGGTACGCAAAGAAGCTCATATTAAAAACTAAAAGATTCATTTGAATTAACGGAAATTCCAACCGAGTGAGCAAATCCACCAACTTAAGCACCGAGGAAAAGAAGAATAGCAAGAGTTTTCAAGCACCAAGAGTGTTTCGGAGAATAGTTTGGGGGAGGGGGAGTAGATCAAGTAGAATCCGATGGAAAAGAGAAAGAGGAAAAGCACCTGGAGGGAAGAGGAATCATCGGGGTGGAGAGGATCAAGGGAGAGGACGACCTTGGCGAGAGGGTGGGGATCAGAATGGGGATGACTCTGCCACGACTTGGCAACCACCACCGGGCACTTCATGAGCCAAACCGATCTCTCGGCCTTCGCTGTATCCACGTTACTACTGCTACTACCAATACCATGACCATGCGCTTCATCCATCATCCCTCTCTCTCTCTCTCTCCCTCTCTCTCTCGATCGATCTCAAGATGTCTCTCAGCTCAGGGGCGGGGGATCAGTATGCACTTCCTTTTCTGCCCCGTTTCCAAGCTTCTTTCTTTTGTTTTTCCTCCTCCTGATGACGGTGGTGTGGTGCACTTCGTGGGATATTTGGGCTGGACCTTGTTTGGTACGGAAAATATTTTCATAGGGTATAAAAATAGTTAAAAATAAAACAAAATTAAAAAAAAAATTAATAAACACACAACTTTTTTCAACCCTTTTCCGCTACCATATTTCATCGGCAACCATAATTTATTTAAATGATATTTTTATAAAATAAATAATAAAAAATATCATCATTTTGTAAAAAAAATATTTTTATTTTTAAAATATATAAGAAGTTTATT
This sequence comes from Carya illinoinensis, assembly GCF_018687715.1. Lineage (NCBI taxonomy): Eukaryota > Viridiplantae > Streptophyta > Magnoliopsida > Fagales > Juglandaceae > Carya > Carya illinoinensis. The sequence continues at coordinate 6,763,939 of NC_056759.1, forward strand.
GACCATGGCGGCGATGATTTAGGGCCGACAGATTGACCTCTAAGGGCTGGAGCCTAGAGGCTATAGGTAGTTGATCGGCCTCGAAAGTCAATGGCCCACTGTCGTGGTGAAGCTGGGCCGAAAGGCCCTCCCTTTTTTAATATTATTATTTGGGAAAAAAAAAGATTTTTTTTCAACTTTTGTGTACATTTAAAAATCTCTTAGAGGGTACGGCCTAGTTATATTCTTTTTTTTTTTAGTTTTTTTTTTTCTCAACATTTCTATAACTTCATTCTTTTGATACATTTGGAGAGTGGGGACTTGACACCATCAGGAGACCCATGGGTTCCTTCCCTTCGATTTTCTTCAGTGTTTAAAATGGATAAACTTTCTTCATTCTTTTTAATGACTGAACAAATGGTTTCCCTTCCTTCGACAGTGAAATGTTTATCCCATCATGTACGAAGCATTCTTGAAAACCCGTGAGTCAGGATATCAACAATCTCAAGTTGGCTAAATTTGTTATTATAATAAGCAACAATAACCATAGACATACGATTCAGAGTATTAAAGAATTCCAAACCTCCATTTTAAAGGTTCGGATAGGCCAAATCTCCATTGAACTCTAACAACTTTTTATACAATTATTATTGAACCACAAAAATTAATAAAATTTTTACAAATTCTAAAAAGAATATATTCTAAAAAATTATATTCAAACAATCAACTATACTTATCTGTACTTGCAACTTCAAAGTGACACTTACTTTAGGAAAAAAAAAAAAGATTCAAAACTGTTTTCTTATTTTTTAAAATTCAACAAACAATGCATCTAAAAATGATTCTCAAAATTCTTCATAACCAAACAGATCAATTATATTAGAGACATATGATCGATGTAAAAGGAATTATTTTTTCATTAATTTAAGGATATATTTTTGTTTTTATATTTTGTTTCTATAAGTAATTACACAACTTGAATTTCTAAGAGATGAAAATTTTGTTTAGGCCTTTAGAAAATATCTTGATCGAGAGTGAAAAAAAAAAATTAAAAAAAAAAATCTCAAAATCTTTTTAAAAGTCTTTTGATCCCATCATGCCCGTGGATTTATCTTCTAAAACTATTTATTAATAAATTCATCGTTTTACACTTTTTTTTTTTATCGGAGAGTGGTCCAAAAGGGAAGCTTTCGTGGTGGGTCAGGAGTGGCTTAATTTTCTTCTTTTCAGTTACGTGTTGCAATGGAATTAGTCACAATAATGCTTGTCTTTGTATCCTACTCTTCAAGAATATTGTTAATGTTTTTTTTTGTAACCTTGCGATGTGATGAGAATCACAGCTGTGGGAGGAATGGATCCACGTTGAAGATAAGAAAAACGTGGCCACGATAACAAAGCTCTATTGCATAAATCCAAATCAACATAATAATAATAATAATAATAATAATAATTAGATATCTTGAGGAAAACGACATTGAATTTATTTTGTTCCACTTAAAAACCACCGTTATAAGGTATTTCTTTATAGAATATACTATATATACTTATAATTTTACACACATAATCATATGTAATGACTTATCAACTATTGAAATAATGAAAATTTTAAAATTTAGAATTCAAAACTTAAATTTAAAAAGAAAAAAAAAATTGATAAAATAAGATTATTACTTAATACGTATAATATTGTGTATAAAGTATGTAAGTATAGAGTATTTACGTATAGCTCTACTCCTTCTATAATGTGTTTTAATTTATTAAAAAAAAAGGAATGAAATATGTCTAATTTTAACATATTTGACTAGATGAGAAATATTATGTTTTAAATAAAAATTATAAATTAACCTGACTTGATATATTATAAAATAAAGTATGTAAATTTCTAAAATATATATATATATATATAAAGGCGATAGTTTATAATCTCGTTAATAAAAAATGAAATAAATAGAATATTAAAATAAAATAAAATAAAAAGGAAATGATTACTAATCAACAAATAAATTATTAAGAAAAAAACAAAGATATAATGGACTTGTTGTCGAATAGACAGTAGGAAAGCAGCCTCCATGCTTTTTACCCTGGTACCCTTTGTTGTCTAGCACAACTTGCAGCAGGCCCAGCAAATAAAGAACGGCACGTGTCACAATCACATTGGCAACCTACCTACTGTAGCATTCTCCCGTGGATCCTTTATATCGTCTACTATTTTCCCCTGCAGTTCTAAATGGCCTGAAATATCTCTCTGCAAATGGACCGCGTTTTTCTCTTCGCTCTCTTCAGTCTCTTCCTCGTATCCTCTGCGGTGGATGTTATCGACGGTGGTGGCGATGACCCACTGATCCGTCAAGTGGTTTCGGAAGGAGAGGATCTTCTCCTACATGCCGAGCGTCATTTCTCGACGTTCAAGGTCAGGTTTGGTAAGAGCTATGGCAGCCAAGAGGAGCACGACTACAGATTCGGCGTGTTCAAGTCCAACCTGCGCCGAGCAAAGCGACACCAGAAGCTGGACCCTGGCGCCTTACACGGCGTCACCAAGTTCTCTGATCTCACTCCGGCCGAATTCCGCAGAAATTTTCTCGGACTGAAGCGTCTCCGGCTCCCGGCTGACGCTCACAATGCTCCGATCCTTCCCACCAACGATCTCCCCACAGAATTCGACTGGCGCGATCACGGTGCCGTCACGGGGGTCAAAGACCAGGTATATAGAAAATTTTGGTTTATTATTTTCACCCTGTAGCTCCAACTTTAATCATCGACGCAAACTAGTTTTTTGTTTTTATTTTATGTAATTTTGTGTGTGGGTGGGAATTAGGGTGCGTGTGGATCGTGCTGGTCGTTTAGTACAACAGGGGCGTTGGAAGGAGCTCATTATTTGGAGACTGGGGAGCTAGTGAGCCTGAGTGAGCAACAGCTTGTGGACTGCGACCATGAGGTTTGACTCTCTCTCTCTCTCTCTCTCTCCTTTTTTCTGTCGAGGCCTCTGCTAACCGAAATGTTTATAGTTCTAATATTATGGGCATCAAGAAAGGTCACTGATAATCTATTCGGTTTGCACTCAATTCTTATGCTTCTCATGTTTGAAAATGGATTTGAGCATCTAATTTGTAATTAATTTTTTTTTTATAGGTAAATCTCTTTATTGAATAATGATCCACCTAAATAGGCAAAGCACGAGTACACAGAAAGAATACAAGAAAGAGCCTAGTTACAATCTAAGTGCTAAGGATAGTAGCATAAAATTCGTTAAGCCTCGTTTCATTCAATACTAATTTGTAATTAATATATATATACATATATATATGTCGCTCGCCGTGATACTTCAAAACCTGTTCTTTTTTAATGAGATTGGTGGCAAGTTGGTGTCTTGATTCGCCAATTTGATGCTGTATGGGTTTGCCCGCATTAATGCCTCATTATCAAGAAGTTTCAGAATTTGGTGACAAGAATTCGTTTGGGATTCTCTCACGGTGTGGTATATACCATATGTGTCTAGCTCGTTGATCCCTAGGAATGAAAGTCAAAAACTTGGAAAGTTGAGATTTGGCATGTAGTTGTTCATCTCGTAGGTGGGTTTTGGAGATGACTCAGCATATCTTCCTGGCAACACTGCAAAAATAAAACAATGGCCATGCATATTTATTTTTTTGCAGTGTGATCCTGAAGAATATGGTGCATGTGACTCGGGGTGTAGTGGCGGGCTGATGACCTCTGCATTTGAGTACACCCTCAAGGCAGGTGGACTAGAGAGAGAGAAGGACTATCCTTACACTGGGACTGATCGTGGGCCCTGCAAATTTGACAAAAGCAAAATTGTTGCTTCTGTATCTAACTTCAGCGTTGTTTCAATCGATGAGGATCAAATTGCTGCAAATTTGGTGAAGAATGGCCCTCTTGCAAGTAATTACCTTTCTTTGAAACCTAGTAATTTTTTTTTTTTAAACTTCCACTCTTTAGTATTCTTTTCTTGCAAGTAATGATGTGTTATATACTGATTTGAGAAGGGGCTAAGAATGATGATGGAGTAAATCGAGTGATAGACCTGTATTGATTGATGATTTTTGTGCCTGCATTTTGCAGTTGGCATCAATGCAGTTTTCATGCAGACATATGTTGGGAAAGTCTCATGCCCCTACATCTGCTCCAAGCATTTGGATCACGGGGTGCTTCTGGTGGGTTTCGGGTCTGCCGGTTATGCTCCAATCCGGTTCAAGGAGAAGCCATACTGGATCATAAAGAACTCTTGGGGAGAAAATTGGGGTGAGAATGGATATTACAAGATCTGCAGGGGCCATAATGCATGTGGAGTGGATTCCATGGTTTCAACTGTGGCTGCTATACATACGACCACTGAGTAAATTAAGAAGTTTCATGGCTGCACTGGGTTTAGGCGAGTAGAGCAGCTGTAAATATAAAAAGATAATATGCATTAAGACATGGAGATCCTAGACTTTTATTAGCTCTTGATGCTTCCTTAACTTGTCTAGGCAGATGGTTGTCTTGCACTTGTCTGGTTATTAACTTATTTGCAAGTTTAAATCAAGATTGTCCATTTTAGGACTGTGTTTATATATGCAGATTCCCTGTAACTTGGTTCATGCTACTGTTGATCAAGTTAAACTTGATGTCATTTAACTGATGACCCTGTGTATGTGCTTGAAACATGCCAATATATAGCAGAATGTGACGATTGTAGCATTGACATTAGCTTGGATTCATAAATCTGGCTTCTTAGCAGAAAACTAGGAAAATGCCCTACTTTCTACCACGCGAACAATTAGGAAAAGGTAAATGAGCTGGGAGGAAATGTGATTATTTCTTATGAGAACTATCTTACCATTTGTGAAGAATTTTCATTTTTCACAAACTTGTTAAACTCGCCTTACCCAGAATTTCGGTCATTAAGCCTACCTAAAAAACTCAGCAAACTATGTCATAGCAACAGTAGCTCATATTCATTCATTAAGTAATTGTTGCAAAATGAAGTTACAGTTCATCTTACAGCAGACTTTAAAGGCACCACAAACCCTTTTCCCTAAACAATCGCACAACAAACTACAACAGATCAACATCATCCTATCATTCAGAATCGAATAATTGAACATTGATTTGGAGACAAATTGGCATGTTCTCCACTTGGATGCAGAATTCCTACTGATATACATAAACAATGATTGGTGGCCTCATCGGGGAAGGCTCTTTATTACAATGAATAAGCAACTGCTCTTGCTAGCAAGGCAATTGCTCCGTTACTTTTCTAAGATCTACACTTCACATGAAAGAATTGGCAGATTATACACCAGCAAATTCAATCTGATCAATATTGTTTCCTATTTTTTAGCCTACGACCAAACTCAAAAGAGTATCATTCATCCTCCTCGCTAAGCAACGCAAAAGAAAATGGTTCAAATTTATAACCATCTCCCTGGTAGAACTTGTTCTGGAACTCTACCCAATGAAGTCGCAAGGCATGTAGGAATGCACTTAGGGTTTCCATCACTAGTAGCACACCAACAGTCGCAAATATAAATACAATGATGCCAACAATAAGAACAATAACATTGTTGTACCTGCAATCATCCGCACATTTGGCACTCACAATCATATTGCAATTCAAGTCATTTTCACCACAAAAAACATGACCAAACAAACTTACCCCCAGGCTAGAAGTAGAACCTTGTCGTAAAATACACTTGACAACTCCGAGTGAGCTAGACTAAAAAAGAAGAAGAAACAGACAAGTCAGATGATCAAGACTTGGTACTTCAAAATTAAAGTTGGATAAATTTAAAGAACCAAGGTAGACATAGGTTTTATAATGAATTCATGCAGCCTGTAGACCATGATAGTTCTGATTTCCATTGTCGTAGTAAAATAATATTATTATTGTTATAAAGATTATATAGGAGGGGAGTGTGGGGAGGGATAGGTTGAAAGGGCGGGGGTCTTGGAATTCTAATGAAGCCTAAAATACTTTTTCGGAATGTTAGAGGGATCAATAATGTCAACAAACGTCTCCATATTAGATCCCTTCTTTGTACGAAGTGGAAAGTTGTTTGTCTTCAAGAGACAAAGTTGTGTTTTATTGATAGAAATATTATTCATAGTTTGTGGGGCTGTTCTTTTGTGGGGTGGTGTTTTCTTGCTTCTTTGGGTGCATCAAGAGGTGTGTTGTTGATGTGGGATAAGAGAGTGGTGGAGAAGGTTGAGGATTGCATTGGGTATTTTTCATTGGCTATTTCTTTTAAGAATATTGAAGACGGGTGGAAGTGGGCCTTTGCGGGAGTGTATGGACCTAATGTAGATGGGGATAGATGTTTTTTGTGGGGGGAATTGGCGGGTTTGTATTCTTTATGGGACTTGCCTTGGTGTTTGTGTGGTGACTTTAATATTGCTTGGTTCCCTAGTGAGAGGGCCGGGACTTCTACGTCGTCAGGAGCTATGGAAGATTTCTTAGAGTTAATTTTTATTTGAACCTTGTGGATCTTCCTTTAGCTGGGGTGCATTTACTTGGTCTAATAGTAGAGGGTGGTCAAGGTTGGACAAATTTTTAGTCTCTTTTTCTTGGGGGTCTCATTATCCGGATCTTTGTCAAAAGAGGTTGCCACGTGTTATGATCATTTCCCAATTATGCTTGATTGTGGTGGCATTCATGGGTGAAGACATTATTTTAAGTTTGAGAATATGTGGCTTGAATTGGATGGTTTTGTGGAGATGATTAGAAATTGGTGGAATTCTTATTCCTTTTTTGGTACTCCTAGTTTTATTGTGGCAAGTAAACTTAAAGCCCTTAAAGCTGATTTGAAATAGTGGAATGAGAGGTCTTCGACTCTTTAGACATATGGAAGTGCAGAAAATTAAACTTTGGGATGAGTTGAATGCTTTGGAGGTTGGGGTAGTTAATGAGGAGACCTTGTGTAGAAAAAATGAGGTTGTATCAGAAATTGAGAAGGTTTTGTTGATGGAAGAAATATCTTGGAGGCAAAAATCAAGGGTGCTTTGGTTCAAGGAGGGGGACAAATGTAATAAGTCTTTTCATAAGATGGCTAATTCTCATAGGCATAATAATGTTATTGACGTTCTTCATTCTGGCTCTAATGTGTTTCAATCACCCGATGAGATCCAAGATCATATAGTGAAGTATTTTGAAGACCACTTGTCCAAGACAGCTGATTGGTGCCCTAAACTTGATGGGTTGTTTTTTGATCATCTGGATTCTGATGCTGTTTAGCTAACTGGAGAGGCCGTTTGAAGAAGACGAAGTGCATTCGGTTGTAAGAGGCATGTGCAAAGATAAAGCTCCAGGTCCGGATGGATTTTCTACAGGTTTTTTTCAAGAGTGTTGGGACATTGTGATTTATAAAATTATTTGGAAGGTGTTAGCCAACCATATGAGTATGGTGATGGATGAAATCATTTCTAAACCTCAAAATACTTTCATTCGGGGGCGGCAATTCTGGATTCAGTTCTAGTTGCAAATGAGTGTTTGGATAGCCGGATGAGAAAAGGCATTCCGGGGGCTCTATGCAAGCTGAATATGGAAAAAGGCATACGATCATATGTGCTGGGATTTTCTTCTTTATATGCTTAGAAGATGTGCATTTGGGGATAGGTGGTGTGGATGGGTTAAACATTGTGTTTCAAGTCCCCAGTTTTCAGTTTTAGTGAATGATGTTTCTTGTGGATTTTTTCAGAATTCAAGGGGGTTGAGACAATGGATCCGCTATCCCCTTTTCTTTTTGTAATTGTTATGGAGGCTTTGAGTCGTATGATGGAGGCTGCAGCACGTGGGGGTTTTCTTGCTGGTTTTTCAGTGGGTAATAATAGGGTAATAATAGTAACAGGGTGACTTCAATTTCTCATTTACTTTTTGCGGATGATACTCTTATTTTTTGTGATGTTAAAAGTAGTCAGATTCAAGCTTTAAGGGCTGTTTTACTGTGTTTTTAAGCTGTTTCGGGACTTAAGGTGAACTTGAGAAAGTCAGAATTAGTTCCGGAGGGGGGAGTGAGGATTACTAACTTTTTTGAGGATTTGTTGGGTTATAAAGTAGTTTCCCTTCCTATGAAATATCTTGGGCTTCCTTTGGGGGCGTCTTTCAAAGCTAAGAATATTTGGGATGGAGTTGTAGAAAAGGTTGAGAAACGTTTGTTGGGTTGGAAGTGGATTTATTTATCAAAAGGGGGAAGATTAACCCTTATCAAAAGCACCCTTTCCAATCTCCCTACATACTATCTTTCCTTATTTCCATTACCGGTGGGAGTGGCAAACCGGATTGAAAAATTGTTTAGAGCTTTTTGGTGGGGAGGCATGGGGGAGGAGAATAAATTTCATTTAGTGAGTTGGCAAAGGGTGTGCTGTCCGATTGTTAATGGTGGTTTGGGGGTGCGTAACTCGAGTTTTTTTTATAAGGCATTATTAAGGAAGTGGTTGTGGAGATATCATAAGGAAGGGGATTCTTTGTGGAGAGTGGTGATTGATCGGAAGTACAGGTGTGAGTGGGGAGGATGGTGTTCTAAGGAGGGGAGGGGGTCTTATGGTGTTAGTTTATGGAAATATATTAGAAAGGGGTGGAGCTTTTTTGAAAAACAAATTAAGTTTAAGATTGGAGAAGGTGTTAGCATTCGGTTTTGGTTTGATGAATGGTGTAGTGAGAGACCTCTTAACATTATTTTTCCGTTTGTTTTCAGCTTGGCTGGAAACCAGCAGGCTGCTGTTTCAGAAGTGTTGTGTCGTGACAATGGGCCTGTGTACTGGAATATTTGTTTCACTAGAAATGCTCAAGACTGGGAACTTGATGAGTTCACAGATTTTTTCAGTTTTCTGTATTCAGTGAAGGCAGCTGGTGTTGGGAGAGATTGTATGCTGTGGAAGCATAAGGGGAGTAATAAGTTTTCAGTTAGTTCCTTCTACAAGGTGCTAAATGCCCAACAGCAAGCTTTTTTTCCGTGGAAGAGTATTTGGAGGGTCCTTTCTCCATCTAAAGTGGCTTTTTTTATTTGGACTGCTGCACTTGGGAAGATTTTGACGGTTGATAATCTAAGGAAACGTGGTATGATTGTTTTGGAGTGGCGTTGTATGTGTAAGAAGAATGGGGAATTGGTTGGCCATTTACTTTTACATTGTGAAGTGGCTAGGGAGTTATGGATTGGCATTTTCAGTAGAGCTGGTTTGAGTCGGGGTATGCCTAAGAGTGTGGTGGATTTATTAGCATGTCGGAATGGCATCATAATAGCTCTCAACCGGCTGAGGCATGGAGAATGGTACCTTTGTGCTTAATGTGGTGCATTTGGACAGAAAGGAATGACAGGTGCTTCAACAAGAAGGAGCGAGCAATGGGGCAAATCTGGAATTTCGTTGTGTTTCTGTCTTCTTTTGATGTTAATGAGTTTCTGTCTTCTTTTCAGCTTTCTAGAATGTGATTTGGTTTCTCATTTTAAATACTAACTGTGTACATGGGCTTCGCCTAGTTTCATTCTCTCCAATAAAGTTTCTTATAAAAAAAAAAAAAAAAAAAAGATTATATAGGTGCTGTTATTATCATTATTATCAGTGCTATTGTTCTGGATAAGTTAAATCAACATGGGTTTAATTTTAACCATTCTTTTATAAGGAAAAAGTTACTTCAGCAAAAATAACTCTGAACAATTTTTTCAAGTTGGTCCATGCAGCTGTCTTCAACAAAAAACCAACACTAGCAAGCTTCATTCATATTGCAATGATATATTAAATCCAGCAAACTACTTACGAGCTCTTTCCAATTCACTACCTGAGGGCCCATAAGCGCAGATATGAAGCTGTATTGGACACCGCTCCAAGCACAAATTCTATGGTATGTATCATTTGGTGTACAAAGACCTCGCTAAACTCAAATTCCTCATGGTCATGGGAATCATGATGAGGTTCTGTTTCGAAAGGGTCATCAATGCTGTGAAGCAGCGCGTAAGATTGTCCTCGGTGCCTCTGAGGAAAAAGGGGTAAAAACAAGTAGAAAGAATAAAACAAAAGCTTATTGACAAAGAGAAAACAAAGCTGAAAACAAATTGGATAAATCAAGTTTTGGGCATACCTCTTGGTGTTGTTTCTTCAAGAGAAAAGGCTTTGGAAACAGCATCCATGGGACAGCAACGAGAGCCAAGAGAAGTAAAACAAGCTGGTACAGAAAAAATGGAGATGTCAAAATTAGTTTTGTATTTTACAGGACAATACAATTTCAGCACAATGCTTACAAAAAGGATTTTTAAACCTGAAGGAACTTCTGGCCAATGAAAAGCTGATTTTCCCCAAGATCATCAGTAGGACTGAGGAACATGTATATCATCACATGATAAAGATCAGCTTGCGAGCCAGTGCACCATTTCACAATAATGAGGAGCGAAAGGTAGCCAAACAGGCTGTTCAAAAATATTATCTGGGGAACAAATTGGTACCTAAACAAATCCACTGTTAATAACAGAATGCTAAATAATCATCGTTACAATACTATCCAAGTATACAACAAAACACATTCTTCATGAGTTAGATAATCAATTATAGAGTGGAAGAGAAGGAGAGAGAGAGAGACTGTTCATCTAATTAAGGATTCAGATATGCATGATGCATGGAAGGATAATCTTGAGCAATATAGCATACCAGATATTTAGGTCATCTCCAAAGAATTTTGCATTAAAGTAACTCAATGCAATTCCAAGATTCATCTGGGCTACTCCCAGTAGAATTGACATCTTCATCTTCAAAGAGTTGAGAAATGGCAACTCACTACGGGAACCATGCCACTTAGGGTCCACACCAAATGGATACGTGTCCCACACCTTTATTAAGCCCACAGTAGAAGCGTCACTGTGACAAAATGTAACTAAGTTAACGGGGAGAAAAATTTTACAAATATGCTGAGTATTTTGTATTAGTTCAGTACCTGCAGGATGGATCACGACATCCGTAGGCAGAGAGACCAAATAGTTCAAACGGGACTGAGAAGAACTCGTTATATATCAATCCTGTGTAGATTGAGAACAATGCCATCAACAAGATAACATAACGGCCGCCAAAAGTCATTTCTATGATGTCTCCAAGTTTCTGTTGTTAACACAATTAAGTAAGCTTAACTGAAACAGTTACAACGGAAGAACAGAGTTTACAGTCAACTATCACGACATGCAGCAACTACCTGACTGGAAAATTTCTTCTCTCTGACTATGAAGTATAATGTTGCCAGCAACAAGCATATACCATGGCCCCAATCACCAAACATAACAGCAAAAAGGAAAGGGAATGTGATTATTGTGTATACACCAGGATTCGCTTCCTGATATTTGGCAACACTGCAATAATATCGCACCAGTTATGTCCCCCAATACATTTGGGGCAGAAGCTTGTAACCCATCCAATGAAGGGTATCTATGAGAACAGTTGTTATGTAGAAGTTTCAAATTCAAGCTTTCTTCACATATCAAATTTAAAATACATTACCTTTTCGAAAAAGAAAATACAGAAGGACAAATGCAAAAGTAAAGTGAGAAGAAAAATATGCATTGGTTCATCACAACATAGACCTAAAATCTTTGGGGGGAAATTAAATGGAAAGATTAATGATATTTAAGGGTAAAATATGGAAAAGTGTAAAAAGTAGAAGACTCAACTAGGAAGTCCTCCATTATACTAAACAATGTTTTACAGTTAATAAATGCGTTAAAGCAAAGGTTATATATCACCGTTATTTCTCAAGGAAAATTTTCCATGTCCATATGGATCAAAAGCAAATAGTACGGCATAACTTGAGTAAACAGACTATCAGATGCATAATACATTGCCTTTTTCTTTAGAAGATAGTAAGTATGAAACATAGTCTAAATAATACATACATCATGCAATGTCTTCAAAACAGTACTAATAGCTATCAAGTCCCCACTAGATCCATGAAATGAAGATTCCTAGCTCCAGCACATACAGCATTAGAATTTAGAATTCTAGACATAAGCATGACTTCTCTCACAAAGGAACTCACCCATATGCATCAACAATTTCTTGAAAAGAAGAAGTAAACTTGTTTGTACAGAAATAGGTTGGTGGTGATTCCTTTGTATGCAAAACCTGGAAGATGGCCCCTACTTGTGAGTTGCTGTCAAAGGTTGCCTGCTGCAATGCATTTTGAATCTGCAAGACATCAAGGATAATCTAATTAAGTGACCCCTTCAACAATCTATTAAAACTAAGATGATTCTATAATAAATTAAAATACAAGTACGCTGTGAGTGTGAAAATGGAAAATTGATACAAGGTAAAAGAACAAACCTGCTTAGTTGCAAAAACAGGACACCAACCTTCCCCAACAAGACACTTCTTTGTCACATCAAAGCTGAGCATATTTAAAGTGTGATAAATGGACTTTTCCTTCTTTACCTATTAAGTTAAGAGAACACAATTAAGTGACCGAAGAAAATTCAACATACAAATGCTCAAATATCAACCCCAACACGCAAACACACATATATGCATGCATCAACAACACATGCATGAAAAGGGGAAAAGGTATGCTTTAGCAAAACTAAAGGCATTGGAAAATCAAATCAAGCAACTCAAACAAACCTGAAGATTCCACTGCTCATATTCATAGCCAATTGTCTGTAGCAGATTGTTCCTATGCAGCAGCCCGGCATCTATAGTCACTTTCAGCTCTGAAAGTCTTCCAGACACCTAGAAAAAAATAATTACAGAACTGATAGTCGATCTTGACCATCACTGATGGCTTATTCACAATTTGAAAAATACTAATATCGTTGAATTTAGTTCAAATTAACTAAAAAATTGCAGTACAGGTAAGAACTAGGGAACATTGAAAAAAAAAATACACAAATGTATTTACATAACATGTTTTGAATTAAAGATTTCGCGTCAGCTGAAAATCATTAATTAGAAATCACTAATAAAACACAAACATCAGGTGTGCCAAATGTGCCTCTCACAACTTCAACGAGGGAATGTCATGAGGTCAACCCATGAGTGTGGACAGACTTGGGAAGGGAGGCTACCTCGTGTCATGTAGCCTACTGTTTGTTACCAATGAAGAAGTTTTTATCCAATTGTTCAGTCCTACCTACTTATTTTGGAAAATTATGGTAACACCCCTGTGCTTTTGGGACTTTCGACATTCAGATCCAAGTTTTCAATTGTGAAACATTGAACTCCGAATTTTGCAACATTGGAAATTCTAGATCTCTGTCCAATTTAAATTGCCGACATTACCATAAACTAAAACATCTTCCATGTGTACCAAAAAACTAATCAAGAAATAGATAAGAAAAAAAAATCAACTATTCAAAAATAAAAAACCAGTGAAAAAATTCGTCGCCATTCGGTTGGTAAAACTTGATAGATGGAGGTGGGGGAGATGCACAGGCAGGGTGGAGGGGATACCCCCCAAACTACACTGGTGGTGGAGAACTCCTCCATCGCTTGCGAGGGAGATCTCCCCCACCAGTTGGTGATGGGGGAGCATGTTGCGGGTAGATAGGGGATGTGGCGGTCAAGGGGCATTCCTGCACCATGTGGATGAAACTGAAGAACCCCCCATCGACTGCAATGGGGATCTCCACCCTGCCTTGAGGTGGAAAAGACCTCTATCCCCATAGCATAGCATTCACTATGGTGGTTACTGTTACCGTATAACATTTTAGGAAGTTATACAATTTAGGACTCCTATTTTATATTAGCTGTACAGATATATATTACCATGTATATAGGCTGATTATTAGGGATCAGTTAGGGGTTTTTTCGTGTATAGCATATAATCTATTTTTCTTGTATAGCGGATGATTTACATTGTGAATGAGAAGGCTGAGATCACAGAGCCTGTTTTCCAAATATTCTTGATTTTCTGAGTATTTTGACATGGTATCAAGAGCAAGGTTCATAGTTTTGAATTTTTTTTTCCCTTTCTTGCATCATCGGCAACATATGAGTATTTTCAACAATTTTGGAGCTCTGCAGTAGCTTTCAGTGTTTTCTGTGGGTTTGAAAATTTTTTTTCTCTTTTCCGTTGCTGGGGTTGTGGGGTTTTTGGAATTTCTAGTCGTGTTCTGCATTTTGGTGCAATCTGTCATGTTGCTAAGGAGCTGGTTTCTGGTCTCTGTTGCTGTTTCTGGCCTCTGTTTAGTGCCCTCTGTCACAGTTTCTGGCCTCTATTCGGTACAATTTTTCTGTTTCTTACGTGGGTCATATTTTCAGCAATTTGTTTGTATTTTCTGGTTGGGTGTTCTTGGCACTATATATATATTTCTTGTCTGGGGTGAATCATGTCATCTGATAAGTTAGAATCGTTTCATATTCGGTTTAATGGCAAAAATTATTCTGCTTGGGAGTTTCAGTTTCAATTATTTGTCAAAGGGAAAGAATTGTGGGGTCATATTGATGGGAGTGTTCCCGCACCTCGGGATGAGACCTTGTCAAAGTGGGAAATCAAGGATACTAGGGTCATGACCTGGATCCTTGGCTCCATTGAGCCTCACCTTGTTCTCAATCTACGGCCTTATAAAACTACTGCTGACATATGGAATTATCTCAACACGGTTTACAATCAAGATCACTCCGCTAGGTGATTTCAATTGGAATATGAGATGGCTAATTTCACACAAGGAAGTCTTTCCGTTGAGGAATATTATTCTGGTTTTCAAAACCTTTGGGCTGACTATTCTGATATTGTTTATGCTAGCGTTCCCGCTGCCACTCCTGCTTCTGTCCAAGCAGTGCATGCAACCAGCAAGCGAGATCAATTCTTGATGAAGCTACGACCCGAATTTGACATTGCACATTCTAATCTGATGAATCGTGCTCCTGTTCCATCTCTAGATGCTTGTTTGAGTGAACTTCTTCGTGAGGAGCAGCGTCTACTCACTCACACTTCGATGGCACATCAGGCTCTTGCTAGTGCACCTGTTTCTGTGGCTTATGCCGCACAAGGGAGGAATAAGGGTAGAGACATGCATGCTGTCCAGTGCTTTAGTTGTTAAGCTTTTGGTCATATTGCTTGGGATTGCCCCGAGAAGTTCTATAACTACTGCTAGGCCTGTGCAAAATACCCATTGGGCCGCTTAACCCGCACAACCCGGTTGGGTCGAACCCGCTAAAATCGGGTTAGGTACATGTCGAACCCCGTTGGGTCGAACCCGCTCAACCCGCTCACACGATATCCATTTTCAGTCCAATTTCTTTTTCTGGTCGTTTCTCAAGAAAATTCTTCTTGCATCAAATTTTTTTGGGTCATGGAAACGGGGGGAAAGGTGAAGAGAGGTGCTGCAGGGAGGAAGGGAGGCGGTCCCAAGAAGAAACCTGTGTCCCGGTCCGTTAAAGCCAGTCTGCAGTTCCCCGTTGGACGAATCGGCCGGTACTTGAAGAAAGGCCGTTACTCTCAGCGTGTGGGCATCGGTGCTCCTGTTTACCTCGCCGCTGTACTCGAGTACCTAGCCGCTGAGGTTTTGGAGTTGGCTGGAAATGCCGCAAGAGACAACAAGAAGAATAGGATTATCCCAAGGCACGTGCTACTGGCCGTGAGGAATGATGAAGAGCTTGGGAAGCTTCTCGCTGGTGTGACCATTGCGCATGGAGGTGTCCTTCCCAACATCAATCCCGTCCTTCTGCCGAAGAAGCCTGACAAGGTTGCTACCAAAGAGCCCAAGTCTCCATCTAAGGCCACCAAGTCCCCTAAGAAGGCCTGACCCTAAGAAGGCAAGCGATATGGGCAAACTCAATCGCCTGGTTATCCCAAAGCAGCACGCCGAAAACTACTTCCCGCTGGACGACTCCACCAACGAGAAGGGACTCCTTCTCAACTTCGAGGATCGAAACAGGAAATCTGCAAATGAACGTATGGAAAGCAGAGTAAAGAACGGGTTCGACCCGATCCTTATTTTTTGGTCGGGTCGATCCGCATCCGTGAGGCTTTTCCTGCGGGTCGGGTCGGGTCGGCCCAAAATCTGGGCGGGCCGAATTGTTGTGCAGGCCTAACTACTACAAGAAACAGGGTCATATCATATCTGCTTGTCCCATTCAACTTGAAAGGAAGTAGGGTACATCATGCCTCCGTTGGTGCCTCTAGTTCTGCTTCATTGTCTGCTGCCTCACTGGTTGTTCCTATTCCTGCTCCTATAGCCTTAGCAAACCCAAACACCCTTACTCCTGAAATGGTACAACAGATGATCCTTTCTACTTTTGGGCTCTCATGTAATCATGAAGTTTCTTCCAAGCCATGGTATTTTGACTCCAGAGCCTCTAACCATATGACCAATACTGTTGTTTCTCTTTCCAATGTCAAAAATGATGATGAAAATATGAAAATTAACACCGCTGATGGCAGTTCTCTGCCTATCAGTGTTGTTGGTGATCTTTCATCTTCCTTAACTGATGTTTTTGTGTCTCCTGACCTCTCCACAAATCTTATTTCTCTTGGTCAATTGGTTGATAATAATTGTAATGTTCATTTCTCTCGTTTTGGTTGTGTTGTGCAGGATCAAGTGTCAGGGAAGATGATCGCGAAGGGGCCTAAAGTGGGACGACTTTTTCCTCTTCACATTTCTCCTTCCACTATTATTCCTAATTTTCCTTTACTTTTTTTTGCATGTAATGTTGTTGGTTCTGGAAATAAGATGTGGCATAAACGTCTAGGTCACCCAAACTCTGATGTACTCCGTACTTTGTTTAACTCTGGATTATTGGGAAATAAAGCATGTTCTTCTCTTTATCTTTCTTTTGATTGTACATCATGCAAACTTGGCAAAAGTAAAGTTCTACCTTTTCCTCATCATGCATCTCGTGCCTCACAATGTTTCGATATTATTCATAGTGATGTTTGGGGGATTGCACCTGTTGTTTCTCATGCGCATTACAAGTATTTTGTTACTTTCATTGATGACTTTAGTCGCTTTACTTGGGTTTATTTCCTCCGGGCTAAGGCCGAAGTTTTTTCAGTCTTTAAGCGCTTTCTTGCACTTCTTGAGACTTAATTCTCCGCTAGCATCAAGATCTTGTACTCTGATTCTGGCTGTGAAAACATGTCTAATGAGTTTCAAGACTTTCTTCAAAGCAAAGGGATCATTTCTCAGCGTTCTTGTCCTTCGACATCACAGCAAAATGGTGTTGCTGAGAGGAAAAATCGTCACCTTCTTGATGTGGTAAGAACTCTTTTACCTGAATCATCTGTTCCTCCTCATTTTTGGTGTGAAGCACTTTCTACTTCAGTTCATTTGATTAATCGGTTACCCTCTCCTACGTTAAATCATGTTTCTCATTTCTTTAAGTTGTTTGGTCATTCTCCTTTACATTCTGATCTTCGTACATTTGGTTGTATTTGTTTTGTGCATCTCCCTACTCATGAACTACATAAACTTACTGCTTAGTCGGTTAAGTATGTTTTTCTTGGTTATACTATCCCTCAAAAGGGTTATGTTTGTTATGATCCCCTTGCATGTCGTATACGGGTTTCTAGGAATGTGATTTTCTTTGAAAATCAATATTTCTTTCCATCTCATGTTGATCTACCATCTACATCTTTATCTCTTTTGCCTAGTTTTTCTAATTCACCAACAATTGTGGAAAGGTTTAAACATGGTTTTGTGTATGAAAGACGTCGTCGACATGAGTTTGGTTCCACTTCCTATGTGCCCCCTTCCAATCTTGACCCGGCACTTGATCCTGATCCAGCTCCTGCTTACACCACTCTTCGTCGGTCTACTCGTCATTCTCGACCCCCTGATTGGTATGGTTTCTTCTCTCCTGTCTCTCTTGTCGCTATTTTATCCACTATTTCCATTCCCTCTTGCTACAAACAAGCCATGGAACATGAGTGTTGGCAAATTGCAATGCAAGCAGAACTTCAAGCACTTGAGGAGAATCACACTTGGGATATTGTTCCTTGTCCTCCTACAATCAAACCTATTGAGAGTAAATGGATTTTTTTTTTGTCAAACTTCGTTCTGATGGCTCTTTGGACCGGTACAAAGCTCGCCTTGTAGGTCTAGGTAACAAGCAGGAATATGGGGTTGATTATGAGGAGACATTTGCTCCTGTTGCCAAAATGACCACGGTTCGAACCATCTTAGCTATTGCCGCTTCACAGTCGTGGCAACTACATCAGATAGATGTGAAGAATGCATTTCTTCATGGTGATCTTCAGGAAGAGATTTACATGAAGCTTCCCTCTAGTATGACTACTTCTTCTCCTCATAATGTCTGTAAGCTAAGGCGTTCTCTGTATGGGCTCAAGCAAGCGCCCCGCGCTTGGTTTGAGAAGTTTCGTTGTACACTTCTTTCCTTCAGTTTTACACAAAGTCAGTATGATTCTTCTCTTTTCTTCCATACGTCTACGTCAAGTATAGTTATTCTCTTGGTTTATGTGGATGATATTATCATTACTGGCGCTAACTGTGGTTTGATTACTAAGCTTCAGCAGTTGTTACATACAACTTTCCATATGAAAGATCTTGGCCAGCTTACATACTTCTTAGGATTAGAAGTTCATCATCGAGCCCATGGTATTTTCGTGAACCAGCATAAGTATATTCAAGATCTTATCACTTTGGCTGGTTTGGAGGACACTTCTTCTGTTGTACTCCTATGAAGGTAAATGTCAAATACAAGAAAGATGAATGGGACCTTTTGGATGATCCTACTCTCTATTGGCGCCTGGTTGGAAGTCTCTACTTGACTACTACTCCACCTGATATCTCCTATGCTGTTCATCAGATCAGTCAATTTATGTCTTCTCCTCGGCATCTCCATCTTGCTGCAGTTCGCCGCATCATTTGCTATCTTCAAGGTTCACCTACTCTTGGGTTGTTCTTTCCTACCGGCTCCTCTCTTCAACTTGTTGCCTATAGTGATGCTGATTGGGTTGGGTGTCCGGATACACGTCGATCTACTACAGGTTGGTGTATGTTTTTAAGTGAAGCCTTAATTTCTTGGAGATGTAAGAAACAAGATCGTGTTTCTAAATCCTCTACTGAGGCTGAGTATCATGCCATGTCTACTACTTGTTCTGAAATTGTATGGCTACGCGGTCTTCTTGAGGAGGTTGGGTTTCCTCGGACTACTTCTACCCCTCTTCACGCTGATAACACTAGTGCTATTCAGATTAGCACTAATCCCGTTTTCCATGAACGCACCAAGCACATTGAAGTAGATTGTCATTCTATTCGAGACAACTTGGAAAGTCGGGTGATATCTCTTCCTCACATCTCTTCTGATCTCCAAGTGGCTGATGTCTTCACCAAAGCTATGACTCGACAGCGGCATCAATTTCTTGTTGGCAAATTGTTGCTGGTTGACTTACTAGCATCAATTTGAGGGGGGATGTTACCGTATAACATTTTAGGAAGTTATACAATTTAGGACTCCTATTTTATATTAGCTGTACAGATATATATTACCATGTATATAGGCAGATTATTAGGGATCAGTTAGGGGTTTTTTTGTGTATAGCATACAATCTATTTTTCTTGTATAGAAGCTGATTTATGTTGTGAATGAGAAGGCTGAGATCACAGAGCCAGTTTTCCAAATATTCTTGATTTTCTGAGTATTTTGACTGTTACCTTGTCAGCACCCTTTTCTTGCAATGGATCATTTTCTCATGTAAAGTTGCATGTATTGATTTGGTATGAGGCTTTTCCATTTTAATCATAGGAAAATGGAAATTTCACTATAATGCTACTCCTATAGTCAGAAAGAATAAAATCTGACTGATGGTCACCAAACCTTAATCATTGTGACTTTCAGATCACTATATAATTATATGAAATCAAAATAATTTCTCAGTTTTACTCATATAGAAAATCTAGACCAATGTGACCAATTGATGTAGTTTGTTCAATTAGAAAAATCTTGATTGTGTATGTGGCAGAGGACTGAGAATTTGAAATGCAAATTACAAATGTGTTTTATGTCCAAGGCTACTCTCTTTCCCTGAACCAAAAATCCAGCCATGAAGAAAGTTTCCAGGCAAATGATGTTGCTGCAACTGTTGGACAAAGCAGCTCACAAAAAAAAACAAAACAAAACAAAACAAAAGAAATAACTATCAACCAAAATTAATTATAGACAATAACACAAACATGTAACAGAAAATATAAAGAGATAATCCAGGTGCAGTATCTTGAAGCTTCTAATTCCAGATAACTCATACCTCTGTTATCGTCTGAAATTGTTTTCCTAAGTCGTCCGCAAATGGGTAACGGTTTGCCCCAAAAGCTTCACATATTTTTAGTATTTTGCTCTTTGCTCTCTCCCCAGAATAGAAGATAGCGAAAACATTTTTCTCAACCTGCGAAATGATACTTTATCAATTTCCTCATAAAAAATCTAGTCAATAGAGATGCATGATTTTGGATCATATTTTTGTTTAAACCTATCAAGATTCAGAATCTATTATTGATAGGATGAGGGAAAGATAGAATCTGTGGAAGTTGTCAAAGGGTGGAAAGTTTGGGGCCAAATCTTTCTATGATGTTTGAAAGGTCCAATGACAGTCATTTTTCCATAAAGGAACATTTGGAGAATGAAGGTTCCTAGAAAAGTTGCATTATTTAGCTGGCTAGCTGTCTGCACAATTTTTTTTTTTTTTTTTATAAGTAAAAATAAATTTGGTAAACCAAGTGATTAGGCATGGCCCAAGTACACAGGTAGTATACAAGAGAGAACACCTAATTACAAGATAGGAACTAGAAATAAAACAATGAAATCATGAAAACAGGCCCCATCAAGTACAAGAGCAGATGCCCAAAGGAAATAATGTATGGAAGAAAAAATCTCCAATCCCTCCCAACAAGCATTCTCTATCTTCAGAACTATGGCCGTTCCTCTCAAGCCAAACACACCACATAAGACATAGGGGAACCATCTTCCAAACGGCAGCAATTTGGTGATTACCCTGGATACCTCTCCAACAAGCCAGAAGTCCACCACCCTCCTAGGCATCACCTAGGCAATACCAATCCTATTAAGATTTCATCCCATAGAACCTTTGCCACTTCACAATGAAGAAGTAGGTGATCCACAGATCCTCCATTCCTTTACACATAAAGTACCAATCCATAATGATGAAACCACGCTTTCTTAAATTATCTGTGGTCAGGATTTTTCCAAGAGAAGCCAGCCAAACAAAAAAAGCAACCTTGAGAGGCAACTTGCTCCTCCAAATGCACATCCAAGAAAAAGCATTAGGGGATTGGCATGACATAGCCTTATACAAGTCTGGGACAAATATTAATGGCAGAAAATCTTATCATGCATCATATTGCTGTAGTTGATTGGTGTTATATGTGTAAGGATTCTGGGGAAACAATTAATTATTTACGTCTGTGTTGTGCAGCAGCTGGAGAGTTGTGGTCTGTAGCATTCTCTTCAATTGGATACAGCCGCTGATGCGCATGGCAATTTATGAGTGGCATGAGGCTGGGAAGGTAAGTTTGATCAACTCAATAGCATTAATATTAGGTTGGCTGCTTCATTGTGCCCTATGTGGATGATTTGGAAATAATACATGAATTGGACTCTTGAAGGGGTGGAACATGTGGTTTTGTCAACACTATCCTTTCAAAGTGCTTTCTCTTGTAATGCCTTTTTTTTTTTAAAAAATAACCGATCTATGAATATCAGATTGCAACTCTTTACATGCTTTTCTCATACATTTCTTGTGCATTTGGATTGTCTCCTTTTGATAATAAAACTTTCTATCACCTATGAGTATGATGGACGTATTATGTAAAATTGAGTTAAGAAAAAATTCCACCATACAAACAAACTATTTTAAGGGAAACAAAATCAAAGAACAAGAAAGGGATACATCTATACTAGACACATCTATACTAGACACATCTATACTTCAAAAGAGCGCAACAAGTTGGATGGGTCTCTCATCAACTTTTATCTCTTATTCAATTATGATGTCATCCATATAACCCTCAAACCAGACAACATTAGCAGAAAACTGAAACAAAAGGAGGACACTATTTAAATGAGGATAAAAGTTGATGACATTTCACAAATGTAAGTTATGTAATTACCTTCTCTCCTGACACGGGATCAATGACAGGATGTTCAACCACAGCTTGCTTCAAAAATACATTACCCCTGGTTGCTCGATATAGAATCATTTCAAAAGCCATTGATTTTTCTCTAGGAACGAGACCGCTAACAAATCCCAGCTTAACTTGTTTTGATGGGTCTGTTGTCATTTCCTGAAACATCAAATCTCTAAGCATCATACAAAGGAAAAACAAAAGATCTTTAGCCAAATCAACAGAAACAAATCTAGTGACTCTTAAACTTATACTTGCTCCAGTAATAAAGGACTGTCAATCGATCCTTCACCAGTTTGTTGCACTTCAAGTTCTCTCTGCTGCGCTGCAGCACTGCTTTGAGCTGAATGGAAAAACTCACCAGCCTGAAATTAGAAAAGAGATCAAAAGCTCATTTTATGACTTTGAGAAAACAAAAAGAATTCCATGCTAAATAAACTAATTCTCTTCGGCCTAAGAAGTATATAGTTTGAGCAAAGAAAGACTAGTGCAAAACAGAAAAACAAGCCAAACCTTCTGCAGAACAAGCTTATATTCTGATAGCTCATTATAAGAATGGTGTAACTTTTCATTGTTTGCATTTATCTCTAACAGCTCAGCTTCAAGTTCTCCAAGTTTAACCTGACACACCCACAGAAGAAATTATTTCAAGACATCATAAGTTTTAAAACAAACGGAAAATTTACAGATATAGCAACCTCCAAGTTGTCCAGATCAATATCATTGCTTCTAAATCTTGATGAGCTTGACAAACCAGCTTTTTTAATTTGTTCCCTGAAGAAACGTAGCCTGCGAGCCATTTCCCCACATCTTTTGATCTGCATGTAGAAAACAAACACAACCACATATAACTTATTACGTGTATGTAGAACTCATAAAATGATTTTCATTTTTTTTTTTATCAAAATTATATGGGAACACAAACCTAAATAACAAAATAAGGGCAATTATTTTTGTAATGTCAACTACCCAATGTGCATGAAACAATGGGAATTAACATTCTATTGATAGAGGGATGGGAAGAACAAATACTGTCGTTCAAACTTACTAAATTCAGAGTCTGTTTGTCACTGAGTCTCACCATTACTATTAAGAATCTCCAAAATTCACCAAGCCATGAAGAATGGATCAGGATGCAGACAAAAGATACATCGTGGCCATACTAGCACCAGAACAGGAAAAAAATACAAGCATCCAAGGGCACAGGACCCATCATAGAGGAATGTGCAAAAAAATGATCCCCCCTTCCTCCCTCAGCTACTAGTTGATGGAGGGAGGGGGGATCATGAGAAAAGTAAGAAATGAAATTAAATGTTCATACGAATTCTAACTTTTTTGAATTCAAATAGTTATGAATCCTTATTTGGCAGTTATTGTATTGTGTAACACCAATGAGATGGTCTCGTATAACATGATTCATCATACTACAACCTTAGGTGGCTGACTTAGTTGTGAGATCCTTCTAAATCAGTGTGCATAAAGCTGCCAACCTGGATGGAAAAGAAAGCTACTAGGGACAGACTTTTCCAAGTTGATGCACACATGAATATAAATACATGCAGGAATGACCTGTGAAAATATATATATATACACATATATATGTGCATGTGCGTGTGTGTGTGCACACCCGCACATGCGTGCATGTGCATAAATACAAGACACACATGTAAACGCAAATACATAATTTGCACATGTAAAATATGTTACTTGGCAATGATTCTTCTTATATGTTACATTTTCAAATCCAATCTAACCTTCCTCATAAAATGTTCTTCATGCTTAAGCCCAAACAACACCACATGCCACATAATTTTTCCTTCCTGTCTGGGCATAGGGTGGGTAACTGTATACCTCTACAGCCTCTTTGTTTTTTTTTTTCCCAATGGACGTCAAATATAATTCCTGTTAGAAAACGCAACAGTGGACAAATTTATGTTACTCTAAAGTTTTTTTGGTAATAGATAACCTTTATGTTACTCTTATAAGTATTCTCACTGCCTAGATTGCAAAGTAATATTTTAAATATTGTCAGACCTTTTCTTCTCACAGAGAACAATTGATGATATTTTCTTTTTGATTCATAGCTATTATTGAGTCTCTATACACTGAAACGACAACTGAAAATTTATTAACTAAATTCAACTTGGAGTTTCTATTTGACTGCATTATTTATTATACACATATATAGGAAGTTACAAGCTCACAGTGAGCAGGTTGTCAGCTGTTAGAAATTTCCCTGTTTGATATGTGATAGCATTAAATGTCGACAGCATGAATGTTTTAGCTGCCAAGACTGGTTTTATGTGAAAATAAGATCTTCATCTTAGGGTACAAGACAAGCAGGCAGTCCCATAATATACAAGCCAGGGCTCAAGAACTATAGAAATAGCGCATAAACGCACCTGAGCAGCATATGTGCGCTGGAATGGGCTCTTTTCTGCATTGAGCTGCAAAGGACAAATAAATGCGACCGATTAAAAAATTAATGTTTCCAATTTGAGGAAACATCCAAAAGATTATTTCAGTTGCATATGTACTCAGCGCCATGGTATTAGACCATCATGAAAGCCCTACACAAACTAAAGTGTAAAATAAATAAGTTAAAAATCGCTTAGTAATGGGCCAATGAATGAATCTGCTCTCAACAGCCAACAATAAATTTATAAGTTCTCTCTTCTAAGATATATAAGTGAACTCCATATAACCAATCGAAACAAAAAGAAGCAGATCTATTCTGTACCAGGTAAATACCAATACAAACGTTAAGGGGGAGGCATTATCTTAGCATGTATACATATACATACAAACATATATATATTATACAAAGCATATATTATAGCTGATGCATTCTCACAGAGCTATCAAAATATATATATATATATATGAGAGAGAGAGAGAGAGAGAGAGGTTCAGAAGTACCAAAATGTGGACATGCATCCGATTTTTCAACCACGATTTTAACAAATAGCATATAATTAATAGATTTTCTGGTGTGTACGGTTAAGTTCTTTCCCCAACAACTGCAAGATAATACACCACGAATTCTTCTAAAATAAAAACAAACAATTGCGCACAATAATCAACCAAAAGCAGATCGCAAGCGAAAAAAAAAAAAAAAGCTATAAACCAATAATAGAAATAATGAAGATGATGATGCAAACTTCATCATGACAGAACCAAAGCAAAACAGGAAATGAACTTCAGAGTTTGAATGCAAGAAAATTCGGGTGTAAAATGGTCAGCATGAGGAGGAACGATGAACGGCCAAAGTTCTTAAAAAAAAAAATGAGGTTGGAGAATGGAGCTTACATCTTTGAATTGAAAGAGGCCAAGGTCACCGAGATAGGAGATCGTGCGGTAAGCTGATTCGATGGGAATGATGAGTTGTACCAATTGCATCGGCTCCGACCGTAGCAGATCCATCGTCGGCCAACACCCTCCCTCTCCCATCTCCAATTGTCATTCAACGGATATCCGAATATAAAATGTATATATATACGCGTGCGTGGGTATATATGCGTGTACGTCCTCCGTTTATTTTTCTTTTCTTTTGTTCTTCTTCTGAACGCGTCTGTTTGTTGATCGGAGAGAATTTGTTCACCGGGCGATATAAGAAATGTGACGTCAAATGTGTCCAAGTGTAAGTGTGTTTTTAAAAACAAAAAATTACATTTTTTAATATTTAAAAAAAATATACATTTACTAGTAATTATTTTCTTAACCATTAAAAAAACTTAAACTTAAAATATACGGGACAGATTTAGCACATTTAAGAGTCATCCAAGCATTTTCCATTAGAAATTGCTTTGAGAGTTAAGAATCTATCATATAAATATATATATATATATATATATATATTATATAGGGTGCACTACTCAAATCTATGAAGCACTAACACTTTTTTTTCTTTTAAATGTTTTTTAAACATCTTTAAACGTTTAAAAAATATATAAATTAACTAATAGACACTTATTTAACATTAAAAAAATATAAAATAAAATGAATAAAATAAAATATACTCTATATACTGGCAAAATAAGGAGGCAAAATCACATGACTAAATAGTATTATTCTACTCTATATAAATTAAGTAGTAAACAATCACATCTTCTATGCTTTTTTGTGCCAAAAAAAAAAAAAATGTATTTTTAATTTTATGAATTTACTTTACAATTGATTCTATTACTACAGTCAGTCACTTCCTTTTTCTGATAAAGGGGGTGATAGGTTTTGAATCCAAATTTTTTTATTTGGAGTACCAGGTCAGTCGATCACTTCCTTAAATTCAAAGTTTTGATTCGTGAGATTTCCAAATCAATAGATATGGATACATTAGATTAAAAACATTAGGGTGGAGGAGGAGGGAAGAACCTGCCTTACAATATCGCGGGAGAAAGGGGGCATAATTAACTATAGATTCAAACCCATGTTCATTGGCTAAGTCAAGGAGTGTATCGCTAAAGGCAATTTACATTTATCCAATAAGTGGACCAATTTGTTGTAATTTGAAACTACAATCAATAGAAAGACACTACAATTGACCATTTCGGTACGTTTTCTAGAAGAATTCTACTCCCCATTGCCTTCTTATTCTTATGCATGCTTTTAGATAATTATAGGCAACAATACATGATTACAACACAAAATTAGCATCGGGCAATGTACTTGTGCATGAGGCATACATGCTAATGGGAATGAAGTGTAAGAAAGCAAAAGATGGATGAAGGACTGTATATCATTTCATCAACAATGATCTATTTAAATACAAAGAATTTGAGAGATTACAACCATTGAGTAAAATCTATACTGCTAGACTAATATCTAAATAAGGTAACAAAGAACATTGTCATGCTAAATTAGTTCTAACGGTAGTATTAGTGTATTGATATTAAGGGATCTTGGATTAATTGGAATACAGCTAGAGGCTACTAGGATCACATAATGAATATTGGTTAACACACCCCCTCAAGCTAATGGGGAGTTCTCGGAGCATTAGCTTGTCACATAGCCAAAGGAACCATGCAGTAGTCAGTCCCTTAGTAAAGATATCAACACATTGATCTGATGAAAAGATGAATTTGATATGAATGTCTTGGTTAAGTACTTTTTCTCTAATGAAATGATATTTTACTTCGATATATTTAGTTCTTGCATGAAAAATAGGATTTGATGCAAGGGTTATGGCACCAAGATTATCATACCATATGGTTGGAGTATTAGAAAGAAAAATGTGTAAATCTTTGAACAACATGCAGAGCCAGTATAATTCTGTAGTAACAATGGATAAAGACCTATATTCTACCTTGGTGTTGCTACGGGATACAACGGGTTGTTTTTTGGCACTCCCAAGATTTAAGGTAGATGCTAAAACCATTTTGTGGACCTTCTATCATCAAGTGAACCTGCCCAATCTGAGTCACAAAATGCATTGAGATTAAGAGAGCCAGTAGTGAAGTGAAGCCCATGTGTAATGGTTCCTTTAAGATATTGTAGAACTCTCTTAGCAGCAGACCAACGACTAATTCTCGGAGCATGCAGAAATTGACAAAGGTGGTTAACAGAGTATGCTATATCAGTTCTTGTCAAAGTGCAGTATTAAAGAGCTCCAACAATTTCACGATACTCAATGTCATTATTGAGAAGGTCACCATCATTTTGTGAGAGTTTAGTGCCACAAGCAATGGGGTAAAAGCAAGGTTTGGCACCTATCATTTTGGCTCGATGTAGAATATCTAGAATATATTTGGACTAGTTGAGATGCAGACCAATGTGATCCCATGTGGCCTGAATGCCAAGGAAAAATGATAGAGCAACAAGGTCCTTGAGGGAAAACTTTTTTTGTAGTAGCTTTATAAGAGATGAAATGTGGGTTGGATGCATTTCGATGACCAAAATGTCATCTAGTTACACAAATACATAGATGAGAATTTGTCCCTGCTGAAAGATAAAGAATGAGTGATCCACTTGTGACTGTGTAAGTCAATAGAGATTAGGACTTGGGAGAGCTTATTAAACCAAGCTCGCGGGGCTTGTTTGAATCCATAGATGAGCTTTTCGAGCTTGCACACATAATCAAGAAAAAGAGGGTGTTTGAAGCCTTGTGGTTGTTCCATATACATTGTTTCCTACAAAGAACCATGTAAAAAGGCATTTGAAACATCCAGTTGTTTGATGGGCCAGTTAAAGGCAACAGCAAGTGCTAACACCACTCGGATTGTGAGTGGATTAATCACTGGACTGAAGGTTTTAGTGTAGTCATGCCATAAGTGCTTGCTCAGGCTTGAGTGAGCATTGGATGGTAAAGAGATGACAAATTAGTCTATAGTGCTGGAAACATTGTGGTTGATGGAAAGTGTGTTGGCTGAGGTGATGATGACCGAGTAAGTGGTGTGGTAGAGATGTGATTGGAAGAAAACAAGTTCTTGAGCGAGAGTGAAGTAAGGGATGCTGGTGATGGCAAAGGAGTTGGAATGGTAAGGGAAGATTAGAGTTAGGGAAGGAATCCGCACAACTAGAGTAATGTCTAAATAAGGTAACAAAGAACATTATCAGGCTAAATTGGTTCTAACGATAGTATCTGTGTATTGATCTTTAGGCATCTTTGATTGATTGGAATCCAGCTAGAGGTTATTAGGATCACATAATGAATATCGGTTAACAAGGTCAAGCATATTTTAAATATTTGAGGCCAAGGATCTACTGATGCTATGCATGTAGACTTTGGAGTTGTGGATTTGAGCAACATGTGAGCCACACATTGTTTGAATGATAGTGTTTTTTAGCCCATTAGATTGATGTCTAAAGAATATGGTGGTGTGTGTAAGAATTGTTGGAAAGCGATAGATTGGACATTCTCTAACTTAGTGGATAAAAAAGATAAGGAAATAATTCTATAAAAGGGCAATGATACCCTTACACCTCATTTACTTTTTATTAACGTCGTATTTCGCACGCCTTTAGGCTCGGCTCTCAGCAATTTGGATCTTCAGTCTTGGATTTGCAAACACAAAGTGAACACAATGAGATGGCGACCGGGGTGGTGGCCAGAGAGTCTATGATGCCAAAGTTAGTATCATCTTAATGTTTAGTGCAAGAGAATAAAGAATTCAGAGAGCCTTCCTAGTACTTGGGGATTGCCTTTTATACTTGATTTTCGGGAGTCAGCCGCCTATACTCTGTGTTAAGGGATGTCCCCTTAACAATTCCTTTAGTCAAGTTCTTTTAATGTGGCGTGACACTCTGCCTTGTTTATTCTGTGAATGCACGCTATCAGTCTCTAACTTCCTCATCCATCAAAGGATTAAGGGCTTTCCGTAATTTGCACCCACTCGTCTGCTTAGTGCTACGTGGGATTGAGCTCCATAGAGGGATGCCAAGGTGGCATGCTCCCATTTCCTTTGCATTGTGGTGGTTTTTTCCTGTGCGTTTAACATTGTAGGCCAACTTCTATTAAAAGGTCGGGGCCCTTTGATGGGCCAATGGATTACTCAGCTAACCTGGGCCCTCTTCATACTTGGGCATGCACACAAGGCCTGTCTTCCAAAGGAAAAATCTCCTTACACTACTATTTTATTATTTAATTTTTTTTTTCATTTTGGTATTTGATTCCGTATTAAAAATATCATAACATGACCTTTTTACATAATTTAGTAGAAAATAAATTCAATCAACCAATTTAATCATGTAATTTTAATTAAAAATAAATTCAATTTTATAAAAATTAACTCAAAGAGCAGAAGAATGTCAATTTTTATAAAATTGAATTTATTTTTTATTAAATTACTGATTATGTTGGTTAATTAAATTTATTTTATGCTAGATCATGCAGGAAGGTCATGTTATGAGATTTTTAATCTGAATTCAAAAAATAAAAGGAAAAAAATAATTAGATAGTAAAACAGTAGTAAATGAGGTGTAAGGATATCATTACTTTTCTATAAAATAGAGAGTAAAATGTGAGATGGGAAGTCAAGAGGGAGGAGGGAGGAGCAGTTTTTGGGATTTTAGAAAGGTGGAGAAAAAGAATGGGGGAGACCTCGGAAGGAGTCTCAGATGGCTTCTTTTAAAGAGGCCCTGGAGGTTAGTGAGTTGTATGACGTGGGGTGGAAAGGAAACAAATTCACATGGAGTAATAGACACAGTAATGAGACCTTCACTAAAGAATGCCTTGATAGAGCAGTGGTTAATTCAATGTGGAATGAGTTGTATGCTAGTAGAGAACTTGAGATATTGGCTTCAAGATGTTCTGACCATAAACTTGTTCTACTTTACTGTAAAGGATCTATGACTCTTGAGAGATTCCAAAGCAAAGGTTTCAAATATGAAGCATCGTGGGCTTTGGAAGAGGAGTGCAGTAGTGTAATTGCAATATAATGGAAGAGGTGTGTGGATGTGAGAGAACCGGAGCTAAGGGTATAGGGATTGCTTAAAAACTGTAGTGTGGCTTTGAGAAGATGGAATAGATAGTTGGTTAAGGATAGAGGGAAGGAGGTACTTGAGAAGATTGCAAGACTAAAACAGCTCCAAGATGAGAAAGGTATGCACAATATGCTAGAGATAAAGAGGGTTCAGGAGGAGGTGGGGTTGTTGTTAGATAAAGAGGACCTTATATGGAAGTAAAGAGCTAAGGAAAGCTGGTACCAGCTGGGGGATAGAAATACTCGTTTCTTTCATGCTTGTGCAACTCAAAGGAGAAGGAAGAACACCATCAAACAGATTCTAAATAAGCAAAATAGACTAGTCAATGAGTTTGCGGAGATTGAAGGGGCTTTCAAACTCTATTTTGATATCTCTTTAGTTCCTCCCACCCTACAGAGGCTGAAATTGAGGAGTGTCTTAGAGATGTTGACCCGAGGGTATCATATGAGATGAATGAGAAGTTGGGTAAAAATTTCGCAAGGGCAAAAGTGGAGGAGGTTGTTTTCAAGATGGCTCCCTTGAAATCACTAAGGCCAGATGGATATGGTGCCAGCTTCTTTCAAAATAACTAGAGTATCGTGGGAGATAAAGTCTGTGATGCTGTGCTGAAGTGCCTAAATGGTGGTACTATTCCTTCTTCTTTAAACTATACTTACATTGCACTTATTCCAAAGGTGAAAGAACCAAGATTGGTTAGTGAATACAGACTTATAAGCCTTTGTAATGTAGTGTATAAAATAATATCAAAAGTAATTGCAAATAGGCTTAAGTTTGTTTTAGCTAATGTAATTTCCCAAAACCAAAGTGCTTTTCTGCCAGGGAGACTTATTTCTGACAATGTAATGGTAGCCTACGAAGTTTGGCATACCACGAAGTCAAGACAAAAGGGTAAGAATGGAAGCATGGCTTTGAAAGTGGATATGTCCAAGGCCTATAACAGAATTGAATGGAAGTTTTTGGAAGAAATGATGAGCAAGCTGGGGTTTAATGAGAAATGGATCCAGCTAGTGATGGGCTGTGTTTCATCAGTTTCCTCCTCTATCTTAGTGAATGGAGTACCAGGTGAAAGGTTTTATCCAGTAAGGGGATTAAGGTAGGGAGATCTTATATCTCCTTATTTGTTTATTTTATGTGCTGAGGGATTGAGTGCAATACTGAACAAGGCTGATCAGAGAGGGATAATTAGAGAAGTTTCAGTGTCAAAAAGGGGGTTAAGGGTTAATCATCTGCTTTTTTCCAATGATTGTGTTTTGTTTGGAAGGGCAAAGAAGGAAGAGTGGAGTGAGATGATGCATATTCTTCAGAGGTATGAATTAGCATCGAGTCAAGTTCTGAACAAGGAAAAATCCTCACAGTTTTTCAGTTCTAATACTGGGGTAGCTGAGAAGAACATAATCTTAAAAGATGCAGGAAGAATAGTGTGTGGCAACTATGATAAGTATCTAGGACTTCCTGCAATGGTAGGTAAATCTAAATATAACACCTTTAGAAATGTAAAGGAGAGGGTGTGGCAGAAGATGGAGAGTTGGAAGAATAAGTTCTTGTCTCAAGCTGGGAAGGAGGTATTAATAAAAGTTGTTTTGCAAGCTATTCCTTCTTTTACTATGAGTGTGTTCAAGTTGCCCAGAAATTTATGTATTGAGTTGAACACTTTATGCTCGAGATTTTTGTTGGGGTAATAAAGATGACACAAGAAAAGTGCATTGGTGGAGCTAGGAGAAAATAGGTATACAGAAGAGTAGAGGAGGTATGGGTTTCAAGGATTTAGAGAGCTTCAACTTAGCTATGTTGGCTAAGCAAGGCTGGAGATTTCTACAAAACCCACACTCTTTGGTGGCACAAGTTTTAGAGAAAAGTATTTTCAAAACATAGACTTTCTAAATGCAAAGTTGGGAAGCTGTCCTTCATTCATATGGAGGAGCATATGTTCTACTGGAGATCTAGTAAAAGAAGGTCTGCATTAGAGGGTAGCAATGGAGCTAAAGTAAAGATATGGGTGGAGAAATGGCTACCATCTCCTTCATCCTTTTGTGTGCAATCTCTTCCAAAAATCCTAAACAAAAATGATAGGGTGGGGAGGCTTATAAATGGACAGACTAAGGAATGGAACGAGGCTTTAATTCTAGAAATATTTATGGAGGCGGAAGTAAACCAGATTTGTAGCATTCCTATAAGTAAAATGGGGGTGGAGGATAAAACCATTTGGAGATACACGAAGGATGGAAATTTTACTGTAATGAGTGCATATCATGCTGATATGGATAGAAAGAGGAAAAAAAAGGGAGAACCTTCAGAGGTAGTGTCCAATAGGGCTGAATGGAAGAGTATTTGGGATATGAATGTGCCAGGGGTGGTGAAGCATTTCATATGGAAGGCAGCAAACAATATCTTTCACACAAAAAGTAATTTGTTTAGGAAAAAGATAGTTGATAATTTTTTATGCCCAATCTATCAAAGACATGAAGAATCGGTGATCCATACTATATGGAGTTGTCCTTCTGCTAGTGATGTATGGTCAGAATCTACAAGTCCAGTGCAGAAATGTGTAATAGCAGAGAACGATTTCCTAGAATTATGGGGTAAACTTATCAGCAGGTTCAATAGAGAAGAGTTGGAGTGGATAGCAATGGCTATGCATAGGATATGGTTAAGAAGAAATCTATTCATTTTTTAGAACAAATTCTACAGCCCACGAGAATAGCTATTGAAGACAAGTGAAGGGTTGGAGGACTATAAATCTGCTCAAATGCCAATCAAGGAGAACAAGCATGATGGGGTGAGGGGCAATTTGTGCAGGAAATAGAAGAAGCCCGGAACAAATGAAGTTCTTGCCAACTGGGATGCTGCATTAGACATAAAGTATAAGATCATGGGAATTGGGATTGTTATAAGAGATGCAGATGGAGAAGTTTTAGCTTCTGTTTATAGTAAGAGGTGTAATGTTGCTCACCCTGCTCTTATTGAATGTTTTGCACTTTGGGGGGCTTTAGAGATCTGTAAAGATCTAGTTTTTTCAAACGTGATCCTGGAATGTGATGCGGCAGCAGTGATCAATGGAGTGAATAATCTGGAGGAGGACTTATCATGGATGGGGGCACATAATTGAAGACGTAAAAAAAATTTTAAAGGATAGGAAGGAGTGGAGGGTAAGATTCATACCAAGAGATGGAAATAATGTAGCTCATTTATTGGCTAAGCATGCTTTATCTTTAGAAGGAGAAGTAATATGGATAGAGGAGGGTCCAACTATAATTACAAGTTCTCTTATTAGAGACAAAGGTTGTAATAGTTTGAGAAATACAAATATATGATAATGGAATTCTTTCAACAAAAAAAAGAAAGGTGGGAAAAAATCTTTAGAGAAAGATGATAGGAGATTAGTGGAAGGTGAAAATCTTTACAAGTAGTATAAAAACACCGATAATTAGTAGCAAATAATCTTAATATAAAACTTTAAGTAGAATTTTGTAAACTAATTTTTTTTTTTTTTTTGAAAAAAAAATAGAGTTCACAGCCTTGAGCCATTAGAGGGTGGCCCAAACTGGGCCCCGCCTTTCGGCTACCCAAAGGGTGACAGCGTTGTCGCCGCCCCCTTTGAATTCTCTCTAGACAGACTGTCGCGTGGCATTCACGTCCAAATGAAAGCTATGGACCGGATTTGATTTCAAAGGGCAAAAGGCTTTGCAGTAGAACTTCAATCGCCACTAATGTAAATCTCGCCTAGTTCAATAATAATTCAAGACCCAAGACGAATAAGAAGCCCATGTTCTAATTACATACATTCAGATGTAAAATCTGGGTTTTTGAAGTTCTACCTTATAATTTTATATTTATAATTTTACTTATAAAATTTATTTGGTCAATTTTTTTTTAATTTAAATTTTAAATTCTAAATTTCATAATTTTCTGTATATCAATAGTTGACACATGGAAAAGTAAGTTTTTTATAAATTTTTCTTAAGTACAGTTAATATTTTTCTTTCTTTTACAATTCAAGTACAACAGAATCTCGAGAATTAATATTATAAAGTAATGATAGATACAGTTTTAGAGTATGCAAGTTTCGCGCATTCTAATTGAAAAAAAATAGGATCCACCTTTAAAAAATAGTTTTTTATGTGGGTCGATCTTAGATTTAACTTCTTTTTTTTTTCGAAAAAAGTGCGTGAGACTTGTACACTCTAAGATTGAGAATATCATTTCTCATTATTATATTATTTATAAGAATAATATTAGATACATTTATAGAATATGGAAATTTCACGTATTGTTTTGGAAAATAGTGAGTCACATCCATGGCCTAATTGAGTTTATTTTCTCACGTGGATTTCAAATTTGTCAACTTTTTCAAAGGGAATATGCACAAAGGCAATACTACTTGTTTCTTATGCTTTTTTGTTCCAAGCATAGCACAGATGTATGCACATTATAAATGAAATTATTAATTTTAGGAATACATGGATTAATATATGTCAATAAGGCAAAACAAGTCATGATAGATCAAATGCCAGTAATACTTTTCAAATATTACAAAAAACGTTATTTTCCTTTACAAGATTTCATTTTTTTCGCCTGTTATACAGTATTGCTCTGTAAATATGAGATGTTCATATTTAGGAGTAGTAAATCTTATAGTGATGGGGTCATTACCATTTGAAATGAACAATTATGGCCAAGCAAACATGAGTCAACAAATATATATCAAAATGCTTAAAAGGAAAAAAGATTAAGGAATACCAAAAATTTATTGAGGAGGGGGAAATTAATTTGACTAAATCTTCTAATCTAAGACTATATGGGCACTCGATCGATCACCATCTATAAAATTCAATACAAAAGTAATAAATTATTACAATCAGTTATAGACTTTCACAAATTTTTAGCGAGCATACCCTACAACTTGCAAATTGCAATCTCAATGATTAGTTGCTTACTCGATCTGATCTACAACATGTTAATTTTGCGCGCTACAAGAAAAATTAGCATTTATGACTAGTTATCTATAATAAAAATGCCTATTTGTGAAGATAATATACCCATTTTGATTAAAATAATAATAATCATTTTGATAGGAAATAACTGGTAGTAAATGAGTAGTTTTTTTGTATTGGCACGCCCGCATGGGAAACTCTAACCCCTTCTAATTTCCATAGCTACACCCACAAACGAAGTTGTCTGCTCCTCTCGAGCTCAGTACATCTACAAGCTCATCATCGATCTAAGAACACAGTGATAAAAAGATTTTGAGTAAGAGGCAGATAGGGTGTAAAGATTACATTTCCATCATCCGCTCATTATGACGCGGTTGGTCTCCCATTGCTTAACAACAAAATCAACACCATAAAATTCACAGTTATAGGGATAATCAATGGTAAGTTGCCCAACAAATAAAACATTTTTTGTAAACACTAGCACCAAAAGAACATCACATAACTTAATTTGAAAGGTACCATTATTTATGTACGTATCACTGACATGTGTAATAGCATGTGAACTTCCATCACTAATAATTACAGCGTCATTACCAAAATAGAGACATAAATTTTCAAGCATACTTGGGTTACCAGTCATATGGGCAGATGCTCCAGTATCTACAATCCATTTATTATCAAGAGAAAGATTTTCCAACGTCATGGCGGCTAGTGCTTGAGAAATATCATCAGGCTTAAAAGAGTGTTAAATCTACTCCAGCACTTAAGAGCCACATGGCCCTTTTTACCACATATTTGGCATTTTGGTGGGTCACAGGCTTTGTTATTGGGCCGAGCAATGGAAGAATCACGGGGAGGAGGGGGGCTCCTGAAGAAGCTCCTAGGTGGAACTCTCAGGCCAAGTGGTCTATAGGGTGAAACCCTCAACCACGAGAGGAAAAGCCCCGTGATTGAGATTGGCCACCACCACAGTGGTCCCTATAAGGCGCTGTTCTTGTTCGATGGCCATAGAAAGCAAAAGAAGAAATAGATTCATGAAGGGAAATTCAGATTTCATACCCTTGGAGGAGTGGGAGGATCTCGGTGTAGGACGACATGGGTGGTTTGAGCATCAAGGTGGTGAAAGGTTCATAGCGTGCACCGAGGCTGTTCAACAGAGAGAACACACTCATCTTATCAGCAACTGGACGTCTGATGGAGGCCAAGCTATCACACAGGCTTTTAAACGTGTGGAGATGATTTGCTAAGGGTGCTCCTAGTTCCTTTTTTTAGGTAGGTGATCTATCGAGTAAGGTGGAATTCATGCTCCTACAAGTCATTTGCATATGCAGCCTTGAGGGCCACCCATACTTGGTGGGTAGAATCCAGACCCACGACGAGTTCGAGGGCCTCCTCTGTGAGAATGCTGATGATCCATCCCCTTAGTAATTTGCCTTCTTTGCGCCACTACAAGTATTCTGGGGTAGAGTCTGGTTTGCTAGAGCCTAATGCTCCATCGGGCATGAGATCAAATTAGGGAGGAGTAGAGTCCTCACAGAGAAGATGAGCAACGAGATCTTATCTCTCAGCCAAAGCTAGAAGTTGTTCACGCCAATGATGGTAGTTGCTACTATTGAGTCATAGAGTAACGAAGTTGCCCACGTTGAGAGCAATAGTGGCCACAGAGGAAGACTCTCTTCACTCACACTGTCTTTGATACCATAAAGACAATATGAGTTTACACTGTTTGATGAAATGCCTTAGTCATTGTAAGTGATACTGAGAGTCTACCATTGCTTTTATAATCTTCACTACATCAATACAAGATGTATTGTACCGTTGGAGACAAGTTATAGAAGGTAATTCGAAAAAATACAAAGTTGACAAAAATTGAGATTTAGCTGTTGCGTGATTGATTGGGAGGATTTGTTGCAGCTATGGATGTGGTAGTCATTCCTGTGATGGAGGGATCTTCATTTGGTAAGTTTTCATTTCTTGTTGACGAGGTATTTTTATTAATTGCAACATCTCACAAGGGTCTAGCGACTGTGTAAGGAAGATCTAGCAAACTTTCATATTTGTAATTTTTGTTCCATAGATGTTAAACCTAGACTCTATGTAACATATATATTTAAAAGTTAATGAGAATAAGTTTTGATTGAATACACCAACGAACATGAATATTAGTTTGAATGGAAATTATAAGCAGTACAAAAATTTATTTCATAAAAGCATGATGAAGAGTACTATTAATTATTGTACGTTTATTTTTTAGCATAACAATCACATTGTATAAACCCGTACACAACCAGCTAAAATTCAAATGTAAACACCATTACAAAAATACATGGGTTTCACGGGTTACATGCATATATAATATATATACATACATATATTATATGTATATATAATTTATTTTATTATAATAAGTGACTAACTGACTATGAATAGTAACTTTTATTATTTTTTCCTTAACTTTTTTTTTTTTTGTTAAGTCTCTTAAGTTCATTAAATCTTGTTTTACCAAAAGGTCCTTAAAACTTTTGACCATTTGATGTGTAGCTAAGGGAGATTTCGATCCGGTCCTGAGAGGTTTTATGGACCGGACTGGGCCTCTTCAGTCTAGGGTTTTCTTACCTTAGACCGGACCGAACTCTTTAAGGACTGGGCCAATTCAGTCCCATTCTGGACGATCTGGTCCCGTTGGTCTACCCTAAACTCTTCTTCTTTTCTTTCTTTCTTTTTTATTTTTTTATTTTATATATATATATCCAAGGACATTTTGTTTAATACTTATATAATTATATTGTGATATATTTAATATATATACATATAGTATACTATTATATATATATTAGTACGCTAATACTATTAGTATATAGTAAATTAGTAATAGTTATTAACTTATTTACTATAACTAATAATACACTAGTACTAATTCTATAACTATATGTAATAATAGTAATACTATATGTAATATACTAGTTTTATTATATCTCATCAAACTTTACACATTTATTAATACTCTATGTAATACTATATTAAATAATAGTAATACTCTTATTACTAATATTGTATGTAGTTATAGTGATTTAATATTATCATATTACATATTAAGTTAATTATACTAATACTATTATAAATTTATATATATATATATATATGATATATTATAATTTATACTATAACTTTTATAATATGTTAATGTATTAATATATATACTAGTACTATATATTATAGTTAATAGTTATATATTAAAGAATATAATAATACATTGATACTAAATATATAAAGTTATAGACTTATAATGATTTAGTTATTATGAATTTATGATTTTTTTAAACAATTTATGATTAGTATAACTATAAAATTGTATTAATATTAGACTATTAGTAATTTAGTATATCTATATTATATTAGTAATATTAGTTATGTTGAATCAGTTAGTTAGTATAACTATAAACTATATTCAACATTATCAGTATTAATATAAATATTAGGATTAGTTATAGCTACACAGCTTATATTAGAATTGAGAGTTTTAGACTGTATAATAGACTAATAGTATTAGTATAACTGTATAAGTATATTGTATAGCTATATATTAGTATTAGTTATATTGTTATAGTGATTTAGTATAACTATATAAATTATAGTATAGTGATAATTATATTAATTAAATATAAGTATAGTGATAATTAAATTATATTAATTATAGTGATTAATATAACTATATAAATTATAGAATAGTATATTATTATTAATAGTACACTATTAGTATAACTATCTATTGTTGAAGTATATGGCTTATATAGTGAAAGTAGGCAGATGTCGGGGTATTTTGTAATTTTTTTTAAATACATTCATAAATTTCACAATAACTATATATTAGTATTAGTTATAGTAGTATAACTATATTAGTATAAGCATAACTACAGTTTATATTAGACTATTCATATTTTTTTATACCATGTATAATTATATAATTAATTATTATATACAACTAATATATAAATAATAAATTTATTTATTTATTTTACAACAACTATAAATTAGTATTAGTTATAGTAGTATAACTATATTAGTATAAGTATAACTACGGTCTATATTAGACTATTAGTATTTTTTTAATACCATATATAATTATATAATTAATTATTATATACAACTATTATATAAATAATATATATTTTTTTAATTTCCATTTGATCCAGGTTGAAAAACCCAATTCGGTCCAGTCCAAAAATGGCCGGTCCGGTCGGTTTATTTAGTCCGGACCGTCTGATTCTCAACCTTACTTGTATCTCACTTGTAAAATTTAATGAATGATCATATTTTACCAAAAGGTCCTTAAGACCCTTGGCTATTTGATGTATAGCTCAATTGTAGAATTTAATAAAAGATCTTATTTTATCAAAAGACCATTAATAGCTCCGCAGCATGCATGAATTGACGTCTCTTTTTCATGTCTTTTTTGTTCTAACAGTGTATTCACTTTCTTTTATTTTTGTTTCAAATTTTTTAAATAAGAAAATTAAAATGACTTTACTTTTTAGAACAGAAATGCTTTAGAACATTTTCATTGTAAAATTCAATTTTAAGTAAATTTAACTAATAAAATACTTAAAACACTCAATATATAATATTAATTATTAATTTAATTAGAATATAATTATTATTAATAGTAATATTTAATATTATTAATTTGATTAGAATATAATTATTATTAACATTTTAATTAGTAGAACTATAAAATGTGATAAAAATAAAATTTTAAAAATTATTAAATTAATAATATTTTATTATAAATAAACAATCCAATATGGATGCAGATCAATACCCATACTTTGCTGAAATTTAAATTTTTTTATCTTATTTTTTACCTTTCTTTAATCTTATACTTTTTTTTCTCTAATAAATAAGTTACTAATTTTTTCATATTTTTTTATTTAAATCATTATGTCAGATGCACATTAGGGCTAATGCAGGCCAGGACTCTTTCCTAGTATGTGTGTATATATATATATATATACTAGGTGGGAGTAACGTGCAAAGCACGTTTGTCTAATTTTATGAAATGATTATTTGTAAAAAATAATATATATTTTATAAAAATTATTGATGTCATTTAATAATTTAAGGCATATTAGAGAAAATAAAAAAATTAGTTCAAAGTATCATATAATCCAATACATGTTTATAACATCTATAATTTTAGCAAAGATGTATATGAAAAATTTAATAAAAGTCTAACACAAACGGTAGTTCAAAATATGTGTCGTTTGATGTTTGTATTATAATTCATCAATTTATGTCATCCTGTAGACAATCAATAGAGACAACATTAAAATTCTTATTTTGCTGTTGTTTGAGTCGATCAGGGACAACATAAAGTTAAAACATTATCTTTTTATAAAATTTGTGGTATAATATTTTCTATATATAGCATATATATAAATCATAAAATATATTTTGAAATTGTTGGCCGAATTTACTCTTTCTTGATTAGCTTAAGGATCACGGCCTTTGTCACGTGCCTATCATAGCAAGCCCATTTATGGAATATGACTTAGCGGAAGCTATGTCCTACTACCATGGGGAAAAAAAAAACACTTTGATTAAACACACTTGTATTATATATTATATGAGATTTTTAAATTTGGAATACTCAATAATCTGAGTTAATGAAACGTATAATACACGTATATTATACTTAGGGATTCACGTCTTATGCACCTAATTCACGTGTATATGTTAAGGAGAAAGAGAAAAATATAATAACTAATCTTTAATTATTTATTATTATATAAACTATTAAGTATTATAATTATTGAGATTAATAAATTATATAACAATATTGAATGCTATCTCTCTCAACATTTATGTCTTTATTTTATGTGCCAAACCGTTAAAACAAACGGTGTTAACTTTAACGGAAAAACAAGAAAAACCGTTAAAACAAGATTTTCCGTTTCATACACACTTTTTATATATAGAAGATATATATATTATTATCAGCTGACAATTATTAACTTCGCAAAAACGGTGGCTGTTACAATTAATTATCTTTTTCGACTAGTAATTAAGATATTAGGATACAAATCAACCTAGCATTTTAATCTATCCTGATAACCTAATTAAGTATATTTTCAAACAAACCAAAAACCAAGAAAAATCCAAACATAAATGCGAGAAAAACGTGTTTCACGGATTAGTGGCTGTTGCAATATTTATCTTTTTCTGCTTTTACACATCTAGCTAGCTAGCTAGCTAGCATTTAAATCCATCCTTTATAACTTAAGTCAAACCTAAGTGAATGTGGCTCAATAATATCATTTTCACTCTCTCCTTAAATTTTGTACAAATTTTAAAACCCAAATTGAAAATATAATTTTTTTTCCATGGGCCTTATGATATTTCTGGTTTATCCATATGAATTTTTACGAAATTATTAAACAATCAATAAATATAATTAAATCCATTTTATATATGAGTTATCTTATTCTCAAATCTGTGTGTAGAACCTACCATCCATATCACTTAAATGATAAAATTTAATTTATAAAATTTTAATTTTAAAATACCTCTTTCAAATCAAATTATATTATATAAGTACTTTAGTATACGTGTAC
Source organism: Carya illinoinensis (assembly GCF_018687715.1). Classification (NCBI taxonomy): domain Eukaryota; kingdom Viridiplantae; phylum Streptophyta; class Magnoliopsida; order Fagales; family Juglandaceae; genus Carya; species Carya illinoinensis. The sequence goes on from NC_056759.1 coordinate 6,805,942, forward strand.
TAGATCTACGTACCAATCGACTTAAGAATAAAACTTTTCTTTATATATTCATCTTTGATGTGGACATGCTAATTAAAACTACTTTTTAAATGCTTCCCTTGTGAAAAAGTACGGTAGACCATTTGAAATTTTGAATGCTTCTATTTATAAGAAAAACTGAAGGAATATCTAGTTAGAATATGGCAGATAGACTGTTTGGTTACATTAAATTTGGTTGAATTGGAAAAGTAAAGTACGAATTGGAGTAGAATATTAATTTGGCTGATCCAAAATTGTTGGCAAACTTAGAACCAGATCAGTTGAGAGCTAGCCTGGTTACATTAAAAATGAGGGACTACAATAATTATATCTATGGCATCAGGCATGCAGCAGCCATGCATGCATGCTAATGACAGAATAAACCTGCATCATATATATACAGGTCGCAGCGGCAGATCGGCTACGGGGATGGATATATTACGTACTGTTATTTTGGGCCACAATAATTATATAAAATATATATATATGTATTAATATTCATGTAGCCCAGCAACATAGCCAAGAAGAAAAGATGAACAGTTTCGCATTGGCAAGCTGCCTGGCCCGGCTGGCCCCTACCAACCATTTACGCTAATGATGATCAGTACTCCATAAAACTCTACACAGTACAGTAGTAGTACCGACGGGGACAAACCCTAGCTAGTTTATGCATGTTTATCCTAATTCTTATGGATATATATATTGGTTCGGCTTTTTCGATGCAGCTTAGGAGCTCGAGCCGGCGGCCATGATCGATATGATCATCCATTAATTCATTTCGAAGTTGATCCCCTGGATCATTGCCACAGTTTTCAAATCTCTCAGATCCAGTTAGTTATGTTCATAATTTGGAAAACGTGTTAATGATAACTGCATGAATTTGACCAAAGGACGTCTATCTTAGTACTGTCTAGCTACTTTCAAGGGCTATATATATGGTAAGATTGACCTAGCTAATTGTCTGGGTTCATTATTTAATTATATATTTATTTATTTAAAAAAATCGGTAGATTCTGTAAAATAATTAGGTGATGATAAACTGTTATATATATATATGATTTTGTTTTAAGGTCGAGCAAATTCTCTTATCTGTTTTGTTTTAAGATCGAGTAAACTCTTTTATCTAATCTCTCTCACACACATATATTATAAATATATACATATATATAATACCAAAGTTTAGGTTATTGTTGTTCAGAAAAAGTAACTTTGGATCCATTTGGTAAAATAAGTAACGGGGAAAAGAGAAAACTTTGGATCCCAAACAGCTAAACTGACAGCTAGCTGGTACCACCCTACCTACAAATTGCTACCAGAACTGTATAATACCTAAAACTTGATGTGAGAGGGAGAGAGAGACAGACCCTAAGTTGGTGGGGGCTTCACACATGTTCGTCATTCATGGATAATTAGGCCAGTGTCCTTATTTTCCGAGTACATTTAATTTAGATTGATGAGAGTCAATTTCGAGCCGAATTTCTGACAGGGACAGCAATGAAGGTATGTATGTATAGGGAAATCTTGACCCACTTTTCGTTTCTTGACCACGATTCGTTCCTGAGTTTTGTTAGGAAAAAGCAGATTTACATATTGATTATTTTATTTAAAAAGAAATATAAAAAATTCTTTTGAAAGAAAATTTTTTTCTATCTTATGAAACAATTCATATAGTTTGTTAAACATATATTTTATATATCAATATTAGTGCACCAATTGATGTATGAATTCTATTTGTAAAAATATTTTTTCTTTTATTTTAAAGATTGTCCAAGACGCCAACATCCAAATTAAAATCCCAAATCCCAAAACAGTATTGCGCTGAGCTACCCTGCAGCTTCTGGTTTTGTAATCTTTGATTCTTTGTTTCTCACCCTTTTTCCTTATCTGATCCGGGCCTAAATGCCTCATCGGTAATATTCAGCCTTAGCGAAGATATTGATAGTGAGTTAAGTTGTAATAAAAGTTAAAATGTGAATAAAATATTATTTTTAATATTATTTTTTATTTTAAAATTTTACAAAAATAAGTTATTTATTATATTTTATTTAAAAGTTTAAAAAAATTAGAATAATTAGATGAATTGAGATAAACTCACTATCCAAATAAGTCCTTAGCTATCAAAAGGATTCTTCCGAAAAGGCTAGTTATGTGTATATATATATTTATTTATTTATTAATTATTGGGTATTATTATAAGTGTAGCAGAAAGGGAAAAAAAAACTGGAGTTGGCACTCACAAACGTAAATACAAAATAATATATACGAGTTAGTAAGCTACATGCAGTATGTAAGTTGTACCATATTGCAGCAGATCATTCTGGGACTACTGACTGAAATGGCATTAAAGAACATCAAATTGACCAGTACTAATCAGTGAGGTACTGTAAGATAAAAAGATTTGGTTCTTGTTGTCTACACTATATCTATATTTATACCTATATATATATATATATAATATTTTCAAGTAGCATGGATAAGAACCCAATATATTTTAAACATTAGCATATATAGAACATTGGAATCCGTCTGCGGTATGACGGAGATCACTTGAGGAAATCAAGCAGGCCAGTTCAGATCACGTCGGTCAGTGGATCTGAGTGCTGACACAAAATTAAACACTTGTGGCTAAAATCATATTGACCATTTAATCCTATTTCGATCCAACTGCATGGATTGCTTCGCTCTCATGAAGATAGATATATATATACACGATTCTGGCATTCTGCTATAATAATTTGCATTTATCATTCCATTAATATATATATATATATATGAAACAAGAAATCGAAAAGGTAAGCAATGTCACCGGCGCCAACTTGCTATACTAATAGATCAAGTAATGCTCCGGCCAACAGATAACGTCACACATACACATGAGAGAGAGAGAGAGAGAGAGAGAGAGAGAGAGAGAGAGAGAGAGAGAGAGAGAGAGCACTGAAAATCCAAATGACGATAATCGGCCTGGTGCAATACCATATATGGCCAAGCAGATCAGTCCAGACTAGGAATTTTTTAGGTGTAAAATGTTGTACTGTATTCTAGTACTACTGCTAGTCAGTACGTATGAGTGCGTGTGTGTGTATATATATATATATATATATCTGAAGGTCACCACAAGCTATAGCATCGACAGCAGATCATAAAGAATACACTCTTACGAACGAAAATGCATTAATACATGACTCATTTCAAATGCTGTAAATAACGTGGTAATTAAGATTATTCGATTCATCTAATTATGAGAAAGTTAAACACGCATGTCAAGTGCTGATTCAATCAAGTTGATGATGTCCCATCGTACAACCATCTGTGTCTTCTGGCTTAATGATGCACCGATATGCATCGTTATTAAATAATATAAGGAACCACGATCGGGCAAGATCAGATCAAGAACATATTTATCTTTGTTGTTAAAAATACATGAGAAGCAATTAAAATAATAACCGGCACTTTCATCCTCAATTTCAGCAGATCCTTTGTTGACCTAAAGTTGAATTTAATCTATACATTATAAGAAAGACATAAAAAAATATAAAGCTTTGTCACAATATTAATGTTAACGTTGTTATAATGATTTCATTCTAACTAATTTACATTACTTGGATCCAGCTTGGTTTCTTCAGCATGATTTTGTCGCTTTACCAACAAATTAATGTCATTGATCAAATATTTATGCAAACTCTCATCTATTTGCGTGTCATGAATCCATCTATAGACTCCAATACTCAGAATATCGATCCTTCAGTTTAATTTGTCCATTAAGCTCAAACATGACTCTAAAAAACACTTGGTAATATAAGGATTACCTAATAAAACCCTCTATCTTAATCTTGACCTAAATAACTGGTTCATGATCAATTCAAAACGTACAGATCTATTGACTGGAATATCGATAGAAGCATGATCTACCGATCGGTTTATCTTTCTTTTCTTATCCAAACAAGTCATGAATAACTAAATGAAATAGAATAGAAGAAAAAGTAAATTACATCTGTTACGAGTTGTGTTTCAATCTCGCTTAAATGAGATTGCGCTAATTGTAAATGGGACGTCAGATAATACGTACAAAAATAGGAAACACTTCTGTAAGCTTCCTGATTATAATTCTTTCATATATTCCCAGATCCAGTAGCCAGTCTCATCATAATACTATTTTCGTAAACGTTATTAGCTAATGAGCACGGCCTCTCTTTTCACTCCACCAAGGAGCGAGTCACATCGATCCATTCTTGTCTATCTATTCATGAGGGCGCTAAATTTTAATTGTTTTGGAGATAAGTCGTCGGTATGTGTGTAAAAAGTAATTTCTGATATCTGCTTATATAAATAGTTAGTGAATTTGTGCAGGGAGCAGGGAGACCTAGGAGAAGGTGTTCAAGGGTTGGCTTTTTGGACTGCAGTGGCAGCTTGCTAATCACCAATGCATGACAACAAATCCGGGTCACCCATGCTCTAGCTTCTTTCCGTTTGTTCCAGAATTAATCGTGTAAAAGACATGTAAAGGCTAAAGATCATGGCTTTTTAAATTCTTTGCTTAACCTAACACGGAAGCTAAACGTCCCATTTGCATCCGGCAAGCAAACGGATAAACTGGAAAAAGTGACTTCGAGTGCAACGCCAACCAGAAAGCGTATTGAATATCAACCCAGATTAGAAAAAAAAAAACACTACAAAGAAACTAAATAATAAACATTATAGCACGCACACATCCACATGCTACCACAGAGAACAAATGTACTACTGTAATTTAAAATGGGCCATCGATAAGATCAAAATAACCAGGAAATCTGAATTGAAAATCGAACAAAATCAAGCAGCCCCCATATCATCATCATCCTCGATTGTTTCTAATTCCTGTGACTTCTAGTTACTTCAGTGGTGGGTTTTACAAAGTAATACTTTAAAACTTAACGAGAACAACTCTAAAAAGAGTGACAGATTTGAGACTATCTTAAAGAGGTTTCTACGATCTGGGGGGAGGGAAGAATTGCGTACCAGCCATGAAAGCATTGAGCGAAGCTGGATATAGTGAAGGATCAAGCAACGTAGCAGATGGGTTACTAGTGGTTGCTGTCGTGGAGGTGGGGGCTCCCATAATGAGATTAAGATGTTGAGCTCCGCCTCCATCGCCGCCTGAGGAGCTCTCCCCGCCTGGGGTGTAACGATCGTCGCGGCCTTGATCGTAGAGAATTCCCTTGAAAACATGTCCTCCAATGTTTACAGCTGTTTGATACGCGTACTGCTCATCCGGATCTTCCATCGCGCTTACTCTTACACAGCGAAAGACCGCTGGAGAGTTCACCTCAGCTGGAAATTGTCCCAGTTCCAACCCTAGTCAACTCCAAGAAAGATCAGTCCAAACGAAGGAGAAAAAAGAATTCTAAAATATGAAGTAAGGAAGAAAGGGAAGTAGTTTAATGGAACTTTTCTTCAGTTTTACTAACAAACAGTGGTAAAAATGGAAATGGAAAAAACACTTTGAAAGAGAAAGATCAAAAGCAGGTGAGTGGGTGAGATTGACCATGGAGGTGGACTTTCTCACACGCAAACGATATGGATTTGTTGGGTACGGGGTTCTGGGTATTTGTCCAGAGAAACTCGTCGAGATCACCGCAAAACGTTCTCTAGCATCTCACAGTTTTCTGAAAATTCTTTATAGGTCCTTTCCCCGGCAGATCTTTAGGCTAAAATTCCAATCGTGGGGTTTTCTTTCCCCCTTTTGTTTGTCCGTAAACTACAACTTTACCTGACGTGGTGTTGGGTATACGGGTGCAAGCAAGAGGGGCCGCTCCTAATTGCTTGTCTCTCTGCTGCCTTTTGGGATTGTCTCCTCGAAGCTGTTGCTGTTGTTCTTGATGTTGATCTTGCTGTTGTTGGTCATGTGGCTGTATCTGTTGTTGTAAAGCTGCGAGCTGTTGTAGCCGCTCGCGCCTTTTAGCGGCAGGAACCCAAGTGCTCTTTACGTGGGTTTGGCACTGAAACCCTCGGCTTTTGCAACATGTCCTGCATCTGAGATGGGAACAGTCTTTCTTGGCTTGGTTTCCACAGTCTTGGCAATTCATGCCTCCTCCTAGTCCTCCGGCCTGACTTATCAACGTAAATCCGGATCTCGACGGCTCATGATTATCAGAGACGCTGCTGGGGTTTCTTCGACTAGGACCCACTCCAAACGAGTAGTAGTTGCTCAAGTTTTGCTGCTGCGAATAGTACTGTGGCCATAACTCAAACCCTTTGTTGCAGATCTCCTCGTTTCTGTACAAAAACAGGTTCCGCTCTTGCTTATCTTCTTCTTCCTCCTCTTGTTTGTTTTGCTGGCCTTCTCGTCCACCTAGATAGAAAAACCCAGCCATTTTTTGCACCCAATACCCGAGACGACGACAACAGAAGACCTCAGTTCTGACCAAAAATCCATAGCAGAACGTTGTTGTCACCAAGTAATAACCAAATCTTCGAAGACAGATCGTGATTTTCGGGAACTTGAGGGTTGGAATTGTAAACAACCTTGGTGTTGAGTTTAAAGAGACAGCGAGTCGGAGAGCGTTGGTTACAGTTTTGACCTGGTTTGTGTTTCAGACTACTCTGACTTAGAGAGCATGTGATTTTCGTTGTTGGGGTTTTGCAGCTTTTGTGGGCAAAGATACGGAATTTTTTAAGGGTAAGAGACATGGGAAGAAAGAGGATTTCTTGGTTCACTCAGAGCTCCAATTCTCTTATTCTGTCGTCCGAAGCAATAATAATGGCACGGAATTAGAGCTCTGCAACGCCGCCATGGCAACTGCACCCCACTCTGCTACTTAAACACTAACCTCATTCAATTTATGACAACCAACTCTCTCTCTCTCTCTCTCTCTCATACAACTGAGTTTAGATTTTTGGCCGTGCGTTGGTGAGAGAGAGGAAAAAAAACTTTCACTGGACATTTCTCTACAGTTCTCTACAGTTTACTTCCATTTTCATCCGATATTCTAAAAAAGAAAAAAAAAATCATTGAATCTCAGTCGTTGTAGGAGTATCGGATGGTCACCATATATCCACGTGTCAAGGAGTCCGCTTTTCCTTATTCGTCCTGGTACCGGAAAACCCGCTAGTACTTTTTCTGCCCGTCCCCGCTATTTCCCATTTTTTAATGCACAAAAGCGATCTACCACGAGAGCAAGCACTGATAACCTCACGGCAACTCCCCTACAAAGTGCCCGTGAAAGCTGTATAATACTCTGACACATGTCAACTATTTTTAAAAGTCGTGGTGGTGACCGGGATTACAACTCACGGTAGTGAGTCTAGTGACCCCCCTTCGATCATAAATGTTGAATTTTAAGACTAGCGATAAATGTATTTTAAAAGAAAAATGATTTTGCCAAACCTCACAATACATAATTTTGTATAATTTATTATTTTTATTTTTATGTTTAAATATATACATATTTAAATATGAAGATAGAATAATAAAAATAATAAATCATATGTTCATTAAATATAAGTATATAGTGTAAGACTTTTATGTAAAATTAAATATATTTACAACTCGCTCTATACAAATTTAAAATCTAAATCCTTTCTCATAAGTCAAATCTTATATGTGGAGTGTCAAGTTCACATATAGACTCATACTCTTAAAAAATAGTTAATGTTACAATTAGTGTGCCTTAAAATTTCTAATAAAGGACAATAATTTCTACTTGCATGGCTCAAGTCTTGTATTTTTTAATACATATGAGTCCATATTTCAAAAAATTAGTCAATTTTATCATTTGGCCCCCGAGATTCATTACTAATTAAAGAAAAACAAATTTCTCAATTCTAAATAAGCTAATATCCTATTCATGCTTTACTATATGCAATTCGAGATATTTTATTGAGAACAATTTTATTTATAAGTTAGTGTGGATAATATAATTAATAAAATATTAAAATAACATAATTTAATTTAAAAGTGATATAAATAGTATATTTACATACCGACTTAAGAAAAATAATAACTCGTTCAATAAATACATTTAACAAGAATTTACAAATAAGATTCTCAATCATTAACTTTGTTTAAAAATAATATGATAAAATACTACATAATGCATTATACACGTAATTTATGTTTAAAATTCTAACAAAGATATTTTAGAAACTTTGACTTGAAAGTCTAACCAAGTTTTAAACCAAATCATGAGGGGTTTTTTTTTTTTTTTTTTTTTTTCGGGAGGGTTTAAGTGTCTCTTGCTCGTGTGTTTTTTCCTCGTAAGTCTACACCAAATTCTTCGTGTGATCATTTCGTCATTGACATTTGTGGCTAAAATAGTGTTTTTTTATATTCATTTCTTTCTTTCAAATGATTAATAAGATTGTGAGAAAAAAGAGACAAAAAAGGAAAGAAAGAAAGAAATGTGGGATTATTCATTTAGAGGTCAAACGCCAACTGCGAGATGTCATGTCTTGGCCTGACAGAAGTGCCAGCCATTCTCCAACCCGTGCATGTTATTCGGCTTTTTGCGTTGGTGTTTAGAGATTATTGACCAATTATTTCAAACGTTTTCCTAATGAATTTTTGACTCTCACCGTCCTCAAAAGTAACACGTTAGTGACGTTACATTAATTAAATAAATGTAACCAAATAACTATCTATAAGGTCCAAGTGGTTGCAATCCGTTTTCAAATCACATATATTAAAATAATTATTATAGTCATAGAGAGATTAAAATAAATCTACAAATTAATAAGGTGAATAATCTGTTTTCAAATAAAATTTTATTCCTTTCTTGCCTCTACTTTTATGAAAAAATTACTTTTTCTATCCTCACTTTTCCACGCAAACATTTTGGTGGTCAAAATAATTCACTACATCATACTCATATGCGCGAGACCAAAATCAAACAGACACAGATTGCGTTTGAATTTGTACAGTTTAGCAAATAAATGATACCCACTATATGAAAGTAAGGCAAATCTAAACACAATCTATTCAAATTTCTACAAATCCACTAAATAAATCACACTCATGTATACGAGAGGAAACAAATCTAAAAACAAAATGTAATCCATGTAAATCTAATCAAGAGAAAAGAAAAATCCTCAAATCAAGCAAAAAAATGATAACCATATAGACAAAAGCAAGATAGATCCAAACACAATCCCTTCAAATTTTTACAAATTCACTAAATAAATCACACTCGTACATGAGAGGAAACAAATCCAAAAACAAAATTTAATCCGTGTAGATTTAAACAAGAGAAAATCCTCAGATCAATACAGAAATGGAAGAGACAAGCAGCGCGGCAGCTGGTGGTGAAAGACAACTGACAATTGTGGGAGGCAACCAAAATGAGAGAAATAGAGAGAGCGAAAAGGTTTTTGGGTGTCTCAATTGAGTGTCACGGTAGAAAAGGGGAATTGGTGACTGAGCTAGCTAGGTTTCTTAGGCATACATGGTGGAGAGAGAGAGAGAGAGAGAGAGAGAGAGAGAGAGAGAGAGAGAGAGAGAGAGAGAGAGAGAGCATCAAACCACCAGATTTGCCTAAATGTACAACGACAACGATTAAAACTACTCAAATATATTATGAGACCCATTATGCACATAGGATATTTACCAAAAGAGATTCACTTTAATCGTTTCTCCAACCAAATCGTGAGGATATTCACACACAGAGGAGGTGGCAATGAGATCTTGTGGTGACTAACGGTGGGGAGAAGAAGAAGAAGAAGAAGAAGAAGAAATAAAATAAATATTTAAGATTTGATGACATCGTATGAAATGAGAGGGAGTAGAGTTTTGTACAAACGGTGTCGTTTCGGGAGCAAGAGGGTTGGGCTTTGCAAGGGGAGTACTTGGGCTTCTGAAGTTAAAATTTTGACTTCCTATGTGGAAAAAAACATTACTTTAAAAATTGGCCATTGTAAAAAAATTATCATAAAAAATACTAGGCCTTATCAAATTTGTATGAAAAATACTAAACCCTTAAAAAAAAGAAACATTAATCTTGGGTGACATGTTATTTTCTTTCCTTTTATATTTTGTGATTATTGAATTTATTTGTTACATTTTAGTATTGGACATTATATTGCTTTTGACTATCTTACATGTGATTAATTACAAATTTATAAATAAAAAGTGTTTCTGTTTTATTTATTTAACTAATGGATTGTACAACAATTATTCTTCTTGAACATACAGACAAGGTAAAATATATATTCATAAATCTATTAAAATATTCGATACATTACATTTTTATATGTTTTAATTATTACAGGAGCTTCTACCATATTTACAAAATATTTCAAGTTATGTTTCAAATAAAGAATGGATCATCTATGTAGGTACAAAAATAAATTAACTTGGACAAATACGTCAAAACAAGTTGAACATCCTTTCTATCAATCCTGTAATTGAACCAACATTATAAGCGTTCCAAATCTCTTGTTCTAAAAGTCTCAATGTTATAATTATATGTTTGAACATACCACTGAGTTGTATATAAAGTCAATATTTTTTTCACTTTTTATTATGTTTGGTATAACTTTTACAAATTTATGATATATTTGAAATCTATTTGAATTTTTTTTATTTACTTTCTTATTTATTATTTTTTTCAATTGAGTATACGTAGTACACGTTGTGTCCTTCCTAATTATATATAGGACGGTGCTACAGGCACTATTAGTGGCTCCTGCTGGGAGTTACCGTTAGGTAAAAACAAAATTTTTTTTAAAAATTATTTTTTAATACTTTTAAATATTTTAAAAAAATATAAAAAAATTATAATAATATTAATTTTTTTAATCATTAAGAAAAAAAAATTAAAAAAAAAATAGGCCAGTGGTGGCCTCCTTATATATATATATATAATGCACAAGAATCCCTTTTTTTCTTATTTTTTTTGAAAGAAAAAAAAAACGCGTGAAGAGACCAAAATTAGTGGCCACTAATTATTGGGCTCCAATAATATAATATAAGAGGGGTACGGTGTTCCGGCGGACATAGCCCCAGCCGTACACTCACACATCTTGACAAATTTTGGTTCGGCGTGCGTGTCCAATATTACAGAGGAAGCTCCTGATCCCTTAAATAACAATAATACTGCTACTAATAAATTAGTGCAAACAACCACAGTCAGCACAGTATTAGGGGCCCGAGGCAATATATATATTTTATATAATGTCAGAACCAACCTATAAACATGAATTTATCATCCCCCCACCCCATAAAAAAAGCAAATTTACAAATTATTATATTGTCAATATCACACTTGCTATGTATATAAATACGAATTATGATGGACCAATTCTGCAAACTCGCGAATAATATATCTCCTTTTGACGTTGAAAAGGACTTCCTCGTACTTTTTGATGTTTATTTCCTTGTATTCTCGAGTTGATTCAGAATATATACAGATATAGCAAGGAACCACCATAACTTGTAAAACAAAATCTGTCACGCTATCCCGGCCGGCCTAGATTTATATATAAATTTGGATTTGTTTTTTCGAGTTTAATTAAGTAGGCGAAAAGCATGTGGTCCAGTACCTAAAACCTACATTTGTAAGTGAAAATATAGACAAAGAAAGAAGAAAAAGAAGAAAATGTCATGATCTAGGACGACGATCGAGTAGAAGGTTGGGTGGTGTCTGACATGACACCAATTAATTAGCCAAAATCACCTCTGTGGATGACAAAGAAAGACCCTGCCCCTTCTCCGGCTAGCACATGCCCAAACCGGCATGCCTCCTAAACACGACATCATAATCTCCATTCAAGGACAATTTTTAACGAGTAATGTATTTTCTAAGTGTCGTGCATTTTGTTTATCAAAAAAATAAAAAAAAGTGTTGTGCATTTTAAAAAGCGTTTGCATAACTGATTGTATTAAATACTACTCATTTTTAGTTATCTAAAGAAGAAAATATATGCTATAAAAAGAAATGATTTAATTATAGAGAAATGTTACAAAAGTAAATTCACAAACTGACATAGATTAATGTGGTACGTTAGATTATAAATTAACTTTTTATTATAAAATTGATTTAATGTATCATATAAAATCATATCAATTTGTGAATTTATTTTTATGTGATATCTTTCTTATTGTAGCACTTATATACTATAAATGCTATTCTTCATTTGATACTTTATTATCTTCGGTCATATATTAATGAGCACATTTCAAATAGTTGTTTCTATCGAGTACTTAAAATAAAAACCACTTATATTTACTATAGTAAGCTTAATTGAGGATGATAAAATATAAGATAAAAAATAATATTATTTAACATATGTATAAACTCTATAACAAGCCAGTATGTAGATCATGCCATTCACAATGTTGAGTTGGGATGATTTGTTTTGTAAGAAAAATTTAAAAATCATATATTTTACAATTAAAACTTGTAAAATACATATATATATATATGTATACATACATATATACATATATGTATGTATACATATATATATATATATATATGTATGTGTGTGTATGTGTGTGGGGAAATTGGAAGATGATTTGCATGTTTTTGTGACGTTTCAGGTTAGGTCCCCCCACTCCCCGCGGCCCCCCATTCGAAACAATAGGTTTGCTTACCCAAATCGAGTAATATTTTGAGTATGGTGGGCCTAACTTATATAGAACTGGGTTCATAGGGGCCTCCCTAATTGGATCCGCTTTTAAATGGTCAAAATTCAACTGTGCTCTTTGCTGGATCCAACCTCCCCAACTTACTGGATTGTATCCAAAGTGCGGGAAGAACCCTTTCAATTAGTTGACTTCATCATGAGTAGTTAAAAAAGGGATCTACATATTGTTTTTGTCAATCTAATCAATTACAATCATCACTTGGTTTGCTAACTAATGACCAACTGAGAGTAGAATATGGAGACATGATGAGTAGTTTAATGTTGTATCTCATGAACAGTTATTGTCGTTTTTGAAAATCAGCTAAATGATCAATCTTTATCTTGATCTAATAGAGATTCTTCTATAATCAAAACTAGGTTCGGGTTAGATGATCCAATTTGTAGTTTGTATAGAGATATATTACAGCATACAAGTCTTACAACATTTAATGTTATTCGTATAAGATTTTCATGCAGCGTATATTTCACACGAATGAGTATAAATATTCTTAAATATCTGTTCATGCCCTTATAAAGGAAAGCATAACAAGTAATAGAAAATTAAAATGTAGCGAATAAAAAGATCATATATATATATAGGTGGCTGTAGTCCCGATTTGGGTCTCGATTATTGTAATTCATCTTGTTTTTTCATACATTTTTTAAATACCGTTAAATATTTAAAAGAAAAAAAAATACAATATCATTAAATAAAAAACTTTCTTAATTACTAAATAATAAAAATAAAGAGGCATCGGTAGAATTTCTCGAGATGATTAAATAAAAAAAACAAAGAGGCATAAGTATAATTTCTTGGTACATAAAGGATTATTCATATGAGTGGTACTAGTGTGCCGCCCAGTTTTGACCGCTAGGCATATTCATTAGTATAAATTTTACATTTTATTTTATTTTTCATATTTTTTAAACATTTTTAAATATTTTTACAAAATGAAAAAATATTTCTATACTAGAAATCATTTTTATAACCATTAAAAAAAAAAAGAAAAAAAAACATAAACAATTAAAATGACTACACAAACTGATAGACATTAACAATTTCCTACTCACACACAAATATATATATAAATATATATAGTTGGCTCGTGGCTCAAAAAATCATAAAGCATGTGATCATGATATCGAACTTGGGCATAGTTTTGTGGTTGATTTTACTGCCTCTCTAATAACAAATTGTGTTAGATATGATGCTCTCAAAGGTAATGATAAGGAGTGATGCACGTAGACTGGGATTAGGAGTGATGCAATTATTTGTTCCAATATTTTTATTCCATCACAAAAGAGATTGATATAATGTAACCCATATTTAATGTAACTGCTATCTTAAATATTGTATGTTACATTGAATATTATAAGATTCGTTTGACATTGTGTCTAATAAAGCTCTATACAATAGAAGATTATTTATATAAACCTAAGGTGTGTATGTTTCGAACATGATTTTTTTTTAAAAATAGGACTCACTTGAAAGATTCTACTCATGATCATACTTACACCAAACACCATTTATAATTTTTTAATTTTTTTTCTCTACGAGAATTCAATTAGTTTAGGAATAATAAAATAAAAAATAAAAAATAAAAAATAGTATAGTGTGTAGTATATGGAGATAATGAATAGTAAAATTCTAAAAAGATTATGATGGATTCTATTTTGTTCAAAGAGACTGACAGAAACTTACATGTCTTAACCTTATGTATAATTGTTAGAATATTACAATACTTATGATATAATATATTCATAATATTTTAGCATATGTATGGCAATATTACTTATTTTCTAATGTTATAATATTATTACAATACTTATTATAGAGTATATTCAAAATATTCTATCATATATATATAGTAGTATGACTTATTTTTTACCATATTTAATTTATTGTGTAAATTAATAAGGTTTATTATATTTATATTATTTTTTTAGCGTCATTCACTTGCAAATAGGGATAAATGTTATGTACTCAATAACAAGTTGAGAATAGCAAAGATGCATCACTCAAAAGTCTCTCTCACTTGTTCCTTCTTCTTCCTCATTTTCTATTTTATTATATTTTTTAACAATAATATTACTATTATATTATTAGTTCCATACTTGAAGGAATTTATTTTTCACTTTTCTTAGGCAACTCCTCAAATTTTGATTGTCATGCTTGTGTTTCATAATCATGAGTTTTATAAAAAACAGCACAAATATCAACAATATCAGATAAATCACTAATAGTATCAAACTCAAAATTAACAAGAAAATATTTAAGGGATCAAAATCATGAGTTGTATGAACTCCCTTGTCTATGAGTGCATCAATCATGTATATTTGGTAGAACTTATCATCTATTGGATGTTTCTCAATATGGAAAATGTTGACCTCCCCATAGTCATGTTTCCAAAAGAAAGTTTCATCAATTCATTCATGCAATTTATAAGTGCATTAGCCGTAGCAAGGAAATGTTTACCTAATATGAGAGGAACCTTTGAATTAAACTCAACAACTAATTGAGTGTCTAAAATTAAGAAATCAATAGAATAATACAACTTATCAATTTAGATCAAAACATCCTCAACTATCCATCTCGGTTTCTTAACTAAACGATCAGCCAACTGAAGCATAACAGAAATAGGCTTAATTTCACCTAAACCAAGTAGCAAATAAATTGAATGAGGTATCAAATTAACACTAGCTCTTAAATCTATCAAGACTTGCCCAAACACATGATTCCCAATACTACATGTAATCTTTGGAAAACCAGGATCTTTGTACTTAGGAGGAATTCGCTGCTCAATTAAAGCACTAACTTGCTCTATCAGAAATGTTGTTTTCTTAACATGGTGCTTGACTCGCCTTAAAAATTATTTTAAGAGTTACTTCTAAGTATAAAAGTTGTCAAGTAATAATAGGGAAGTCCTTAAGTTATTTTCTCAATGAACGATTAGTTTAAAGTACAAATTCATTCACTATCGAAAATAAAATAAAATTAACTAAGGCTATCTACAATGATATTCACAATGTGAATTGATTCTTGGATATTATAAAAAAATACCCTCATTTCCTTTTGCATAAGATGGTGAATGAGTGCTAAAAATATGCAAGAAAAGTGAATAAAATGATGTGTTAAACATGAGTGGGGAATAGGAAACATTTAGCTGACATGTAAGAAATTTTCATTCTAATGCACCTTGACACTACTTCAATCGCTTCCATACATTAAGTGGATTCGTGAACGTGTTGATTAAATTATGATTATCCTCGCTTAAGAAGCTAAACTACATTCATTAATGTCATCTAATCCAATGTTTCCAAGTAATAAAAGGAAGTTCACGAAACTTACGTTCTAAGGGACATTTCATCAAACACCATGTGTGCAAATCAAAAAGCCACTATTTTCCATTCAATAGAGTTCAATCTAATCCAAAAAAAATTACACCACTTAGACTAACCAACACCAATGGAAATAATCCAATGCACGTCCAAACAACCACAAAGAACCAACGTAAATCAAGCAAGAACATGCTTGAAGGTAACTGAAAATCACTGAAAGAAAAATCGCACACTACCGAAAATGAACCCAAATACAATAATTGCTGAAAGTATTCGGCTAAAACTGAAAACAAACTAAGTGAAAACAATTTAATGTAAGTGCAATGTAAACAAAGGCTTGAATTAAACACAAGGCAAGGAACTGTAAAAACTGAAAATGTAGAAAAGAAAAATGGGTCTTTGGAAGTCCTCGTGAACTCTCCAGCCAAGGCCGACTGATTTTCTCCCATCTTTGAGGTAACAAAAGAGTTTCTTTTCTATACACACAGACCAAAAGCCCCGGAAATAGAGCAAGCGTGACTTCTTCTTCTTCTTCTTCTTTTCCTACTGTGTAACCGTGAATTCCCTCTAGCAGTAACTGTGTTGAGAGCTTTTCTATCTTCAGTAATCGTATGTCCCAGAAAAGCAAAAATGTACTCTACTATAGTATGGAGTGAAATGCGTGAAGTGAAACTTTGTGAGGTGTAGCGTGATTTTCGTAATTTGCTCTTGACGCAGGCATGGAGTAGGGCAGTTTCTGAAATGAAGATGATGCAGGGGACTTCCGTTTGAGTTGAAGAGTCAAAGCCGTGGGGTCCACTTGAAGACAAGCCAGCTTGTAGAGTCAAAAGTCTCCTGCATGCGTCTTGCATGTTTTCTGTGTGATTTATATGTTGTGCTTTAAGTTGTAGAAGAGTCAAGCAGGGTCCACTTTGAATATAAGTATGCTTGCAGAGTCAAAAGTCTCCTGCATGCGTCCTACATGTTTTCCATGTGGTGTAAGAGTGTGAGATTGAAAGCAGGTTCCCATCTAAGTTGAAGAGCAAGTGTGTCAGGAGCATGAGTGTGAAATGTCCCCATTGAAAAGTCTTCTTCCCTGTTGCTATTGCGAGCAGATTGGCTGGGATTTGCAGAATGAAAAGCACGCTAAAAGTGCTAAGGAGGGAAAAGAGAGGCTTTAGCATGTGCAAAATTAATGCTTTCATATTAATGCTTTGAAAGCATGCTTTCACATTGTTGTTGAAAAGAACATTTCCGTGCAAAATTAACGCTTTCACATTAATGCTTTCAAAGCATGCTTTCACATTGGTGTTGCAAAATTAATACTTTTTATCAATACAAAAAGTCCATTTCCGTGTTGTTGAAGTTGCAACACTTTCGTGTGTGAGTCTACAGGGGCATGGCGTGAGTTGCTTCTGTGCGTGAAAAATTTCGGATGGCTCACTTGCATATTTGCACAACAATTAACATCCTTAATTTCATGTAATAAATTATACATTAAGATCATAAAATTAAGCTGTTATCAATTGAATTATATCTAGGTCTAACCCATTCAATTACTAGTAAGAAAAGTGTTTGACTCGAATTTAACTGCAAAATAATCACAATATTATAACTCAATCACACCCCCAACTAGCGTTTTGCTAGTCTCTTAGCAAAATAGTGAAATAGAATTGAACATGATATTGTAATTAGACAATCTTTCGCTCATAAGCACACCAACCAGCAACTTAAATTCTCAATTACAGAGATGCCACTTCTCATAAATTCAAATCAATGTAGCAGCTTCAACGGCCTACTTAGTGTCTCTTCCACATTAGATTAAGGCAAAACTCTTGGAGACACATGCCCTTTACCATATCTTTCAAAAACAAATTTGTGTGTGTGTACCACTGAACGTCCTAAAGATTTTCCACTTGAAGATTGATCATTACTGGTCCTCACTACTTCAAAGTTGAAGGGTCTAGCAATTTTGCGCAAACTCTTTTTAAAAGTCGTTTCACATTTATTCTGACTCCCAAAGTTTGGACAACTTTGTAGCCCTTTACTTAGGACAAGGAGTTCCCCTTACTATTGCAATTTTTTTTTTTTTTTTTTTTTTTTACGTATTCACATAATGGGGAATCGAACTTAAGATCGTGCGCCTAACCTACACTTTCCCAAGTTCGCCCTTACCACTGATGCGGGCCCATGGTAGCCAATTTTTTTATTTTTTTATTTTTTATAAAGGCACAACTCAGTAGTCCTATGATGTACTTCTCTCTATTTCGGTCAAGTGGTAAGTGAATAAGAACAAATGTGAGGTGTGAAGTAAAAGAGTGGTTATCTCCTAATTGTTTTGCCCTTCATCCACACAAAATTAATTCTGGAGTCGTTATCAGCATGCTTCCAAACTTAGATATCATAAAAGTTCTATCACTATTCATGATTCATCATTGTTAAAGCTATGTGCTTATGAAGGAAAAATTGTCTATCATGCATTAACAAAGTTCAATAACAATTACTATCAAACTATAAATTAGCACTTTACCCATTCAACCTAAACACATGACAACACATGATTTCAAATTCCAATTCACTCCCCCAACTGAATAATGCAGTGTCCTCAATGCTAAGAGGAAAAGAAAGAAAAAAACAATGTAAATGCAAGCAATGCAGAAATTTAAACAAGGAAAACAAAACAAAGCAGCAAAAAAAAAAAAAAAAAGAAGAGAGAGAGAGAGAGACAACAAAGGAGATGGCATTTAGGGGTCACAAGGCTTTTGGACAAAACGAGTTTCAACACCTGGGTCATAAGTGGAAATAAAAGGCTTAAGGCACTGACCATTAACAGTGAATGATGTGTTAGTTTTAGGATTATGAATTTCTATTGCCCCATGAGAATGAATTTTTATTATAACATATGGACCAATCTATCGGGATTTCAATTTACTAGGAAAAATATGCAAACGAGAGTTATAAAGAAGAACTTTCTGGCCAAGTGTGAAATGTGTGACGCCCCCAAATCCCCACGCACGGACACGGGAAAATCGAGACGTCCGGATGATGACAACACGGGTCACCATCCTATCGACGAGTGTCAAGTGTGTGTAAAAGCAACAAATGTGCAAAAAGAAATATGCAGCGGATAAAGAAAATCATAACTAAGTACCAGAATTTTTCTTATTTAATACAAAGTTGTTCAAAACATATATGATAAAATATTACAAAGCACAAATATTGTTTTTAAACCAAACAACAAAGCTTAAACTTTAACTTCAGCACCCCGGCGGAGTCGCATCCTCGGGCTCGGCCTCCTCCTCTTCCTCGAACTCTGCACCAAAATCTACGGTACCAAAAATGGTGCCGTAGGTAAGTAAAATCTAAACACCACTAGATAAAAACATATAAAACTCAAACAATATGCATGAAATGATGCCAATGCACAAAACCCATAAAATCATATTTTTCCACACACGCCAAAAATCCCATTTGGCCCAAAAACAAATCATTTCCAAATATCACGCCAAAAGTCACATTTGGCCCATATCAAACTCAATCCGTTAACCAATTAATCCGTATGCACCATGACCTCCCCTAGGGGTTATCCGCACACCCTAGCTCCAGTGTCACACCGCAGGTAACGACCACGCATGTGACACCTAAACGAGCGATGCCCAGTTCCGCACCCGCGCGTTCGTAGCCAAGCATCCTCTAGCCCTCGCCAGCGAAGGGCCACGGAGTCGGTGCGTAGAGCGATGCTCGGTTCCACGCCTGGCGCGTTCGTAGTCAAGCATCCTCTAGCCCCCGCTCCCGTCGTCGCCCAGCGACAACTCAGGGGACGTCACTCAGTTTATTACGCTCCCGAGTGACCAGAGGAGCTCTACCGGAATAATACCCCATCCTGACTTGGGGTCGTGATACACACGCACCCGAAAATCCACTTACGCCAATAAAACAGGATTTTCTCAAATTAAATAAAACGCACGTGCATGCACCATGTAAATGCGATTTCAATGCACAAAATGATCAACCAACTATAAATCAATAAATCAAGCAAATCCGTCCTCCATCCATCCGATTCCCGAACTCCTCAGACTCAGTCCGGAATCAGCCAACCAACAGATAAATATTTATTGAATGAGAAAAATATATTTAAATCTAAAAGTAGAGTTTGGAAAATACTTACAGCGCTATATGGTATTTTTTGAAAGCTCGCGGCGTTGCAAATGGTAGAGGAAAAGCAACGTAACAGTGTAATTTACACTGTGGCCGTGGGTAATAAATTACCCACTTTTGAACGGGGACAAACCAAGGCACGAAATTGATAGGGAATGGTCTTGAGATATTTATGAGGCTAAAGCAAACGAGTTTTGGCCGTGGGTGATGGTAGAAATGGCGGTCGAATGCCAAAAAGGGGCTGAACGGAGTTGAGCTCGTGGGAGCTGCTCCGGCAACGGATCGAGACCGGAAATGGGTGGTTTAGGTCAGCAAGAGGTAGGGGAAGAAGCTGTGAAGAGATGGTAGCCGGAGGTGGTGCGACGACGCCGTAATCGGTGAAAAATCGTATGGCTTGGAGGAGCTCGTGATGGCTAACGGTGGCTCGGATGGAGGTGAAACTTGGTGGGGATGTTCACTGGTGAGAGGGGAAGAAAACTGGGTGGGTGGTGTAGGCCACGCCGCCGGCGAGCGGCGGTTCTGGGCTGCGAAAGCAACCGGCGACAAGGGGAAAAACAGAGTAGGTGCCGTGACTTCCGGGGGCTCTCGATGGCTAACGGCTGGTCCGATGGCTCTGAAAATTGGTGGGGATGATTTATGGTAGAAGGGAAAGAGAATGGTGGTGGTGGTGCGCTAAATGGTGGCCGAATAGCGGAGAACTGGGTGGTCAAAGGGGTGGCGACGAGAAGGAGAAAAAGAGGCTGTTCGGCGTACGCGGGAGAGAAAGGAGAAGAAAGAAGAAGAAAAGAAAGAAAAAGAAAGAAAAAGAAGGAAAAAGGAAAAAGAAAAAGGAAAAAGAAAAAAGAAAAAGAAAAGATGAGGGAAAAGAAATGAGGTCCAGTCCTCACTCCGGAAACCAAAACTGATACGCCGAAAACGATTTTAAAAACCGTAAAATGACTAAATAAATTAAACACAATATCAAATAAATTAAAACCAATTTAAAATACAATAATTTAAAATAAAAGAACTATTATATTAAATAAATTAAAAAGCACCTTCAATGAAAATACACGTAAAAACGGGTCATCACAAAATTCTTGGGATGGATGTGTTTGTCATGCATAATCTTCATGCGCTCATTCGCCAATTGAGCGTTGTCATAAGCATTCCAACGGGTTTCATCCAATTCATTGATATGCAATTTTCTCAATCTTGAAGCTTCATCAAGTGACAAGTTAACATGTTTTATGACCCACAAAGCTCGATGCTGAATGTCAACAGGTAAATGATAAGGTTTACCATAAACTAATTGATAAGGAGACATTCCAAGATTAGTTTTAAAACTGTCCTATAGGCTCACAAAGCATCAAGAAGCTTAATCGACCAATATTTCCTATTAGGATTTACAGTTTTCTCTAGAATAATTTTTATTTCTTTATTTGCCAATTCAGTTTGTCCATTTGTTTGGGGGTGATAAGGAGTAGAAATCCAATATGTGATACCATATTTTTTTACAAGTGTAGAAATATTTTGTTGCAAAATTGAGAACCCTCATCACTAATGATAACTTCGGGCATGTCAAATCGAGCAAACAAAGATTGTAAAAATTTTAACACAACATGATGGTCATTGGTTTTGCAAGCGATAACCTTAACCCACTTTGAAACATAGTCCACAGCCAATAAAATATATGTATTTCCAAAGGAAATGAGAAAATGTCCTATGAAGTCTATTCCCCAACAATCAAAGATTTCTAAAGTAAGACAAGGGGAAAGGGGCATCATGTTTCTTTTGTTAATGGCTCCTAACTTTTGACAAGACTCACACACTTTACAAAAATTATAAGCATCTTTAAACATGGAAGGCCAATAAAAACTGTTTTGTAAAATTCTTGCCATTATTTTCTTTGCTAAAAAATGACCACCACATGCACCTATGTGACAAAATCTCAATACTAAAGAAAACTAATGATCAAGAATGCATCTCTGAATCAATTAATCCGAACAGTATTTGAAAATATAAGGGTCATCAAAGTATAAATGTCTTACCTCAAATAGAAATCGACGCTTATCTTAGGTTGACCATTCAGAAGGCATTCGATCAGTCACTAGATAGTTGACTATATCAGCAAACCCGGGAGCTCAATAGATCACAAAGAGCTGCTCATTCAAAAAACTATCATCAAAAGGAAGGCTGACATTTGAAGAGGAGGATGATGGCAATCTAGAGAGGTGGTCAGCTACCACATTTTCAACTCATTTCTTGTCCTTAATGTTGATGTTGAACTCTTGAAGTAGTAAAATCCAGCGGATTAAGCGTGGTTTGGCATCTTTCTTAGCCAACAAATACTTTAAAGCAGAGTGGTCGATAAAAATAGTAATGGAAGAACCAAGAATGTAAGCCTGAAATTTATCAAGTGCAAAAGCCACCACAAGCAATTCTTTTTCAGTAGTAGTGTAATTTTTCTAGGCATCATTCAAGGTTCTATTGGCATAATAAATCATAGAAGTTTTATTACCCACACGCTGACCCAACACAACACCCAATGCATAATCACTTGCATCAGTCATAATTTCAAAGAGAATGTTCCACTGCGAGGGTTGCATAATGGGAGCGGTGGTAAGCGATTCTTTAAAGGTATCAAAAGCTTTTTGGCACTCATTAGTCCAAAAAAATTTAATTTTATTTTGTAAAAGAGTGCACAAAGGTTTTGCAATAGAACTGAACCCTTGAATAAACCGACTATAAAAGCCAGCATGGCAAAAAATTAAAAAAAAAAAAAACGAATATCTTTAACCGTCTTAGGGATAGGAAGTTTAGATATCACATCAATTTTTGCCTTGTCGACTTTTATACATTCCAAGGAAACAATAAGTCCCAAGACAATGCCCTGAGTAACTATAAATTGGATTTTCTCCCAATTAAGTAAAAATTTTTTTTCCTCAGATCTCTGAAGAATACGTGTCAAATTATGCAAACAATTTTCAAAAGATTTCCTAAAAACAGAGAAGTCATCCATGAATATTTCACAAATATATTCAATCGTGTCAGAAAAAATACTCATCATGCATATCTGAAAAGTGTCTGGGGCATTACATAAACCAAAAGGTATTCTGGTAAAAACAAATGTGCCAAAAAGATAGGTGAAAGTGGTTTTCTACTAGTCCTCAGGCACCACAACAATTTGATAATAACCACAGTATCCATCCAAGAAATAATAATATGTATTACCAGCCACTCTTTCCTAAATTTGATCCAAAAATGATAAAAGGAAAATAATCATTCCTATTGGCTGAATTAAGTTTTCTATAATCAATGTACATTCCCAGCCAATAACCATTCTAGTTAGAACCAACTCATTTTTAGCATTTTTAACAACAGTCAAATCAGATTTTTCTAGTACCACTTGAGTTGAGCTTACCCACTTACTGTCTGATATGGTGTAGATGATATCCACTGCAAGCAATTTGAGCACTTCCTTTTTGACAACCTCCTTCATGGTGGGGTTAAGCCTACGTTGAGCATTTTTAACTGGTCGGACATCGTTCTCCAGGTGGATTTTATGATTGCAGATAGTAGCATAGATTCCTTTGATTTCGACTATGGTCCATCCAATTGTGCCTTGATGCTTCCTTAACACTTCAATCAGAAGGCCTTCCTCTTTCTAATTTAATTTTGAAGAGATCACCACAGGGAATGTGCATTTTTCATGGCCAATGAATGCATATTTTAAATCCTCAGGAAATGGTTTCAGCTCCAGCTGGGGAACTTCTTCCTCTTAATATTTAAATATGTCTACTGGAGGTAGAATCTCAAATTGGGGTTGCCATCTTGCACTTGCGGCTCTTACCTCTAGTGGTGAAGAAAAATCTGCAACACAATCTAACACCTCAAAAAAAATTCTCGTTAGCGTGGTCAGTTTCCTTATTAAGTAAAAATTCAAAAGTTTGAAAAATATACTCATCATCTAAAAAGGTGAGGGCTGAGCAAATGATTTTTGTTGGTGTGAAACCCTCCACAACATTCAAGTCAGTTGTGTTGTCAAAGTGGTCCGACATTTTGCATGCATTGAAAGCGTTTAACTCAAGTGCCATGTTCCTAAAAGTGAGCTTTAGGATACCACTTCTACAATTGATTGAAGTATTTGGCGTAACTAGAAATGACCTCCCAAGGATGAAAGGAGCTTGAGAACTGTTGGCACTTGACTTATGCATATCCAAAGTCACGAAGTCAACTGGATAGTAAAACCTGTCGACTTGTACAAGCACATCTTCCATAGCTCCTCTTGGTTTTTTAATTGATCTATCGGCAAACTGGAGCATCATTGTAGTCGCCTTAAATTCTCCCAAACCAAGCTGCTCATAGAGTGAGTATGGCAACAGATTCACACTACTGCCCAAATCCAACAAAGCTCTAGCAATTCGGGATTTACCAATCATGATGGAAAGTGTAGGGGAGCCCGGATCTCTATACTTTGGAGGAGTTTCATGCTGAATTATCGCACTCACT
The DNA here is from genome assembly GCF_018687715.1 of Carya illinoinensis. Lineage (NCBI taxonomy): Eukaryota > Viridiplantae > Streptophyta > Magnoliopsida > Fagales > Juglandaceae > Carya > Carya illinoinensis. The sequence continues at coordinate 6,830,524 of NC_056759.1, forward strand.
TGTTCCATTAGAAATGTCTTTTCTTTACATTTAATTGCCTCTTCACTGTGCATAGTTCTTTCAAGAACTTGGCATAAGAGGGAATTTGCTGAATGGCCTCCAACAACGGAATGTTGATTTTTACTTGCTTGAACACCTCCAAAATTTCTTTTTGTTGTCTACTCCTGGTAGTCGACAATAATCTCTGAGGGTATGGTAAAGGCATATATTCCTTCTTCAAATCCTCAATTTTCTGACCCATAGGCTAATTCTCTTTTTGTTGGTTCCCACTTGAGTCAACTTGTGCCTTGGGTGGTTCCGTTGCATTTTCTAAGACCTTGGTATGCTATTCAGAATCACAATCATCTTCAACTGATGACCTTGGTTCGGTTTGTTCAAGAATATCTGGTCGCTCAATCTGCTTACCACTCCTTAATGTAATTATTGCTTTCACTGGTTTGAGGTCTTCATTTTCAACTGAATGTACTTGCGAGGTTGAGGTTGAGCTGGAAATTTACCCTTCTCTGAGGTGTTCAGAGTAGTCATCACTTTGCTAAGGGTGTTTTCAATTTCATTGATAGCCTGAGAGTTTTGAGTGTTGGTTGAATTTTGGCTTACCATAAATTACTGTAAGGTGGCAGCCATCTGAGCAACTGTATCATCCAGTGACTTCTTAGGAGGTCGGAAGGGCTGCTAATACTGAGTCATGAGAAGTTGTTGAAAGTTACTTTGAGGGAGTGCGACTGTTTGACTTGATTGTCCTTTTTCATTTCTCCATGAAAAATTAGGGTGGTTCCACCATGCTGAAGTGTAGGTGTTTGACATTGGTGGGTTCTGAGGCCAACTCACCCAATTTACAACTTGAGGTTGTTCAACATCACCATTTTGATGCAATGGCAAAGCGGGGTACTCCAAAGTTTTATGACTAGTATCGGCGTAAAGAGCACACACTTCCTAAACCTTACTCACTACTTTCTCTTTTGCCAATTCTATGACTTCTAAGCTTCTAACAATAGCAGCCAATCGTGCCTGAACATCAATATCATCTTTTAGTTCATGCCTCCCTCCACCACCTATTGCTCTCAATGGTTGAGTTGCACTTGGTTTTCTATCGATCCTTGTATTCCATTGTTGAGCATTCTCAGCCAAATAATTAAGAAAGCCAAGAGCATCGTTAGGCTCTTTATTGAAAACTTCCCTAGTGCACATGGTATGAACAAATTGCTTCAACTCAGGCTTCAAAGCAGTGTAAAAGTAATTTACCAACCGCCATGACTCGAACTCGTGATGAGGACACATGTTGACTAGCTCTTTGAACCTTTCCCAGCTTGAATGGAAGGTCTCATCTGCTCTCTGCTTGAATTAACTAATTTGTTCTTGCAAAAATTAAGTTCTCTGTAAGGGAAAATACTCGTGTAAAACTAGCAATGGAGTTGGGTTTAAGAGAATTAAACCACGCCTTACATTTTCCTTTCAATGAAAAAGGAAAAAGACGTAGTCTAATCCCCTCGTCAGTGAAGCCCTATGCATGAATGTAGTGCAAACAAGTTCAAAATCAGTTAAATGCTGATATGGATTTTCAGTTTCCATCCCAAGAAATTGGGGTACTGCAAACATCATGCCATGTTTGATATTAAAATTCTGTGCATGCTCAGTAAGATAATGCAAGATGGTTGTGTGGTTCGTGTGGGCTGTAGATAATCCTTAAGTGTCCTAGGAGCTTGTTAAGCCATGTTATCAAAGAAAGGATTTTCTAAATCAGTCTCGGAATCAAAATAAAATCTAGAATCCAACCCAATACTTGGCACACTACTACTTGAGCTATGATTCATGCGATACAGCCTTCTTGTGTCATCTCTAGCCCACGACATCAAACATAAGTGCCACTAAAATGTAATGGTTTTAACAACTAGAAAAGAAAATAAATTGCAATAAAAAATAATAATAATAAAAGGTATCCGACAACTAAATGCCAGAAAAGAGAAAAGAAAAGAAAAGAAAGCAAAATCAAAGTTAAGGAAATAAGCTAACAAAAGTATAATAAACGAATTTGAATTAAACTAGTTGTTCCCCGGCAATGGCGTCAAAAACTTGACACGCCTTAAAAATTGTTTTAAAAGTCACTCCCAAGTATAAGAGTTGTCAAGTAATAATAGGGAAGTCCCTAAGTCATTTCCTCAAGGAACGATTAGTTTAAAGTGCAAATTCATTCACTATCGAAAATAAAATAAAATTATTAACTAAAGCTATCTACAAGGATATTTACAATGAGAAATGATTCTTGGATATTATAAAAAATACTCTTATTTCCTTTTGCATAAAATGGTGAATGAGTGTTAAAAATATGCAAGAAAAGTGAATAAAATGATGTGTTAAATACAAGTGGGGAATAGGAAATATTTAGCTAACATATAAGAAATTTATGCTTTAATGCACCTTGACACTACTTCAATTGCTTCCATGCATTAAGTGGATTCGTGAACGTTTATTGATTAAATTATGATTATCCTTACTTAAGAAGCTAAACCACATTCATCAATGTCATCTAATTCAATGTTTCCAAAAAATAAAAGGAAGTTCATGAAGCTAATGTTCTAAGGGACATTTCATCAAACACCATGTGTGCAAATCAAAAAGTCACTATTTTCCATTCAGTAGAGTTCAATCTAATCCAAAACAATTACATCACTTAGACTAACCAACACCAATGGAAATAATCCAATGCAAGTCTAAACAACCCCAAAGAACCAAAATAAATCAAGTAAGAATACGCTTGAAGGTAACCCATATTAAGATCACAAAATTAGGCTGTTATCAATTGAGTTAGAATTGATTTATCTAAACCTAACCCATTCAATTAATAGTAAGAAAAGTGTGATTGACTCAAATTTAAGTGTAAAATAATCACAATATTATAGCTCAATCAGTGCTTTCTCTTAACTATACACAAATCTTTAAGAACTTTTGCATAAGGAGGAACTTGTTTAATAACATGCAAAATAGGGAGGTTAATTTTTACCTGCTCGAGGTTCTCCAAGATTTCATTGTTAGGATCCAAAGTTTGCTTATTCAGTTTTAAAGTTGAGGAAAGTACCTTAACTGGGCTCTTTATTACCTCTGCTTCCTTGGGCAGCTCTGCACCACTATTACTTTGATTCTCTTCAACCTCCTCTAACTTATCAGTTGTTAGGATGTATAAGGATTTGCCACTTCATGACATAATGGCATTGACATCCTTCAAATTTTCTTGTGCCATATGTTGACTTTGGGGTGTGGATTGAGTTTGAAAATGGAACTTGCCACGCTCATTCATATTCAAGTAGATCATCATCTTGGATACATGGCTTTTTATCTTTTTATTTTCTTCAATAACCTGCATAATCAAATATTCAAACTTTTGATTAGTTTTACTTAGTGTCTCAATAAAAGCATGTAAAGTATCTTCTAAGAAACTTCTAAAAGAAGATGATGCATGATACGGTGTAAGGTAAGCTCTAGGTGTTTGTGCAAGCTGCTGGTTTTCAAATTTTCAGTTGAAATTGGGGTAATTACGCCACCCAGGATTGTAGGTATTGGACAAAGGTGCATAAAGCTTCTTGTACATACCTAAGGCATTACATTGTTCCTCATACATTACTCTCATTTTAGTAAATGTGAGACATTCTTGTGCTAGGTGATCTACCCCATCACACACAAAACATGGCCCAATGGACTCTACACAAGTAGCCATGTGTGTTAGCTTTAAATCCTTAGTTTTTAACACATTTAACTCCTTAGTAAGCATCTCAACCTTAGCTTTTAGGTTATCTTTTTTCTTGAGATGGTAAATTCCACCACCAATTGAGTTTCCTGCTCGTGACCTATTTGTGATCTCAGTAGCACTACATCCAGTCCAAGTGTGAGCTTTTTCAGCAAGCTCAATGAGATATTCCATGGCCTCATCAGGATCTTTTTATAAGAACTCACCATTACACATCATCTCCATAAATTGGCGCTCTCTAAGTGTAAGTCCATCATAAAAATAGTTCACTAAGAGCCAATTCTTATATCCATGATGAGGATATATATTCAACAACTCCTTAAATCTCTCCCAAGACTGATACAAAATCTCATTGTCTTTTTGTGCAAATGTGGATATTTACTTTTTTAAAGCGTTTGTCTTATGTTGGGAAAAATATTTATTAAAAAAGACTTGAATCATCTCATTCCATGACCTAATAGATCGTGGTCTCGGTGAGTATAGCCAACTCTTAGCTCTATCATTCAAAAAGAAAGGAAAGAACTTAAGTCTCATAACGTCATCAGTTCCATTTTGACTATGAAAAATCGTAACTACTTTCTCAAACTCCCCTAATGTGTACATATAGATTTTCATTTTCTAAGCCATGAAAAGTATGGAGTAACTATATAATCCCTGTTTTAAAATATAGTTTGCGAGTATTAGCTGGAAACATGATACATGATGGTGTGGTTGTGTGTGTAGGGTGGATGTAATCGTGAAGGGTCATAGTGGGTTAATCTCCGTGTTCACTCATTTCGTTAGAATTAGAAGAATTATCAAACAAATGATTAGAAAAATTAGACTCTAACTCTGACTCTAACACAGGTCTACAAGCAAACCAACCCAAGGCGTCTCTATACCTATGCATGCAAAGTAGAGAAAAATGCAACATTAAAAAAACTACAAAAAATAAAATAAAATAAAATAAAGATACAGCAAGCCAAAAGAAGGAATGAAGTTACTGCCTTTACAAGCTGCTGAAAAGAAAAACTATCTACCAATTCTTCTACTATCTCCCTGGCAACTGCGCCAAAATTTGATTACGCTCAAAGAATAACGCGGTACTTATAGCAAAGTTTTAGGGTGTCGCATGGAGATAAATTAAAAGAATAGTTAAAGGAACAAAGAAATTAAAGAAAAACATTAAATGATTAATGGAGAACAAATATTGATTTTAAATACAAATTAAAGTGAAGTAAAATGACTAAAAAAACAATACTCAAATTTGACGAACAATAAAGCATTAGGAATCCCTTACACAAATTCGGTATTTTAATTATTTTTAATTCATTGAATAACTCAATTGGAAACTCGATTCCCAAAATTTTCAATCGTAAGATATAGATTTATAAAACAAAATTAAACCAAATGTAACATTCTAAAAAATCATTCACCCATTTTAAAATTCGTAAATTATTATCCCTATTGAGAAAATTCAACGACGACAATATACTCAGAGAGCGATATTGCAACAAGGAACTAAATCAATATAGATAAATAATTGATTCAAATATAATCAAAGAACTAATCCATTCAATAGAAAAAAGCATGATTGAATCCATAAACAGAATAAATTCTATGATTATTCGAAGAAGAAAACATCAACAATGAATTGAGAATGATAAAATAAAAAAATTTTAGTAATTGAAAACCAAATACATAAATTAAAAATATCATTTAATGTCCAAGTTCATTCCTAGTCCTACTTGAGAATTTAGTTACCCATAAATATAATGAATAACAAAAATCTCCAAAGAAAAATAAAGCAAACGTCGGCCATAGAAATGATTTTCTCATCTTTTCAAATATAACTCTTGTGCCTCTCATCCTCCCTATTTCGTGCTAATGATATACTTATATAGGATATGAGAAAATCCTAATGTCTTCATAATTTCTCCATAAAAAAAAAAAAAATCACCTAAATTTTAGGACTTATCTTGATAGTCACGTACACATTTTAGGAGTTCGAATTTAAAAATTATTATTCGAGACAAATTTGCAGCCATTTAAGATATATTTCTAATGCAATAAAAATTGCATCATTCCAACATGTCAGTATAAAGTTTCGGTCAAAATACTAAAATATGTCCAGGCTGTCTCCTAGCGAATTTTGGACTTGAACTTCTTGCAGTATCTTTTTGTGATTTTTTTTTTCATTTTTTTCTTGATTCAAATTGCTCTCAAACCCTATAAAAGTTCTCATTGAATTTGACTATGTTTTGACTTGCTCTTTTATAAACTCTGAAATTAAACAAAAATTTTTTCTTAGGAGTACTCTAGAGTAAATAGAAACTCAATTCAAGAATACACACTAATTTGTATTATTTATATTCACATTTTAGCATTTTAATCCAATAATAGGGTATTTAGAGTGCAGTTTCACGCACTCTTCAAGCACACACTTCCTAATGATTTGATCTGAACAATACTTAAAAAGGTAGAGATCCTTGTAAAAGAAATAATTACCTTCAACTTTTAACTTTCAACTTTTTGATGTCTTGAGCATTCTAATGAGATGGAGTTTTTCTTGTGACCAAGAAATTGACAAGGTCAGCATACCATGTGTTTCTACTTTGTGTCTTCCTGCTTTAGTTTTCTAGTGGCAAGCCGATTCTTGGGCTTCAATTAACGCAAGGCTACCTTGTGTTTCTTCACATGGCCTTCTATTAGGCCTAAATTAAGTCATGGGTCGCAATTCCTTCTTGGGGTGCCTTCTCCATATGATTTCTTCATCTTGTCACATACATGAGCTTCAGATATGGACGTGAGCTTCTATTGTGATAATTTCTTTCTAGGCTCTAAGACATGATTAATCTTAGAACACCATAAGCAACATGAGTCAATCTGAATTTAATTAAGGGTAAAAAAATATCATTTCACATGTCGAAAACAGTTAATCACATTGTCAAATTAATACCCTTCATTTAACAAATAAAGTTCACTTAACCCACTGTATTAAGAGTATTCAAAACAACATAATTATCTATTTATTAGTATCCAAAATGGCTGTCGAACGTAGTATTGGTGAATAAATCCAATGGCAAATGGTGAATATGCGTGAATTTCATGGATCTTAACAAAGTTTGTCCAAAGGACATCTTTCCCCTCCCACGGATAGACTTGATAGTTGACACAACGGCAGGGCATAAAATACTAAGCTTTATAGATGCCTATTCAAGGTATAACCAGATCAAAATGAGTGAGGTTGACCAGGAGAAGACAGCTTTCATAATTGACCGGGCTGGAATCGTGAAGAACTTGTTGGAACCTTCAATGCTTCATACCTAAAAAATCTGTTCTTTGACATTTGTCAACCAAAGTGAAACTTCCCTTACCCATACAATCAAATTGCCAACAATAAAACATCTAGCCCAACTCAAGCTTCAATTTCATCCTCTTCATGCCAAAATGAGCTACTTCATTGGGATTTTTCGTTCATTTTTGGAAGAAAAAATATGCAAGACAACCTGATGGTTGGTAATTTTGGATGTAGTTTAATAAAGCAAGCATTAGAGACTTTGAATCATTAACCATTTGGTTAACCCGTGTTCCAACAGAAAATAAGGGGTTGAAAAAGAGAAAGATAGAGTGAAGACACAGAGAAGCAAACCAGGTGCTGGGAGAATCATGGATTGGTGTCTGCTGTTAGTGGAGAAGAGTTAAACGAAGTAGAAGAGGCGTTAATGAACGAACGGAGTAGATGAATATCTCTGTGTTTGTTGCTTGTTGGAGTAGACAGCAATGACGAATGGAGTCAACGAATGGAGTTGATGGTGATGATGAATGGCGATGACGGTGATGACATAGAGAAATGGGGAGGGATTGCTACTAGGGTTTGAGATTTGGGGAGAGATGGCATGCGGTTTGAAAAATAAGGGGATGCTTTTGCGTGTTAAAATGTTTTAGTCGGATCAAAACCGACAATTAGCAGGTTTGACCCACAAGTCAGTTTAACCCGCTTTTTTATCGGATGGCTCGGGTCGTATGAACAGGGTGGGTCAGTGTAACTCCCGTCCTTGTGGTGGGTCCTTTAGAAAATGATTTTAAGAAAATAGACAAGAATTACGGTTCATCTTAAAATTTCTTTTCATTTCGTGCCAGGATACAAAAGACTCCATATTGAAAAATAAAACTTGTTTATTAATTTAAAAGGTTACAGCAGAAAATATTAAATTTTTATAATTAAAATCTCTCATATAAAATAACATGCCTAGACTTTTGTTCTTGGGAGGGCACACATTAAAACTAAAATGAGTCGATGACTCGTAAGCATGATTTCATACAATTAAAATATAATAAAATAAGTTTTCAATCATGCATTCATCATTCCATACATATCATATATAGACATTCAATTCATTTTAAAATGTTGCGAGGTAGGATTTTTTCTTTGAAATGGGTTTTCTTCCATAAAACAGTTCCACATGCCTCGCCGCCTTCATTTCTTAAAGCGTATTTTCATGCATACATCTTTTCATACATACACATGCATTCTTTCTTAACATGCATATATTATTTCTTATCGCTTTCATTGGCCATTGCACACTGTTACGCCCCGTGTGTTGGGATTAGCGGTCTTTTGGACTAGATTCTGCCTGTGGCCATGGGTTGAGAATCCATTCTATCAGGGTGCAGCACTGGGTGCACTACCAGTACTACTTATTTGACATTGCAATCTGTCCAGTCCAGTCCTTCGGTACCTTTTTTGTTCATTCATGTGGCTGTTATATATTTTCATACATCAAACATTCAGTCCTTTCCATTCATTCCTTTTCAATTCTTTATAGTCCATTCAGTTCTTTACAGTTCTTTCATTCATTTCTTTCAATTCATTCATTCATTTCAGTCGTTACAGTTCTTACAATCCTTCAGTCATTTCATTCATAAAAGTCATTTTAAAAATATGAGACATTTTAAAACATTTTCTTCGGGCCGAGGTCTCTCATTTTATCTTGTGAAAATACATACAATACATACTACGTATAACATCCATCCAGGTGCATACATTTACGTACTTTGGGTGCATGAAAATGGGCTGTCAAGGAGGGTCATTACGTACATATATTTGAAAATTTATGCTTAGCATTCTTCCTTAAAACGGTGTTTTGAGTCAATTCGTAAAGTATCTTAAAGAAAAGCATTTCGTTTTCATTTTTATATCTTTTAGAAAACTTTAGAAAAGTATGAACGCAATACTTACCTGGACTTCATGCCATACTCATTCCATGCAATCCGTTCGTGTGTTTGTCAGATGGCAACCTACATGCATACACATAACCTCACGCCATTCTCTATCTAATGTATAAGCAACTATACTAGAAATAGAACTACGCTTCATTTGGAACACTCTCTGTCCATTACCAAGATCTTACGTGCCATTTACTATACTAAAACTTTTAGAGTCTTATTCCTTAAAGTGAACCTCTGTGATTTACCTTAGGGTTAAGACACTAAGTCACGCATCTCAATCCTAGACAACTTACCTATTACTACCTTCATGCATCCTAACCCATACTCAATCCTCATTCCCATCTATATATGTCACACAGCTTTAAGCCAACTCTGGGGCTAAAACACCTTGTAACCATGCTGATGACAGATTACTCATTATATATGGTAAACTTGTCCAATACACGTGTATTGCCAGAGGCACATATACATTATCACATATATAATTGTGTTATTTAAAAAAAAAAATTAGTCTAATAATATTGAAAATATTACATATAAATATTTTTAAAATATTTAAAATATTTGTAAATTTTAAAATAATAGACTTATTTTAAAATTTATTAAATATTTTTTAAAACACGCCGTCAGGACTCAACGCTTAGAACAAAGCCCATGATTATAGAAGAAAGAATGAAGATGTTATTACAATAAATACCTTTTCTGCACAGGGCTAGTGGAAACCGAATAAAAAGAGATGCGACTTTTGTGTTAAATTACATTACTATCCTTGTATTTAAATTACGTTAATGGCCTTAGTGAAAAGCTTGGCAGATTGTTCAAACTTGGAGTTCACCTGGGCCATGTTGTTGGATTATGCTTATTTTGAACTTGGGCTGGACTTGATTTTTTTGTTATTGTACTTATGTTTTGAGTTAAGTTTATTTTGAAAGGATATTTATTTTCTCGGCTTTTTGGAAGGATATTATTTAGACTTGTTTGTTATTTTCGGCTTAAATTGTATGTTGAGCTTGCTTTTTAATATTTCAGAAAACTCTTATAATATGTTAAGCTGGGCTTAGTTTTAATTGAATAAATATGTTAGCCCATAATTTTATATTATAGAAACTTTATTTTTTTCTATAAAAAATATTTAAGGATTTAAATTATATTATTAAATATTAATTCTTACAAATAGATTTCAGTAGTAAATAGTAAGTTTTAATTTTTATTTGGAAAGAATTTAAATCCAATTTAAGTCTATTTTATGAAAAGAATTATGTTGTTTACCTAAATAGATTTTTTTTTCCTCTTAAATAAGCTTGCATTAATAAAACTGATCTAGTACTAGTATAAATACTTCAGTATAGAAATTCAGGTGGATCTTTGCCACTTTGAAAAGTAAGGAGGCAAGAAGGAACATCAATAAGATGTATGCTTCCAATAATATTATTGGAGGTTGCCCAATGTACGTGCAAATTAATGCACGCATCGATTCTGAGATGAATGTATCTTAATCGCCTCCCACGAGGCAAATTTATTTAGTAAGGTTTTGGTGTCTCTGGTGATTCTTTTTGCAATCTAGTCTTAATTGTTCTTGAGATCATTTAAAGCTACTACTGTTCTTTGAGAGTCTCCTTCTAGCCTATTTTTTCTAGCCTTTTGCTTTGAGCTTCTTTGACTTTGACTCCAATGTATGCAGCCAATACTTCACCTTGATGTGGATTGCAACTAGTTGACTGCGTTGCTACAAAGAACACTAGTTCTTTGTTGTTCCATCCTATTGTCGCTGAAGTGTTGCCATTTGTTTTTATTGCTACATCAAAATTTATGGACACAAATTTTGGGGGTGGGTTGACCCAACTATTACCCTGGTGCTGATTTTGCCATTCCCATGCTCTACTGTGCTCATGATATGATTTTTTAATCTGCTCTAGGAATTGCTAAATAGATTTCTTATCCGAGTTGTGGATCACTTGATTCCTATAAAACCAAACATTGTCTATGACAATCACATCAAATAATTGGAAAACTATGAATGTCATCCTCCTCAATTTAGAAATATTCGACAGGATTGAGAATACCAAGGATCCAAGTGTTAATGTCAAGGAGCCTATTGGAGGTAGTATTGATAGGCCAAGGAGATTGCCTCAATAGGATCCTAGAAAAGGGACACTCAAGAAATAGATGAGATAGACTTTCTTCACCTAAATTGCAAAGAGGACATTCAAGTAGATCATCCTGGAGAGAGAGAGAATTTTTCAGTCGGACTTGAGTGGGGAGAATATCGTTGAGAACTTTCCATAAAAAGAGTTTCAATCTGTCCTGAACCTTGAGCTTCCAAATTTTTTTTCCATCGAAAGGGGTAGAGTTATTGATGGCTTGTTTAACAATAGCCACATAGGCTGATTTAACAGAGAAGTTTTCCAAAGAATGATGATTCCAAATGGGTCTATCTTTGACATTATGAAAGTGAAGTTGAGCCAAGGGGATTTTCTTAATTTCCTCAACTTTGTTTTGAGAAAAAAGAGCGTTGAGCAGAAGAGAGTTACATCTTCTTGGTTCCTCAAGAGTCAATTCTACAGTAGTCATGTGGGGGTCTGTCAATCATTGTTGTGGAGGGAATGAGATTTGGCGGAGATAGAGATGAAATCCACCTGTCAGACTAGACGTTTATATCCACTCCATTATTAATTTGAATGCACAAGCCAGAGATTCTCTTTGTTTGAGAAGAAACCTCCAAAAGATAGAGTCAGATGATTTTGCTTGAATACTAATCCATGGTTTGTTCTTTGAGTACTTTTCTTTGAGCAATGATTTCTACAAAGAGGTATCATTATTGAGAAGATGCCACCCTAATTTGCACAACAAAGCCTTATTGAAATCAGCTGAAAGTCTTATCCCAATCCCCCCGCCCCCCCCCCCCCCCAAAAGTTTTAGGCTTACAGATAGATTTTCAGTATTTAGGGGTGAAATTGTGTTTCTTTTTTGGGTCAAATCCCCACTAGAACTTCATCAGAGATTGATCAATTCCTATTCTTTCAAAACCTAATGGGAGACCCAAATATTTGACTGGTGGAAGATTTTTTTAGATAAAAAAGTGTCCTTGATGTTGCGAGTGTCAGCAGGAGAGGAAATCCTGCTCATTTGAATGGATGATTTGTTCTTGTTCAGCAATGATGATATTTTCTTGGATAACTTTTCTGGGTATAAAAGCTGATTGATGTTGAGAGATGAAGTTATGGAGCACTTTTTTTAAGTCTGTTAGCAAGAATTTTGACAATCACTTTATAACAAATGTTGGACAGATTGATAGGTCGGTAGTGATGCATAGAACTTGGGGAGCTAGTTTTAGCAATAAGCATTATATGGGTGTGAATTAGCACTATATGAATAACCTAAATAGATTTTGATATGGTTATACTATTAAAGTTGTAGATTGAAAATAAATAAATATGTAAAAAATATTTAAATGATATTAGTATTTATTAGATTTATTGTGAAATTGAAAAATTATGTTAATTATAAGAAAGCAAACATATTTTAAGAGTTAGAGGTTTTCACGACTTGTTTTTATTAGAATTGAATATAGCTCTAGTATTTTACTAAAATTTAATATGTTATTAGTATTTAAATAATTTATGATACTAGCATTCATTGATTTTTCGTATTAAAAAATAATTATTTGATTATTTTTTATAGTATGAATTTAATTAAGTGGGATATTAGGACACATTCTTAAGACAAATTTAGTAACATTTAATACTTCGTATAGGAGATGAGTTGCAGAGTGAGATTCAGGAAGCAGTGCAACGATATAAGTAATTTGATCACAAATTAGGATCATCACATTTCAACTTATATAAATTCTTATTTGAGCAAGTTCTTTGAAACCATTTTTTATGTACCACTCATGTCATATACAAGAATGGCCATCACAACACACGTTCATGTCATTCAGCATCATGTTCAGATTTAAAAATTTACACTTATTTGTATCAATATGTATATCATGCATCTCATGTCGCATAAGACACATAAACTATCTTAAATTCAAGTGCAAAATAAGATTATATCAGTTAATCAACGAATCAGATGACCATTTAAATGCACAGTACCAATGTAATTTCAGGGTGGGCGTGCAAGCCATGGACTCAAGCATGGTCCACTATAGTACGCCAGAGTACTACATAGTCAGCTTTCTTTGCTGTAATAGGAAAAGTTAGTGCACAATTTTGCATACAGAATTAAGTGTGTTGGCCAGCCAGATAACTTAGATCAATAAGATAAATTAAATGAGTCAGTTAATTCAGATAAATTAAAACACGTCATGCATAAGCATCAATATGATTAGTGATGATTTCAAGCTCTCAACATGAAAACTTTTATTAAAAACCTTATGTTTATTATGTTAAAGTTGTGATAATTTTCTTAGTGAGCCTTCGATTCATTTTAATTTTATTTCATATTTTTAAACCACCCAGGTCAACATGATGATTAGTGCGAGCATGCGGACCAAGCTTAGATGGAGCAATTGGATCTGGGTCCAGGCTTTATTTATTTATTATTTAGTTGATTTAATAAATAATGAAATCTCTTTCCTGACTATATGTACGTAATCAAGTGACATCCCTAACTCTAGGAAATGAAGTGTTACACTAATAAATTTTGATGCTATTTATAAGTCCAATAAGTATCAACCTTATTATATTTCTAAAAAGAGTTCATTTCTGTATTGGTAATGTGTCCCGCATGTCAATAAAAAGCCTTGCAAATTAATAAAAATTCTAAATTAACAATAAATATACTTGCAAATCTCTTTATTAACACACCAAACACATATTTGAATGTGAAGTTATCTGCAATGTTAGTGTTTGAGAAGGACTCTGTTGTTGGAGTAAATCTGCTGCTGCTGACGTGTTTGTTGATGTGGATAAGGACGGTGGATCATTTCTAATACTTACAAAAACTATAACCCCCTTTTTAAGAGTTATGTTAATTAAATGGGCAGTTCCAACAAAGACCCTTATTTAGGTTAGGGGCAAATCGGGAGACTAAGGTACATTGTGGTTTCATAAATGGTCTCAACCTATATATTTTTATTTCAATATTTAAATACTATTAAAATATAAATACTTTTTTAATTTTTAATTTTAAATTTATAATTTTTTCATCTAATTATTACCTAATTATTACAATTTTTTAAATTTCAAAACAAACCATAAAATGACAAAATTATAAAATGTTATTAGCAAATAAATTTTTAAGTATCACATAAAAAGATAACAAAAGAATGATAATTAAAACAATGCGAACTACTTTTCTCTTTTAGTTTGAGTTTTGCTATATACAAATATAGTCACGTACTAATCTGTATAGCAATACTGATTCATTCATACTTAAAATTTAAATTAACACTGTTTTTAATAAAATTTATTTTTTGACCAGTCACATCATATTGATGTACAGATTAGTACATAATTATAATTACAACTATATTTTTCATTTAGTTTATGCATGTAGAGCCTCATTGCACCAAACTTTTCTGTTTTATTTTTATTTTTTATTTTTAAAATTGTGTTCTCTAATTAGTCGATCTTAATTTCCAGCTTGGCAGGCGGTAGTGGAAACAAAGAACAAAAAAGTCCTTGTCATTGGATTCTGAATTAAAGCAAAGCTAAAAGTCAGCCCCCATTTGTTGAAGCAACGCCATCCTTTATTGCCCCTTTTGGTATACCTTAATCTAGTCAGCTCCAGGTAATGTCGTATATTAATCTCATCCCCACCACTCAATTTTTCTCTCCCTCCTCCTCCTCTTAACTTTTCCCGTCTCATCATCTCAATATCCTTATAATAAGTACTTTTTATCAACAAACAAGAACCATCACTCTGCTAACAAAACAAAAAAACCATTGTTTTGAGAATGTTGACGAAGGCAAACATGTTTCCTTGCTTTCTTGACTCAATTCCTTTTACAATTCTAAACCCATGGCTGAGGAGAATAAATATTTATTTATATAAAAATAAATTTATAAATTAATATAATTTTACATAATATGTTAGATTTATATTAAAAAAATATTAAATACAATTATAAAATATCCAAATTTTAATGGTAAGACTTAATTTTTTTTTAAAAATTAAGTACTTTTCTATGACTATTTCTAATACTATTTTTTATTTTATAATAGAAGTAACTTAATTCAATTTAATAATATGACGTATCATTTCAAGTCATTCTAATTTATAAATTTAATTTTACGATCAAAACATTTCTTCAATAAATACTTTAAAGATAAAAATTTAGAAAATATTAGTCAAGTAAGAAAACGATACAAATAACTAGGTTTGGATATAAAGTTGATTTCAATTTATCTCATTTTATCACTATAATTTTTTTTAAATTTTTATATAAAATATAATAAATAATTTAATATTTTTAAATTTTAAGATAATAATAATATTAAAATATAATATTTTATTTAATTTTAATAAAAATTCTCTTCATATATCTCATATCCAAACCTCACCTAGATGATATGTACGATGCTGAGTTGTTACTTGTTAAGTGGGAGTGGGTCAGTGCAGTCAACCGCCAAACCCAAAAGTCCTGCGTCGGCAGTCACATGAAGAATTTAAAAATATTGGCAAAGAAGGCTTTGCTGCACGTGCCGTCCAACTGATTCGATTTCACTGGAATTCCATGAAGTCCTTGAATAGATATACCTCCCTCCCTCCCTCCCGAGACGGCGAGACCGCCAAAGGCTAGGACCCAGCCCCAGTCCAGTTGTTCAGCTTTCAAACACCACACCCAACCTTTCCATTAGGTTTATCTATAAAACCCCTCTTTTATTTTATTTATTTTCTTTTTAATGTTTTCCTCTCTCTGTTTTCTCAAATCCTTGAAGCTTAATTCCATGAGCGACAACTTTCTCGGATAACAAGCGCCGCTGTAGAGAGAATAATTAGAAAAAGAAAATAGAGGTTCAGACATGGGGTCTCTTGCTCCAGTGTCTTATTGGAATCCCGAAGACGACCTTTTGCTGATGAACGCCGTTGAGGTAAAAACCTATTTTAACCACCGTTGACGTCCTTTCTTTTGAGCTCTGAGAAGATTGGCTTTGTTTTCACGACCCGGTTGTGTGTAAACTCCTCTTTGGTTTTTGACCACTTTGTGTTACTCTCTTCTTTCTTCTGTCCTTTGTTGTGGATAGACTGTGTGCTCGTTGGTCGTTGCTGAATTGCTTTTTTATTAATTAAGAACATCGGGGAACTTTTCCCCCTCGTTGTGTGTTTTGCCCTCGTTGTGTTTTATTCATTATTGAAGTTGACAAGCGCATTGTAGGAGTCTATCATTCTTTATTTTTGCTACTTTTCATGGTAGAAATTGTCCCTGTTTGGATTTTAAAATCTTGGGTTTATTGTGTTGAAGTAATTGTTTGAAACTAAAGAATTATGGGCTTGATTGCATATTCGTCAACGATACCTAACGTTTAACATTATAAGATTTCAAGCTCTTATGGTTTAAAATTAAGAAACTTGAATCATGCTATATAGGTTAGCGATGAAATTTATAGAATATTATTAGAATAGGTGGTTTGGAGACAGACTTTGGGAACTAGTGGTCCCGTTATCCACCTTATTATGAATTCACCACTTGATCCAAAAGCTTAAGCTGATGGGAAGAGGTAGATTTTATTAGTTATTTTTTATCTTAAAACTTTCCCTCACATGTGGGCCATACTCTCCCTCATTGGGTGGCCCAACACGTGAAATATGTAATTAAATGAGATAGAGTGTAGAGTCAGGATTCGAACTTAGGAACTCTACTCTGATACCATGTGAAATCACCATTTGTCCCAAAATGTTTCCTCTGCTCTGATATGGCTGTCCACTAATATCTCTTAGCCGAATGTTAAGTGCTTGTGTTTGGAAGCCATATTTTTTTGTCTTGGTGCCCTATATAAAGAAATCAATTTGTGGTTGGGTGGATGTCAAAGAGTCATTTTCAGAATTTGATGGCACCTTAATAGGCAAAATCCCATACAGTTCAAATGATTTCTTCAATGTGGTCATTCTGTTGTTGGTTTTGATTGTTCATTTTCTGTAAATCTGTTTAGATGGATGATATGATTGAACCGGTTAAACTCAACGCAGATGAGTTTTGATTCTTTTCCATTTTTTATGTTCTCTATTATGCCTATCTAAACAGAGACACGTATTTACAAATGTTAAAGATATTTATTGATTGATGCATCCTGTTTTTGTAAAAATCAGTACAACGTTTTTTGTTGTGCAGGTGTGTGTATAGTTTTTCCTTTGGCTTCAGAAACTCCTTGAATTTATTTATTTAATTTTCTGATTGCAGGCTGGTGCTTCTTTGGAATCACTTGCTAAAGGTGCAGTGCAATTTTCAAAAAGATTTACTGTTCGAGAAGTGCAAGATCGGTGGCATTCTCTCCTTTATGATCCTGTTATTTCTACAGAAGCTTCTGCCCGCATGATTGCATTTGATCGTTCTGCTACAATTCCTATGTCAAAGTTCAGTAGATCTAGCAACTCCAAAGAAATAAAACCCATCTATGGTAAGAGAAAGGCTGGAAGTGTTCGTAATTGTTATTATGCACTGCGCAAGAGAATTTGCAATGTGCCATTTAACTCCATGAATATGAATTTTCTTGATGCACCTGATAACGGTAATTTCATTGGGAACGGAGATGAGCCTTTATCTGGAGATCCTATCTCAGATAATTTTGGACTCCAAGGATCAAACTTGGATGCTGTTTTTCCTCAAAATCAGATAAATAGTAGCATTGCCACTGATGGTACTGCTGCCGCAGCCCATTCCTTTCAACCAGGACTCCAGCACCCTGGTGATAAAGATTATCTCATTGGGAAAGCTAATATATACGAAGATACTCGTACTTTTGGTGCAAATCTTCATTTTTCCAGGAATAGCTCTGGGGTTGAGGAATTGGGTCGACCAAAACAAGTAATGGCGCACAACCTCTTCAAATCTGATGATTTGTGTGTGGAGCCCTCATCTACATTTGATCAAATTGATAATGATCCTGGAAATATATGCTCTGACTTTGAAGGTAATCAGGTGTTCAATTCACTGATGTCGGAATGTGGTGCATCATTTCACAACTTGGGGTTTTCATCACCAGTTCATGGAATGCCTATATGGAGAACAGTTGAGGGCATTGTAGATCCATCTATGGCAGTTGATGTTGGCCTTAGAGAAAAAGATATTTACTCTGGAGTTAGATTTGAACTTCCCAATGATGATGATGCCAGGAATGCGACAACATTAGGGTATGATGGTCAGTTAGACTTCAAGTTGAAAATTGAAACGCCCTGTGATGGTTTGAAGAGTCCGACTGCTAGTACAGAAGGTTATTTGGAAGAATTATCCAATTCTCTTCTGAATTTTACAAATGAGGAAGATCTTTTGTTCATGGATGTTTATGGGAAAGACGTTATTGATAAATCTTACTATGATGGCCTAAGCTCACTCTTGTTGAATTCGCCTAATGATGCAAGTCAAAATCACACACCCTGTATGACTGAACCACAGGCATCAGTATCTCAAGAGACATATCTTAACAATCCATCTAATGCATGTCCAGGAGAGTTAGAGAATAACAAGGGATCTCTGTGTGGTGATGGCCAAGGGGTTCAAGATTCAGGCACCCAAATACTATCGTCTTCGTTAAATTCAAACTCTCAGTTTCCTGAACTGAGTGAGGAATTTATGTTCTGTACATTGAACACTGAGGATCCAGAAATTCCATGCAATGATGATTTTTGCCCACAAAATTGGCTGTCCTCATCATCAGTTTCCTTTATAGCTAATAATCCAACTCATTCAACCGTTAATGATATTTTGAGCAGTCAAAGAACTCGTGAAAGAGGTCTGCTTCCCATGCAGAGAGAAGGAGAAAAAATGGGAGAATTTCGTTCATCTTCAGCAAGTTTGAGCATTGATGCTTGTCGACCCACAATGCTGAAGGAAGAGAATGTAGAAGTTTCACCCTCACAGCTTCTTGGTCATAACCAAATGAATTCATTCATAAAGAGGCCATCTCTTTGTTCTGATAGCGTGAAAGCCTGTACCCAGGCAAATGCTAATAGCATTAAATGGGAACTAGATGTACCAGCTCCAATTGGAGATTATCAATCAACACATTCTGAGATTGTGCCTCTAGATATTTCTGTGCCTGAACCTGTAGAAAACCCTTTAATATCAGAACAGGAAGAGCTACCTGTTGAGAGTGATGATGATGTACCTCATTATTCAGATATGGAAGCAATGGTAAATTCTAAATAATAACCTTATAGTTTATTGGTGGGTATTTTGTTCCTCATCTTTGAATTATCTGTTACAGTTTTTTTTTTTTGGAAAATTTCCCTTGCAGATACTTGATATGGACTTGGAGCCAGAGGACCAGGATCTGTATTCTAGTGAGGAAGGTATTTTCCTGGCTAACAGAACTCATAGAATGATACTCCACTGTTCATACTTGCCTATTCACAAGGATGGCCTGCACTCGTAGTTTAGCAATCCAGTAGCCACTAGATAACTTTTACCATGCTTTAATCTGTTAGTAGATGGAGATGAAATGATAGTTCCCTTTTCTTTCTTTTCTCAAAAAATACTTCATGGCTGGGCATTTTATGGTATTTGAGCTTTATCCAGATGTATCTTATGCTTGCTTCTCAAGTTTCAGTACATATTCAGCCTTTTTTGGTGTTTACTTTGTGTATTGACGAACCTTGCTGTTACAAGGCCTGTATTCAACGTATTCAAAATATAATAAACAGATAATTACAATTTCTATGCTTACAATACTATCTTTTCTCTCTCTTAGTGTGTGAGGAGCCCGACAATATCTGCCCGTATTCTTTACTAAAACATTTTATGTTCAATTGTTGCACCCTGTATGGTTGAGACCGACCTTTGTTAACTTCAGCAATTCATCAAATCTTTCATGCTTTTCTCCCTTTTCTCAGGGTGTCTCCCCCCACTATGTCTCTGTCTATTTGATGCCTTATCTTTTGGTTGTCAATTTTATTGCTGTGAAATAATGGCTTGAATTTCTGTGCTTAAATCATATGCATAATATTGTTGGTGGCCTTTGGCCCAACGGCTCTGATTCCTGTATCTTGGTGGTGGGTCAAATCTCCCCTCCCCACATTATATGCTTAATATCTTCTTCATTTAGCATATAATCCTCATTTGTTCTCTATGTGCAGTTTCAAGATATCGGCTTGTGGACACGAAGAGGGCAATTATAAGGCTGGAGCAGGGTGCACATTGTTCCATGCAAAGAGCCATTGCATCTCACGGAGCATTTGCCATTTTATATGGCCGATATTCCAAGCATTATATTAAAAAACCCGAGGTATGTCAATGCTATTATTCCTTCCTCAACCTACTTCTGGCTTGTTATATGATTATTTTTTGCAGGCCTCTCTATCAGGGGTTGCCTTCAGAAAGGAAATTTTTGAATGGATGTTCTTACTTTTACTACCAAAATAGTTTGTAAATACCATTGTAGATATTTCCGGATCAATTTTGCACCCTGAAACAAGTCAAAAGAGAGAACCATGATAATGAGGCCTGAATTATGAATTTAACACACCTAAATTATCGAATCAAATCCCTCTGTCATTTTACAACGATAAGTATGAAATTTGATAGGTAAATTTTGATTGTTTATGTAACTGTGTTTAATGGGAAAGTATAGGACCTAATAAACCAAGGGGCTTTTTGGACTCGATTTATGAAGGGATACAGGTTTTGAGGTATTATAGACCAGAGTACGCCACTAAAAATGAATGTTGCAATTTATCAGTGGGTCAGCAGACGTGAAGATGCTATCAATGAAACATCATTTGTTTCTGCAGGTGTTACTTGGTAGAGCAACAGAAGATGTTATTGTTGACATTGACTTGGGCAGGGAAGGGCGCGCCAATAAAATATCTCGTCGGCAGGTGGGATTTTCTGGACACCTTGTTCATTCATACTTCTAATAACATTCTTGCATTGATATTTCTCTTCTAAATTTTCAAGTAATGAATTTGTTTTTATTAATGCTTTGCTTTTGATCTCTTTCTTTTTTTAGGCCTTGATATCCATATTAATTCATAAAATTGTGATAGACTAACGGAAGGGAATTTTTTTTAAGTAAGAAGAATGTATAATCTACATATCTAGGCAAGGCCCCAAGTACACAGGAAGTATACAGGAGATGAACCTAATTACAAGCTAAACTCTGTGAAAAACAACATAAAAGTCATTAAAACTAGTCTCATTCAATACAATAGCCGAAGCCCAAATTAACAATATATGAAAGAAAAAGTTCCTAAACCCTCCCCATGAGTGTTCCCTATTATCGAAACAGCAACCATTCCTCTCTTTCCAAGTACACCACATTAAACATAGAGGTAGGGGTGTACACTAACCTACAACAACCATTGCTCTCTCTCTCTCTCTCTCTCTCTCTCTCTCTCTCTCTCTCTCTCTCATGTGATCTCTATTCTCGACTCTCTCTCTCTCGCCACCGATGGGAAACCGATGAACTGACCGGAATCATGCCAAAAACGAGCTTGCCGGTTTTCTCCCCTTAATTGGCCAGTTTTTAACATGTAAGAAAACAGTTGGCTTGGTTTCGGTTTTGGACCGAAACCGAACCGCTTGTGTCAGTTTTCCTACATGGAGGCACCATCTTCCAGACAGTTGCGATTTGACGATTTTCTCGAATTCCTCTCCACATGACAATAAATCTACCACCTTCCTAGGCATTACCTAAGCAATACCAAGCCTAGTGAAGATTTCATACCATAAAGTCTTAACTATTTTGTAGTGAAGAAGATGGTGATCTGACGATTCACTGTTTCTTTTACACATGAAACACCAATCTATTATGTAAAGGCCTTGCTTTCTCAGCGTATCGGTAGTCAATATTTTCCCATGGGAGGCCAACCAGCTGAAGAAAGCAATTTTGAGAGGAACATTACTCCTCCAAATGCACTTCTGAGGGAAGGCAATGGAAGAATGGGATGACATGATCTTATAATAGGATCTGACTGAGAAGTTCTTATTCCCCGAATGAGTCCCCTCCCCTCCAGTCTTTAAATTCAGCGCGTATAGCGCACTGTAAAATTCAGTAATATCACGCACCTCTCAATCTTGGACAGCTCTAACAAAACTCAAGACCATTGAAGAGAACCGGTAGAAATGTCCATGTTGTTAGCCACTGAGTGTCACAACCCCACCCTATCAAGAGCGAGACCGTGATCCCGTACATGTTCTTTTTCCTATTATAACAGTAAATTTATTTATAAATGAATGCCCATATTGTTATTAGTGTTATTATTATTATTTTATTAATATTTTTATATTTTTTTGTTTTAAAAGATAGTGCGTGACGGTCCGAACGCATCACGCATAAATTCTAATTTTTAACTAAAAGAAACATCTAATAGACATACCTTTACATTCCTTTACAAGGGACTCTCAGAGTCCGTCATCCATTTATTTAACATAACTACTTTAAACAAAAAAGGACTCAGTCCCTTCAGTCACTATAAAAGAAAACTAACTTAAAGCAGAAGGGGTTTCATTACCCCACTATATACTTTATACCCGAAGGTATCTTGTATAGAAGTTAATTCAATGAAACATCCCCGTGTGGGATCCAGTATTAAAACGTAAGAAACATATATCTTCATAAAAAGAAACCAAACTACCCAGGGACTACTAAACATCGGCCCCTCCCTCCTCAGAAATACCCAGCTCCTCAGTAGATTCGTCTGTACCTGGACGTTTAAAACATAGACACAAAGTGAGTCTAATACTCAGTAAGCAGTACACCATGCTGTTAACTTATTAAGCATATAGTACTTTTTTTTTTTGAAAACATGCATCCATAAACCAATACTAAATCTGACAATACTTTCATGCATATACTTTCTTTATAACATCATGCATACACTTACTTCTTACTATCATGCATATACTCACTTCATACTTTTTTTTTTGATAAGTATATACTCACTTCATACTTTCATGCAAAATCTTTATTTCTTATTTTCATACATCTTATATATCATATTTTCATGCATACACTTCATTTAATCTTTCACTTTCTTGTGGCCAACACACTATTACGCCCCGTGTGTTGGGGTTAGCGGTCCTATTGGACCTGGATTCCACCCGCGGCCACAGGTTAGGAACCCCTTTCTGTCAGGGAGCAGCACTGGGTGCACTACCAGTACTACTTACCCGGCATTGCAATCTGCCCATTTCTTTGATATTAATTCCTTTCATGTGGCCATTACATATTTTCATACATTAATTCATTCCTTTTCTTTCTTTAAAAATCAACATTTTCAATATCTTCCTTAGTCCGATGAATATGCTTTTATTTTGGAAAATAGCATTTTATGTCATGCTTACATATAAATAAAATCTTAGTTATTTCAAGAAGCATGTATAAAAATTTCATGACTTAGGGTCTACATGCATGCATTACCATATATACATACAATCAATTATAATCAATAGGATACTTAAAGGGGCTACCAAGAAAAGCTTGTACATAATATAAACTCATTTATTCTTTAATTAGAGGAACGTTTGGAAAGAGATAGAGAAATATTCTTCCACAAGAGAACTTGGCGTGGGCGCATGGTCATAGGTACTTACCTCGATCCGCTGCAATCCCTTTAACTTCAGAAAATCCTAATCCAATAAATAACAAGTGTGTTAAAACTCATCCAACATCCTTTAGATCCCCTTTTAACGATGGCTAAAATATTAAAAATCTAACGTCGTTTTCTACCCTTAATGTTATCTCAATTAACTATCCTCTCGACAAATCCTTACAAGAGTAACATAAGAAAATAGTTAATTTAGTTAACAGAACATCAAAACAACTCCATATATGCATTTAATCACTTAAAACAGAACAAAATTATGTATATACACAAAACAGAACATTAAAACAGCCTTGTATATATAATTAATCCCTTAAACAGAGCATATATGTAGATATACAAAACATAACATCAAAACAGCCCCATATAATTACTTAATCCCTTAAAACAGAGCATATATGTAGATATATAAAACATAACATCAAAATATAAGCTAAACAATTTAGTTAGCTTCCAAAATCACATTAAATCACATTAAACAATTTACCTTAAGCTCTTAGATTCTTTCAAGAGGTGAAGTGAAGGTCCAAAGCTTGAAGAAAATGAGAGGAGTTTGATTTCTTGAAGAGGAGAAGAAAAGAGGGAAGTGGCGTTGGCTATCATGGAAAGCGAGATGAAGAAGACTTGTTCTTCATTTGTTAGGTGTAGACCGATGGGTTTGAAGGGGTTCATCTATTAGGTGTAGACCGATGGGTTTGAAGAGGAAATCCTTCATCTATTATGTGTAGACCAACGGTTCATAAGAGAAGAAGGCTTAGTTAAATTTTGGTCATTAAAAGCTTAAGGAAATGGAGGGTTAGGATTAGATTCAGGAAGATAACTATTCCAATTACCAATCCAATGGTGGGAATCACTTGTGCTCTTTCATAAATCATAAAATTTTAGAGTTTTAAGAGAAAATACTATAAGGCCTTAAAAATCATGTACTTAATTTATTTTAACAACCCACATAAAAATAAAAATAAAAACACACCCGTCTAAAATAAAATAATAAAAACCTTTACATGAACATATTTAACTTAAGGAATAAAATAAAATGACGTAAAGACTCACGTAGTAAGACTAGGGTATTATACCGAGGCACCCTTATCCAATGCAATCCTATAAAGAGAAGGAAAAACATTATTCAAGGCAACATCACCACACCAAATATCGTACCAGAATATGATTCGTGTTTGCCTTCCCCCCTCAAATTTGAAATTACTGAAGACATCTTCCCATCCGTTCTGGATAAGTTTTCAAACTCCCACACCATATGCCCCTCTTACTTCATTTGAGCACCAACCTCCTCAAATACTCCCATATTTTACATTGATAACATTCCTCGAAAGAGCATCCCCTTCCTGATGATATCGCCATAACCATTTCCCTAATAGGGCATTATCGAAGGTTCTCCACTTTCTAACTCCCAAACCACCACAAGATAAAGGAGTACAGATCTTATCTGACTTAATCAAATGGAATTCCCCCCCCCCCCCCCCCCCCCCCTTTTTCGGCGGGAGCCCGGTGGCAAGAAATCACAAAAATTCTTCTCCAATCTATTTACCACCCCTGCAGGCAAAGGAAATAAAGATAGAAAGTATGTTGGGAGCCTGGGAGGTTGGATAACGTGCTCTTGATTAGGGTGATTCTACCACCTTTGGACCAATAATCATCTTCCAACCGGTCAATCTACATTCAATCTCTTCAACAATCCCATCCCACATTACCTTGGATTTATGAGGAGCCCCCAAGGGAAGACCAAGATACTTCATGGATAAGGATGACACCTTATAGCCCAGGATTGCAACCAATTGGCCTAAATTATTGACCAAGCCAAGAAGAACCATTTCAGATTTCGATAAGTTCACCTTAAGGCATGAGGTAACTTCAAAACAAAGCAAAAGAGCCCTCAAGAAGTGAATCTGGTCGGGATCCGGCTCACAAAAAATCAGCGGTTTTCACCAAAGAGGTGATGAGAGACATTTAAGCTGCCATTCAATAAACCACCCACCGAGAAACCCGAGATAAAGCCCCTATCCGCTGCCACCTTCAACATTCTCTCAAACTCCGAGAGCTATTAAAGAGACCTTCAGGAGTGCCATTAATTAGAACCGAGAATCTAACGATGGTGATGCAATGTTTCATCCACGGACACCATTTCTCCCCAAAACCATACCTACCAAGTATATACACAAAAAATCCCCAATTAATATGATCAAAAGCCTTCTCTATATCCAATTTACATAGAGTACCTGGGATGCTGGCTCTGACTCTACTGTCCAAGAGAAGGGAAATAAATCTGAAATTGGAAAAAAAAAATTATATAGATCTGTAATTCCTAGTTGCAATGTATTAGCTAATATTTATTTCATAGTCAAGGGGTCAAACCTTTTGATATGGAAGCAGACAAAGGCCCCTTAAACAGATATCTCTCTAATGCCTTAGAATTATAATGTTGATGACAAACATGATTCTGGACCTGTTATCAGACCTTTTCCTTAACATTAACATGTTGTACTTCTAATTCAGTTGATGGCGGCCTGCTGTTTTGGGACGCTCTATCATACTTAAGAGCTGGATCCATTAGGGAACTACCATGTATATTTGACTGGATAAAATTGTCACTGTTTTAGAACAACTTTGTCATCAGTTTTTAAGATGAAGAATTGACTGCGTAATAGATACTTCCTAAATATCAAGAGACAGTCGATCAGGACAGCCATGGTGTTGAAGTGGCTAAGATAAGAGAGAAGTAATTTCCTGTTAGTTTCACCCTTGAGAGTATTCAGCAAGGCTTAATCAGTTACCCAGAATTTTTGGTACGTTATACACCAGTCACTCCTGACAGCTTGCTAATAGTATCTCTAGTTGTGTGCACGGCATTATAGGCATTACTTGGGGTTTCCACTTTTTCCATCCCTTAAAAAAAAGGCACCATCAATTTATAAGCATAGATATTAAATGAATGCAGTCTCGAGAAGGTACAGAAGGCAAATTTTAAGGGTCAGATGAGTAGGACCTACAAACATGTTGCTACAAAAGGTTTACTTTTACGTCAATGCTGCAAACCAGAAATACAATAGGTCGGAGGAGGAATGTATTATGGTACTATTTTTAAAAGCTTACACCGAAATTTGGTCAAAGGAATAAACATTGTGGTTGGGAGAAGCTTTTGTATTGTCTACTATCTCCACTTGACCAAAGTAAAAGAAAAAATCAAATAAGTATCGTTGATTCACATGGTTCCTGCTACCTGTGAATTTGTGGATTAATTTTTGTTGTTGAGGCAGAGATTTTATTCTATTATCAAGTGAAATTTTGATGGTTTGTGATTGGACTATCTTGCTTGCAAAATCTTGGTTAATATAGAAACTGAGGTTTCCTTCTTATTTTTTATTTTTATCTTTCTTGTTTGTATATTCTGTTCGGTGCTTTTTTTTCTCTGTACGTGTTAGTTAAGAAGATAAACTGTATAGCTTTATCAGGAATTTTGCTTTACTCCATCCGTCTGAAAAAAAAAGGATGCCACTGGTTTTAGCCTTTAGAGATCTTTCATCTCTAGGTACACTTGATACCCTGCTTTGCTAACCCAAGGCTATATATGTGCCTTTAGTTGAAGTGGATTGAGTTACTTCCTTTCTTCATTTGCTAGGCTATTATAAAGATGGACAATGGTGGATCATTCTATCTGACAAATCTTGGCAAGTGCTCAATTTCAGTTAATAACAAGGAAGTAGGCCCTGGTCAGAGTCTAAGCCTCATTTGCAGTTGTTTGATTGAGGTATGTTCTTATAGTTTTGTGAACATGAACATAATTGAAAGTTTTACAGCATTTGTGTCTGCCTTGGTATCTTTTTAATCAAGATCATCCAGTTTGGCAGTGATACACTGATAATAGTCCTGTGTTTAATCAATTAGTCAGTCTGTTTACTTGCCAAAAAGAGTAAAACCACACTTTATCCCTTCAAACTACCACTTCTTTTGTAATACGATCACTAAACTATCAAAGTTTTCACTTAGCCCTGGTATTTAATTCATAAATTTCAGTTTGCCCCAGCATCAAGGATTTTACAGTTAAGATCGATGAAAATAAGTGACACGAAATGATCTTAATGCTTGGATCTTAAAGCATGGGCCGGGTAACTTGTGTTTTTGTTTTGTTTTGTTTCTTTTTTGTTTTTTTGGGGGGGGGGGGGGGTGCTAAAATGATAGCTTTGGTAGTTTGTTGGTTATATTACAAAAGGAATAGTAGTTCGAGGGGGTAAAACATATGTTTCGTAGAAAGCAGGTATATTATGATGTTCGTTATCTTTTGTGAGGACAGCACAACCTTCTTTCCAATTCTTCTCTCTAAAAAGAAACAAATAGGTGGTTCAGAATCTGAGGCCTAGTTTCTTTAGTAATCTACTCACCATCCTTTTTACCATCATCCTCTCACCATCCCATGATGATTGGAATCTATTCTTTATGTTAAACTTATGGACTAATCATTTGATGCCACATTAAGGAATGTTACTTCATCAATGGATCTTTTAGACTCATAGTATTGTAAATCTGCAGACAGTGGTTCCCAGTAGCCTATACCCAGACTTATATTATAGAGATGAAGCTGTCTAAATCACAGGATCTTGCCCAAGTATTAATAATGTTTTAATTACTAATATTGATTTTTAATTGACTTTTAGCTATAAAGGGAAAGCTATTCCATGAGAGCTTGATTAGTGCACGATATGTTGAAAGTTGAGGAATTCATGACAATTGGTAAAAATTTGCAGATTCGGGGAATGCCATTCATATTCGAGATGAACGGAACTCGGGTGCAGCAGTATTTGTGTGAAATCACCAAGAATAACCAAACCTAGGAGCATCAACTATGACTCGTAGCTCAGGTGCCACTAACAAGATTATTGACGGTGCTCATTTTTCCCGTACTTTCTGGGTTCCCGAGGTAAGCTGGATGTAAAGCTATTTTTGATTTTGATTTTTTCTGTTTTTGAAAGTTGGGAGCCATTATTACTATATGTTTGAATTTGTATGATAACACACTTTAGGAAGGACGCTGCTTAGGCCAAGTGTTAATAATATTTTAAAATCTGATTTTGGTATTCAATATCTGGCATCAAATTCTGATAGTGTCAAGTTATATGTCAATCTCCATATATATATATATCAAAACATCTAGAGACACGAAAAAATGCATGTAAAAAATTTCTCCAGGTTTAATGCCAGGTCCATAGCTCCTGGTTTTTGTCTAGGCTCTGGGAGGCTGGGACTTTTCTTAGGATCCATGCATATATGCCACAGCAGGTGGCTTTAGATCTAAGTGATCGGTCCACAGAACTCGGGGTGTTTGATGATCACCAATTTGATAAATTGAGGGTTTTTTTTTTCCTGTTTGGACTGGTATTTCCTATTATTTGAGTTTATTGGCACCCAATAACAAACTGACAGATTAGGAGTCCTCATGGTAAATGTTTGCATCTAATTATTACATGATAGCAAAAATAAAACACCGTGTATCTCTTTTTCTCTTATGGAAGAGGAAAAGAGAATTTCTTTTGATGGATGACACCCCACCACCGCATGCTGTACAAGCGTCACACTGGCGGAGGAACTCCAGACCAGACCAGCACACCCCCTTCAAACCATTGCAACTTACATTGACGTCTCTGATCTCGATCATCTGCAATTTACATCTGGTATGCAATTTAATTCCCACTTCCTTTCTATCTTCCTCTTCCTACTGCCACGTTGTCTGTCTCCATACTCTTCAGCTCCATCCTCGACCAGCAGAGCATTTGAAGTAATTTTGCAAATTGGAGGTGTTGGTAACTCAAATATCAAATTTTTGCTATTTAATTAATCAGAGTCTTGACGACACCCCTTCCCATTTGCCATTGGGATGTTCTCAGACCTCCTTCAAGGACCACTGCATTTCTGAAATAATTGTCCTCTTGGAGTTCTTATTCATCATTCTCTGCCTTTGGCTCTGCCCAAGCGTCCTTTTACCTAATTTTCCTCATCGGTTTGGAAATCTTGTTCCTTTTTCCACAGAAGCCGGATCTAGAGCCAATTCTTATACTTGTCATGTTTGGCAAGCCATTGTTGCTTACAAAGTCTACCGTTTCTTTAGGCAATTTTTCAGACTGACTTGGTCGGGATTACTCGTGCGGTGTTGTTGTTTTTGGCTCTTGGGTCTCGCTCAAGAATTGCGAATTCACTACAAACCAAAAGCACAAACCAGATTGACGAGATTTGATTAAACAAAAAAGAGTTGCTCATTCGGGGTTTTGAGAGTGAAGTGGAACTAAAATCGAGAAGGAATATGTGATATTTGGTCATTCGCAAACACTACATCGGACTGGAGCGAGAGTGCGATTGCTATTTTGTTTACTGTTTAGGACTTGAATTCCTTCATTTGGTTGAAATTTTGGAGTTTTTTTGGCATTTTTATTCTTAGTTGAGAGGGAGGGAGGGAGAGGAGAGAGAGGGAGGGGGTTTCGGTGGCGGTTTTGTGGGTATTTCCTGAGAAGGAGAGAGAGAGAGAGAGGGAGGGAGGGAGAATCAGAGTGAGGCATGGAGTTCTTTCTTCCTCTGCGGTGCGGTGCGGTGCAAAATTGAGCGGGTGTGGTGTCTACATGGCAAACCACTATTGGAGGCTATTATTTGCAGAATAACGGAACAACCTGTGGGAAAATTAACTCTTTTTTATTTGTTTTAAGAGCAATACTACATTGTTTTGTTATGTTAACATTTTTGTCAAATTGGTTAATGGAAATCTTTGTTTTTAATAAAGAGGACGCTACCCATAATTAATTAAAAAACTTCACTTATGGCGGAGAGAAACCGTGGTTATAATTGACCACCTTAGGGCTTACAGGAATAATCAATAAATCTGAAAACCAAGGTGTGTAAAAAACTAGTTCACATCAAAGCAAACAAAACCTATACACTCGGACTAAATTTACATCTGATGTGAGGAATTCCAACGCAATTCATTGTTAGCATTCCGCAGGCATTGTGTGGTAACCCAACCCATTGTTCATAACCTTTATGCATGCTCG
Organism: Carya illinoinensis; assembly: GCF_018687715.1. NCBI lineage: Eukaryota > Viridiplantae > Streptophyta > Magnoliopsida > Fagales > Juglandaceae > Carya > Carya illinoinensis. The sequence continues at coordinate 6,861,226 of NC_056759.1, forward strand.
AAAAGATACTGTATATAAGCTGAGATACCATGGTGTAACCCCATACCTTTTGCCTATTCTTTGACCATCTCGATCTAGTCCGACAACCTCAATGTCCCAGTAGCCAAGCTTAATATACAACCCAACCCATACAACAGAATCTCACTTCTAAACTCACTATAAGAATGAGAGTAACTAGAAAAAACTCCCACTCATTCCTAACCATTCCACCATCACACAACCCCGGGTTTCCCAAGAAACTATCTCCATAAAATAGAAAATGCGAGAAAAAAGAAGATATGTAATCTTCTAAACTCATTATGACTAATTTTATATTAAACCCAACTCTTAAAACACAGATACATTCGTAAAAGTGTTGTCACGATGCTTCATAACCTTGATATTTGAACGAAGATACATATTTCATGATTTCTGTGCATTGACAAGTTGTAAGCCTGCAAAGTAAAGAGAGATATATAGGTAGGGCTGTGCAAAAAACAGAGCAACTCGACCCGTCCGCGAGACCTGACCTGACCCGACCCGCACCGAAAAATACGGTTTTAACCACTACACGGGTTCGACCCATACAACCCGTACAACCCGATGACCCGCTATTAATCTGCAGCTGAAAGCCTGAAACCCTAGCCCCCCTTCCAGAGTCTTCTCACTTCTATTCAGATTTCATTTTATTGCCTAGGCTTTCCTTGAGCTTCAAGAAGCTGAGTCGAACGGCAGATTCCTATGGTGGAGCCACGAGAGATCATCTTTCATAACCACCGATTGAAATTCCGGAAGACCTCCGTCTTCTTCCTTGGTGGGTTTCATCGTGTATTCCTTTTAAAGTTAGTTTAAGCGGATGAACTCGTTCTCATGGAATCCTCCGGAAAATGCCTCCTCACTCTTCTTCGAAGGTTTAGGAGCGGCCCAAGTGGGGAGTATGGCTTGATGGAATAGGAGGGTTGATTCGGTTGAATACGGGGGTATGTGTTTGGGGGCTAAGAATGCGAGGAAAAATGGAAACGAAATGAAATTGGGTATCTGGAAAGAGGATATCTGAGAGTAATTGAGACTTGGACAGTGATGAATTGGAGGAAAATGAGGGTTGAAGACGGGGTGAGTATGCGTTTGGGGGACGAGAATCTGAAGAGGGGAAGAAAACACGGGTTGAGCGGTGCAGCCTTGCAGGTCGGATCGATTCCACCTAACTTATCCAGAATTACGGGTCGGGTCGGGTCGGACCCAAATTCTAAACAGGTTTCTCGAGTTGCACCCCTATATATAGGGGTGTGCTTAAAGCAAAACCCCTCTGATGCTAAAGTTAGTAAGAGTTACAAAGAAAATATACTCAAATATTTCTAGCATTAATGCGTTGATCTCCTTACTTGTTTGGTCATTATCTTCTCCATGGTTCATTAGGAGGAATGGAGAGAACCGTGGATGCAGATGACCGTGACAATGCAAAGCAATAAGAGCATATTCATGATCTCCGAATACCTTGAGAACCTTATCTGAAATAAAGAAGTTCCTTAGTTCGATCCACATTGATTAGGTTATATTGTATCTTGTTTATTCTTTTCATTCAGAATCAAAGGGAAATTATATTATAAGTGAAGCGGATTTTTTTCTATTCCATTAATATCATCTCTCTCTCTCTCTTTCTAGTAATTGGAAATTTCGATACAAGTGGAGGATGTTTTTTAACCAAGTGCTATTCCCAAAAAAGCTAGAAAAATTAATAAGAATATATATATATATATATATGTGTGTGTGTGTATGCGCGCGTATCATATCATAAAGAAATAAAAAAGATTATAGGAGTTTAACAGTGATTTCGAGGAACCTGATCATTGGAGTAGTTGGGAGTAAGAGCAGCTTGTAGAGATAGCATCGATCGGAAATCATAGAAAGTGAACGTACATAAAAAGTCATTAGCATCCAACTAATGAGTGTATTTTTGGATGCAAGCTGGGAGAGACGCATGTATGTTTGCATCTAATTCTTGGAAAAAGAGATCAACAAGAACAAGAACATAATGTCCCAGCAGACGAAGCATGCAGGTTGCGATTTGCTGTTACTGCTGTTGCTGATCATGATGATCACCATACACGCATGCATGGGCGTCTGATGCGTCGATTATTCGCACAAGGCTACTGCATGCCGATAAAATTATATTTGTGAGGTTATAAAAGATCTTTAACTGATCTATATACATATAATCACTACAACAAATACTAGCTTTTTCCGTGAGGCATTTTCGTCGAAATAACCAGGTACTATGTGGGAATAATATTTTTTCCCACCAACTTCCTTGGTGACGTGTTGGTGGCATATAATTCATGGATAATATTAATTTATCCACCAATACAATTAGTTGGTGGGAAAAACACCTTTTCACCACGGTAACAGGTGGTGTCAAAAATTTCGGCCCTCTGTGGCAAATTCCATGAACAACTCAGCTAAGGTGGTGAAAGGTACATCATTTGTCACCACACTGACAGTCCGTAACATTTATTAGCCATTATACATTTGGCGACATGTTTAGTCGTATAAAGTCATTACCCACTCTAAGTGTTGTGACTTCATAATTTTTGGAATGACTTGATCTGGTTATAATTAAATTTTATTGACCTCAATACTAGTCGCAATAACTTATACTCCATCGGCAGTCATAGTTGGAAATAAGTGTTATAGATGATCCAATCTCGTAGCAAAAATTTATTAGGCATTTGTTGTGGACGTGACAAAGCATGCTTACCATTATACCATCTGGTGGCAATTAATATAATTTCCATGGGAACTAATTCTCACAAATAGTTCACGTCTTATGAAATACACTTTTTTCCATCATTTTCGTTGGTGACAGCATGGTGGCATATAATCCATGGAAAATAATAATTTACCCTCTAAAAGGATTTATTTGTGGGAAAATCGATATTTGTGACCACAACTTCACGCGGCATTATCCTGGCACCCTAACACATATAAACAAGTTTAGCTACCAGAAATCGACGTGAGAATAGAAGATATAGCATGATTCCGTTTGGTGGCCATTACTTAAAATATAATGATTTCCAATCCGTATGTTACCATCATTGGCGTGGTGGGAAGATGCTTTTTACCCACAGAACATGGCTATTTTGTTTACGAGAGATCTACTTTTGCCACCATGCATATACTGCATTAAACTAAATTGTAATGCAATCCCCTCCGGTTTCCTCACTAATGCTACTAGTTTTCATGGGGCGTACTATACAACAATTTGATCTCACCAACTTTCACTGGTGAAAACAAGCTAGTTGTCATGATGAGTGGTAGTGTCTAACCCTGTTATTCAGATGACATCCCAACAATGCAAACCAAATCCCAGCTGAGTATGTCTTGCTTTGCAAAATATTTACACCATTCATTATTCATATTCTCCTTAACCTTTGCAACACTTTTAGCCACCAGGGCAAAAATGTCTAAGGATTATATAATCCTTGGACACTCATTGAAACAACATTATATATACAAATCTTCCAACATTATATATTAATCAATTAGTTAAAGTCCATGAACCGTATATATGTTTGCAACTCAAATACCCTTACATACATGATGAAACACATATTCCCTCTCCAACAGCATCAATGATAACCAAGAGGGCCATATATGACAATTTACTAAAATAATTAAAAGGGCTTCTTGCTGACAGTAGTGTTTGACCTTACAATCTGATTCCAGTCCCTGATTCCACACAGCATGTTGGTAAATAATTTCCTGATAATTAGACAAAAAGAACTATGTCAGCAAATAACAGAATTCATTCATGGTATGACATTCATTAAATGGTAGCTTGCTTCTATACTAATTGGTACCAGCATTCTTGTACATAATTAATTAGATCAAGAGCATATACAGATTTAAATATTAAAATTCTACCTATAAGTTGCAGCATTGGAAGGAAAATGCCATCATGTTGTATTCCTGTATTCACATGGAATTATTACTATATACCTAACATTCATGAGTCCATGCTATTGCAAATCTTGCAGTTAATTGGCTGCTGTGTTTATAGTGTTTGCTATAGTTTCATTACAATCTATAGCCTTTAGACATACGTACGTGTATATATCCCAAAAGGAGGAGCCCAATCAAAATTTTTCCAGTAGTGTGCCAATCTCCTAAAAACAATTTTAAGAGCTCTATACTAAGACTTACCATCTACCATACCAATAATATTTTATGTTAGTATAAACCCTCGTAGCAACGGGGAACCAAAATATCTATCCTATCATTGACCCACTCTGTTCAATTGGGCCTTTGTATCTAATTAATTACATGTATCAATACTTAAGACTGCTGATTATCCAATCGTTATTAACATAGATACCACATCTGTCTTTTGGATACTATAATTGTGTTACACAACTATTTTGGTTCAGCTGAGACACATTTAAATTGCACTAAGCAGAACATATAGCTTTGATATATTCCAAGGACATACTTAGACCAGTGTCCTGACCTAAGTGCATTAGAGTTAGAGAGACCCGATTTCTTATTTAACATATAAAATAAGAAGTGGGTTTCCTTATCTTCTAACTAATTAGTGTGAATTCCAAGACTGCACCTTATCTAATACCCTCTGTTTAGTTTATTAAAACCTGAATCAGAGGTGTAGGCAATTGAGGGTGTGTTTGAATATAGATATTGACTTGTGGATATTAATTAGGTAGTTCTCTTGCAAATTTAGATTTTGCAACTACTTTTATTTATTTCCCTTACTATTGAAGAAATACACCCCTAGTAATTACCTTTTTCCCTGGTTATGTGCTTTATCATGAAATCAATTACTGCAATCAACATCCTCCATCCATTTGCACTGAAATCAGTCTTCTCATTCTGCTAACCTGTATTTTTCAAAAGAGTTTAATCAGCATTTATGCTTTCGTATTTGCAGCCTAACACACATAATCCGAAATTAAGCATTATCCATCATAACTCGAAGTAATTTCAGTACTTACCCTTTCATTCTCTTAGTAACAACTCATCAAAAATATAAGCCATCATTATACTTTTCCTGCTACAGTCGTTAATACATATCCACCCTAACTATAGTTGCATACGTTACCAAAATAACCTAAGTAATGACATAAGTCCATGGCCAACACATATCTACATGACATTTAACCCCTATCCACCAAAAAATGGGCATGTCAAACTGGCCCTCCACAAAAATATATCCCACAAAAAGGCCATCCACAAAAAAGTTCCCAACAGTGTGAGAAAACTAATCATCTCTCTGAGTCTCTCTATGAGACTCACTACCATTGGGTAAGTCAGTGTTCCGAGAGCTCATTAAGAGCTTCTCATGCTCTGAGAAATTCTTTCTCAACTCTGCAATATCACCCAGCATGGAGTCTAGTTTTGCCTTGTACATTCCTGCAATATCACCCAGCAAGGAATCACCATGTGACCCCTCCCTACTGCATATCCAAGTCCGTTTCCCAATACCTCTTTGAACACACTCTCAGCTGCCTCTTCAATATCCTCCTCCGATTCCTTTTCAGCTAACCTCTCCATCATAAGATTCTGGAAAATTCAATACATGAAAAATCACCTAACTGTTAAACACCCTCACCTGACTGTTTAAATATAAAATGAAATTAGGAACTCTCTTATGTAATTATGTTTAGTGGCTGCGTTGATGAATTTACCCTTCTGGGTTGACCAATGTGTTTCCCTATAGAAGGCAACCATATTTAGTGCTGCCTCCCACTGAAACACAAAATTACATCAAAAGTTAGATACATATTTAACTCATTAACTGATTATGTTATACGCCTTGCTTAATTACAAACCTTCTCCTCTAAAATGCATATAAAGGATTTGCGGCCACTAGTATGCTTGACCTTCAATTTTTGTTTATTTGAATTGTTTCTCGTGGACTTCTCCTGCATTTGTTTCCAATTAATTAGTATATAATTTATAAATAGTGTCTTACTCGAATTTTATATTAGGCAAAGACCATTAGGGTTCAAACCTACTAAGTAACAGAAGTGCAGTAAGACCATTTTCTGAAAAGAGGCATTTTAACTAACTTCTTAATGCATCTAATAAAATTCCAAACTGGTCTACCTTGAATGCTGCACTTGCCCAGTATTTACATAGCTTTTCCCATACAGATTTCTTCACCTTGTCCATCCCACCACGTAGGGCCTCTTGATGTGATGCATATTTTAAATAAATTTTATGTAGTACATAATGATAAGCATTGTACTTATCTGCCAAATGCATAGAAACCATCTCACGATGGTTGTCTCTACTCCAGTCAAGAACAAAATTTGCCTGCGAGATATACAAAAACAGACCTGGGTTATATATATGAATAATACACAATGTATTTACGCCAACTCAATATATATACCAGCTTATTAAGTTTGTTATCAATAGGTAAAAAGACCTACCCTAACACGGTCTATCAGCTCTGTCTTCTCGTCTTCAGGTACATGACTCCAACTAGCATGCCTAATGTTGGCATGTACTTTAATTATCTCCGTTAGTTGTCCAGTGAATAAGCATGCATTCTCACAAGATGGCCCCCGATGACCATCTTGTATAACCAGAGGTATTTTACCCACTTTCCTCATTCTTTCAAATAGCGTGCCCTTCGCTGGCCCTCGACCTTTTTTCTTAGTAGGTGGTTCTACATCAAGACATCAAATTGAGTGTAAATTCAATCAATATATTTCAATTATTGCTACCCAAGTGCACACATTAGAGTACTTGTATCTACACATGCTGAATTTACCAATACGTTATTCTGCTCAAGCACATAACTGGATATTTGTTAGGCATACCTGTATTAGGGACAACAACCTCTTCAACTTCTACTCCACCCAATGCCCCTTCTGTCCCCGCCCCTCCTACATCCTCAGTTGAATCATTTGGTTCCGGCTCGTCCCGCAACATGGTTCTCGGATCCCGTGCCTCTGCTTCTTGCTCTTGGCTGCGGCATATCTCAGACCTTCCATGTCTGACTCGCCCCCCTCGAAACTTTATTGATCTCCTCATCTTTGGTTGTGTTGGTGGCTTGAAATACCTACTGCTTCTTTAGCCTGCAAACAGGAAAAAGATTGCTTTGTGAAACAAAATATAGCTATTTTTACCTCTCAATAGCATGTTACTAGTAGAGGCAGGTTGACATTTATCTAGTTGGTGGCATTATAATTTACACACATGTTTTATGGCCAGATAAATCACATCAGAACCTTGGAACTTATTTTCCTATTTTTAACCCCATCATGTAGGGCTTTCCCTAATTCAAACTGGCTAAGGAACACCGAGACCCTGCTTCCCAATCCTTTGAAATAACACATCTTAGGGAGTTTGCTTTCAGAGTTAGCTTTAAGAACTGTGAAATACTTTAGGCCCAGGAATCATCACAACTTTGAATATGATTCAAACAATGCATACTAACTGCTGACCAAATTAACCAATTTCAAAAGTTCTAAGGGTGTTTATCTCTAACTGATATATATACTTCAGTATTATATTACCAGTTGTTATACTACATTGGAGTCAGTAGTTTGATCTTTGGCAAATGGTGACGCTGTGTCATTGTATTGCAACAGCCTTCCTGTAGGTTTGTTTTAGTAATACATCCATCTTATAGGAATAGTATAAGTTTTACATGTCTAATAATATACATGTAAACTAGAATTTGTGCTAACGGCTTCTAATTATGAAAATATGAGAGGACAAGATCAGAGCCAACATCCCAGCCTAACCTTGAAAACCAACAAAGCTTAACAGGAGACTCGATCAAACCAAGTATAACTAGTCCTTAGTTCAACTAACTCCCGGCCTTTTTTACCAATGGCAGAGGGAGGAGTTCATACAAAACATTTAACAGGCTGTTTTTCAGACTACAACATATGTAACTTAAACAACCATTTTTCAGTATACAAATCAAAAAAATATATGATAACAAGACACTATCCAAATTTAACTTCATCACATTACACATCTCATCCAGCATGCACATTTCTACAACTAAGCTGAAAACTTCAACTTTTTAGATCAGAAAATTTTAACCTTGGTTAAGGCTGCCTAAACCTTGCACCTTAACCAAGTGTTTGTGTTCTTCAGTGAAAAACCCATCAGGTTGTATTAGATCTACCCAAAACAAGCATAAATGAAATGAAGGATTTATGCTTCAGACTGCTTAAGACGCCTTTATCAAGGGGAGAATCACATAAAGACTAGTCATGTACAAGGTGTACCTACTTGTAGCTCTGGGTTGATCAGCAGAGGTGAAGAGTAGAGCTTTGCACACCTTTGATCACCCGTGAGCAGCTTCAAACTGAAGAGGAAACCCTCTATCTTCTTGGATACTTACAGCTTGATGAAGTGCAAAAAGCTGTATCAGCCTTTCAGCTCTTTCAAAGGAAATATGAATGTGTTATGTGTGCATGTACTTGAATTGAGGCGATGCTTGTAGGCGTAGTTTAACCTTAATGTGTGCATATCCAACTGTCAACTTCTTCAGTACAACTCTGCACATTAGCTGTGCTGTGGCCCCCACTAGAGGCGCCACTTCCCAGCCTAAATCAGCCTCCAGAATTTCCTATCCCGCCCTTTATTAAAAACTTCTCCCATCTCCATCATACCAATTTTGAACTTCATTGATTGTTAGCCCGTGTGTTAAATATAGCGGCCTGTAAGTGATTTATTTCTCAATCTTTATAAATGGTTATCTGCTTGTAAATGGTTTAAAACTTAATTCCAACAACTATAACTCTGCATATGTGTCATCTTAAAAAATTGCTGCAACTTTATAAGTCCTCATTAATTGCCAATTTCAAATTCTTTACATTGAGGAATTTGTGCGAATTTATTTGTTTATTTCTCTGCCTGGTAGTGTTAGTGAATTTGTATAGAGACATGCTTTATACAAATTAGACATCTTTAACCCAGGTTTCTAAACTTTCAGAGGTGATAGGTAGCATTTGCACACCTTTATTTTATAAACTCTGACTTAGGTAAAACAGAGGTGTCTCTTCCACACTTCTCATAATTTATATCTTCTCATACTTGAATTTGTCAAGGAACTGTATTTCCAGATCCAATCACTTAAAATAACTTGAATATTCCTGCTATGTTAAATGCCCCTTTATCAATTGTTGGGTTAAACTTCACATTTCCTGTCCTAAATTAAAGTATGAAGCTCAACATGAAATTCAACCCTATTAAGGAATTTTATTAATGTACTGTTACTATGTTTATTAGTCATAAGCCTAACTCCTTTCTTTTCCTGGACAACTTCCTCAATAGCAGTCTATAAACAGAGCTGGAACAAAGCTCACGATAGTCTAAATCATGACTAGTTGCATGCAGTGTCAAAACTTGCCAAATAGCCCCAATCTTCTAATCCGCTTGCTGGACCGAGTATAGCAGGAATAGTATGACGTTAAGATTATCCTATTTTTTTTAATCTAACTTCATGATTTTAATGCTGATAGATATATTGAAAATGTAGGCAAGGACAACGAGTTGACCCCACAGTATATGCGACGCCCCCAAATCCCCATGTACGGACACGGGAAAATTGAGACGTCCGGATGATGACAACACGGGTCACCACCCTAACGACGAGTGTCAAGTGTGTGTACAAGCTTGCTGGACCGAGTATAGCAGGAATAGTATGACGTTAAGATTATCCTATTTTTTTTAATCTAACTTCATGATTTTAATGCTGATAGATATATTGAAAATGTAGGCAAGGACAACGAGTTGACCCCACAGTATATGCGACACCCCCAAATCCCCATGTACGGACACGGGAAAATTGAGACGTCCGGATGATGACAACACGGGTCACCACCCTAACGACGAGTGTCAAGTGTGTGTACAAGCAACAAATATGCACGAAGAAAAATGCAGTGGATAGCAAAGTCATAAACTAAGTACTAGAATTTTAATTGTTTAATACAAATTTGTTCAAAACATACATATTAAAATATTACAAACTACAAATATAGTGTCAAATCCAACTGCAAAGCATAAACTCCAACTCAGTACTTCGACGGAGCCGCATCCTAGGGCTCAGCCTTCTCCTCCTTCTCGATCACTGCATCAAAATCTACGGTATCAAAATGGTATCGCAGGTAAGTAAGATCCAAATGTCACTAGATAAAAGTATATTAAAACTCACACAATATGCATAAAAGAATGCAAATGGACATGACCCGTAAAAACCACATTTTTTCCACGCACGCCAAAAAAACTCATTTGGCCCAAAAACATAACCTTTAAACCATTCATCGCCATTATCCCAGAAAATGGCCCAAAACCAACTCAAACCAATATCCAATTAATCCGAATGCACCATGACCTCCCCTTGGGGTCATCCGCACACCCTGACTCCTATGACACACATTGGGTAATGACCACACGTGTGACACCTAAACGAGCGATACCCAGTTCCGTGTCTTGCCCGTTCGTAGCCAAGCATCCTCTAGCCCTCGCCAGCGAAGGGCCACGGAGTCGGTACGAGAGCGTTACCATCCCGCCCTCTCCCGTTGTCGCCCAACGACAACTTAGGGGATGTCACTCAGTATATTACGCTCCCGAGTGACCAGAGGAGCTCCACCAAGATAATACCCCATCTCGACTTGGGGTCGTGATACACACGCACCCAAAAATCCATTTACGCCAATAAAACAGGATTTTCTCAATTAAATAAAATGCATTTGCATGCACCATGTAAATGCAACCTCAAGACACAAAACAACCAACCAATCACAAATCAACAAACCAAGCAACTTCGTCCTCAATCTATCTGACCCCCGAACTCCTCGGACTCAGTTCGGAATCAATCAACCAACCAGATAATTTATTATAAAAGCAAAATATAGTTAAATCTAAAAGTAGAGTTTGGAAAATACTTACAGCGTTATAAGGTATTTTTTGAAAGCTCGCGACGTTGCAAACGACGGAGAAAAAGCAACGTAACAGTATATTTTACACTATAGCCGTGGGTAATAAATTACCCACTTTTGAACGGGGACAAACCAAGACATGAAATTGATAGAAAATGGTCTCAAGATATTTATGAAGCTAATGGAAGTGAGTTTTGGCTGTGGGTAGCGGTGGAAGAGCTTAAAGGGGCTGAACGGAGTTGAGCTTGTGGAAGCTGCTCCAGCAATGGATCGGGGCCGAAATTGAGTGGGTTAGGTTGGCAAGAGGTAGTGGAAGAAATCATGAAGAGGTGGTGGTTGGAGGTGGAGCGACATCACCGGAATAGGCAAAAAGCCGTGCGGCTTAGATTGGATGTATGAGGCTAACGGCGACTCGAATGGGACTGGAATTCGGTGGGGTGGTGCGCCGGCCGAAGGGGAAGCAATTGGCAGGGGTGGTGTCGACCATGGCGGTTGGACGACAGTGGGTCAGGGCTGGTCAACGGACGACGACGGGAGAGAGGAGAGAGCAATCCGTGCGTGCGCGGGGAAGAAGGAAAGAGAAGAAGAAAAGAAAGAAAGAAGGAAAAGAAGAAAAAGGAAAAAGAAGGAAAAAGAAAAAAAAAAAGAAAAAGAAAAAAAGAAAAGAAAAAAGGGAAAAAGAAATGAGGTCCAATCCTCACTTCCGGAAACCAAAAACTGATCCACCGAAAAATGATTTTAAAAATATAAAACGACTAAAATAAATTAAACATCACATCAAATAAAATAAAACCAATTTAAAATACAATAATTTAAAATAAAAGAGCTAATATATAATTAAATTAAAAACAACTCCTTCAGTGAAAATACACTTAAAAACGGGTCATCACATTCTCCCCCCCTTTGAAACAAATTTCGTCCTCAAAATTTGCAAGATCAAACACCAACTTGAAACAAGCCACATAATTTCACTGAGACCAAGCTTAAGAAACGTACCGTCATTTACTCAAACAAGTAGGGGTACTGCTCCCTCATGTCAGCTACTCTCTCCCAAGAGAAATCTTGAGCTAACGGATCCCCCCATGCCACCTTTACCAGAGGTATCATCTTGGATCTCAACTGTTGCTCTTTCCAATCCATAATTTGTGATGGAACAACCTCATAAGTAAGGTCCGGTTGCAACTGAATATGCTCTGGGTCGACAAAGCGCTACTCTTGTTGACCATAACTCTTCTTCAAGGATGATACATGGAAGACATTATGAATATCTCCAAAATATTCTGGCAAAGCAACTCTATACGTGACGGACCCTATCTTCTCCAAAATCTGAAAAGGGCCGACATACCTCGGATCCAATTTCCTCTTTTTACCAAAACGCTTAACTCCTTTCATGGGAGAGACCTTGAGATAGATCCAATCACCTTCTTCAAAAGATAACTCTCTCCTCCTGGTATCAGCGTAGCTTTTCTGACGATTCTGAGCTGCCGCCATTTTATCCCTGATGATCCGAACTTGGTTTTGCATCTCTTGAATTATTTCAAGCCCAATTATTTTGTTCTCCCCGACTTCATCCCAACATAAAGGCGATCTGCACTTCCTCCCATAAAGAGTTTCATAGGGAGCCATCTGAATGGCCGCATGTAAGCTATTGTTATACGCAAATTCTATGAGCGGCAAGTGATTTTCCCAACTCCTTTGAAATTCCATGACACATGCTCGCAACATATCTTCAAGGGTCTGAATGGTGCTCTCTGATTGGCCGTCCGTTTGTGGGTGATATGTAGTACTGAACTTCAACTTAGTACGCAATGCTGCCTGCAAACTTTTCCAAAACTGAGATGTGAACCTTGGGTCCAAATTCGACACAATACTCTTCGGTATACCGTGCAACCGCACTATCTCTTTCATGTACAAGCGAGTCAACTTACCCAAGGAGTCAGTGTTATTAACAGGCAAGAAATGAGCACTATTCATTAACCCGTCAACAATCACCCAAACTGAATTTTTCCTACTAGGAGTCCTCAGTAAGCCCACTACAAAATCCATCTTGATGTCATCCCACTTCCACTCAGGAATAGGGAGGGGTTGGAGCATACCTGTGGGTCTTTGATATTCGGCCTTAACTTGACGGCATGTGTGACATCTTTCGATATACAAGGCAATATCTTTCTTCATTCCATCTCACCAATAATTTTTCTTCAAGTCCTGGTACATCTTCGTACTACCAGGATGGATTGAATAAGGGGCCGCATGAGCTTCTGCCATGATCCGCTCCTTGAATTCTGAATCTTTGGGGACCACCCTACGATCTCGGAACCGAAGAATTCCATCTTTATCCATACTATAATGCAACGGCCCTCGAGATTTTCTGACTCTTTTTCTGATATCCAACAACTTCGGATCTTTCCTTTGAAGAGTCTTCAATTCCTCAAAATCAGCCACCCGAATATCAAGAACTGAAAATAATATTTCCTCTTGCTGTGAACTCTCAACAAGGAGTCTTCTCATCCTGCAAAGCAAAGAATCCAATCCTGATGACTCGGCCTCATCTTCCAAGTGCGACTTTCGAGTTAAAGCATCAACAACTATATTTGCCTTCCCCGGATGATACTTGATCCCGCACTAGTAGTCACTGATTAGCTCAAGCCATCGCCTCTGCCTCATGTTCAGATTCTTTTGGGAAAACAAGTACTTCAAGCTCTTGTGATCGGTGTATACCTCGCAACCTTCCCCATACAAAAAGTGCCGCCAAATCTTAAGAGCAAATACAATCGTAGCCAATTCCAAATCATGCGTCGGATAATTCTTCTAATGATCCTTTAGCTGACGGGATGCATAAGCAACAACCAATCATTCCTGCATAAGGACAAAACCCAATCCAAATTTAGACGCATCACTGAAGACTACAAATGGCTTATGCGATTCTGGAAGCGCCAACACTGGTGCAGTTGTCAACCTGTTCTTCAATTCTTGGAAGCTTTTCTCACACTTGTCTGACCAAATAAATTCTGTATTCTTCCGAGTCAAAACTGTGAGAGGTCCAGATAGGCGAGAAAATCCCTCCACAAACCTTCGGTAATACCCAGCAAGTCCCAAGAAACTCCGGATCTCGCGCATGGTAGTCGGACGCTGCCATGACAAAATGGCTTCCACTTTACTAGGATCAACAGCCACTCCGTCTCGGGAAATCACATGTCCAAGAAATCTAACTTCCTCCAACCAGAATTCACACTTGCTGAGCTTGGCATACAACTGGTGTCTCTTAATTTTCCAAGAACTAGACGAAGATGATAAACATGCTCTTCAACATCTCGGGAATAAATCAGAATATCATCAATGAATACTACCACAAAGGAATTCAAATAAGGTCTAAATACCCGATTCATTAAATCTATGAAAGCAGCAGGGGCATTGGCTAACCCAAAAGGCATCACCTTAAATTCATAATGCCCATATCTCGACCTGAAAGCAGTTTTGGGCACATCCTTGTCCCTTATCCTCAACTGGTAGTATCCTGACCTCAGATCAATCTTCGAGAACACAACTGCTCCTTGAAACTGATCAAACAAATCATCAATGCGCGGGAGAGGATATTTATTCTTGATGGTCAACTTATTTAATTCCCGATAATCAATGCACATACAGAGGGTTCCATCTTTCTTTTTAACAAACAGCACTGGTGCACCCCACGGCGAAGTACTTGGTTGAATGAACCCATTATCTACCAGCTCTTGTAATTGAGTTTTCAACTCTTTTAATTCAGCCTGTGCCATGCGGTAAGGAGTTTTATATATAGGAGCCGCTCCAGGTTCTAAGTCTATAACAAACTCCATTTCACGAACAGGGGGTAGCCCAGGCAAGTCATCCACAAACATGTCCGAAAATTCTTCTACAACAGGGATATCTACCAAAGACTTCTTCTCAGACGGCATAGACACCATCTGGACTAAGAAGGCATCCGCTCCCCATGCAATCTCTCTCCTTGCTTGAATTGTCGATATAATTACCGGCTTTTCTTTTAGCTTACTCCCTGCAAATCCCAGACAATCACCATTTGGAAGCTGAAAGCTAATTACCCGACTTCTGCAATTAATACTCGCAGAATATCGGTATAGCCAATCCATCCTGAGGACGATATCAAAACCCAACAGCTTAAACACAACCAAAACAGCATCCAAAAACCTTCCATCAAAATTTAAAGGGCAACCCAAAGCAACCTTGGAACATCATACCACTTCACCATTTGGTAGAGCCACTACCAATGACTTTGGCAAGGGTTCCGTAACCAAATTACACATCTGAGTGAAAGTGGAAGATACAAATGACTGTGATGCACCAAAATCAAAAAAAGTGCAAGCATAAAACTCATATAAACGGACTCTCCCTGAACCAAACACATTAACCCATGAAATCCAAATACAAAAAGAAACCAAAGCACACAAAAACTTAAATCCAACATTAAATTAAAATAGATCCATACCTGTAATTACTCCAGCATCATGGGTCGCTGGTGCCTCGTCATCAACATCTTCGGGTGTAACAGCATAAATCTGGACTTGCACTGCTTGCCTCTGATTTGTTCTTCCACCGCTTCTACCTCCACGGCTTCCTTGAACTCTAACGGGGCACTCACAAGCGAAATGCCCCACTTGGCCACATCGGTAACAATGGGTTCCGCCACTTAGTCGACACTCACCCTCATGAGCTCTATTACAAATTTTGAAAATTGGCACCTGTCCTCCCATACATACACCTAAGGCCGCTTGTGGTCGGGTCCCAGTCCGCTGAATAAATTTTTGAGGTGAACCCGAACTACTTCCTTCACCAGAAAAACTCCGCCTCTTATGTCCTGGAGGGGAGCCCATACTCAGATTATTCTCTTGCTCCACAAGAGTGGCCAAGTCCACTAAATCCTGAAAAGTGGATATCCGGTGGCAGACCACCATTCTGCATATATCAGGACGCAGATCCTCTTGGAAACGCTCGGCTTGCATCTCCTCCGAGGAGATGAGGTGGGGAGCAAATCACCCAATCTCTATAAATTTTCGGGTGTACTGTTCCACGGTCATACTCCCTTGGACCAAGCTTGAGAACTCTCTTGCTTTTTGCCGCCTCACAAAAGCAGGAAAGAACCAATCGTTAAACTCTTTCTTAAAGCGCTACCAGATCACAACGGCAAAAGATCCCAATTCTGACTCCAGCATTACTCTCTTTGTATCCCACCACTCAGAAACGGTGCCTTGCAATAGATAGCTGACATAAAGTACTTGTTGCGCATCAGTGCAACCACATACTTCAAAAGTTCTCTCTAAATCTTTGACCCACTTTCCAACCCGTAGTAGATCCTCTTCTCCTGTGAAGGGTGGAGTTCTATGTGCCAGAAAGTGCTCATAGGTGCATCCAGCTTGCACCACGCCACTAGGCCCTCCTGGGTATAGCCAAGGCCCTCCTTGTTGTGGCCAAGGCCATTCTTGTTGTGGCCAAGGACCTCCTTGTTGTGGCCTAAAATTCTTTTGCATGAACTCAGTCATCTGCCGTATTGCTTGGGCTATGAAATCATCCCTCGGTGTATCGTCCCGAGACTTTTGAGTAGACTTTCTTGGCCTCACCATCTTCCTGCCACAACACAACCTTTGACCCCCTTTAAGAAAACAAACAAAATCAACAACATAAAACCAAAAACCAAAACCAAACCACATAACAAGAAACAAAAAGAAACCAGCATGCAATAACATAGCTTAATAAATAAACACAAGTAAACAAGCTCAAATAAATTCAATACAAATAAAACATGTCAAATAGCAACTTTATTTAAAATAAATTTTAAAACACAAATTTAAAAAACATCCTGGTACTACCTACGGGACATGTGGTTTTACCCAGAGCCAAACCGTTCTGATACTACCTATGACGCCCGTAAATTTTCATGTACGGACACGGAAAAATCGAGACGTTTGGATGATAACAACACGGGTCACCACCCTAACGACGAGTGCCAAGTATGTGTACAAGCAACAAATGTGCACGAAGAAACACGCAGCGGATAGCAAAGTCATAAACTAAGTACTAGAATTTTTATTGTTTAATACAAAGCTGTTCAAAACATACATATTAAAATATTACAAACTACAAATATAGTGTCAAATCCAACTGCAAAGCATAAACTCCAACTCAGTACTCCGGCGGAGCCGTATCCTCGAGCTCAGCCTCCTCCTCCTCCTCGATCTCTGCATCAAAATCTACGATACCAAAATGGTGCTGCAGGTAAGTAAGATCCAAACGCCACTAGATAAAAGTATATTAAAACTCACACAATATGCATAAAAGAATGCAAATGGACATGACCCGTAAAAACCACATTTTTTCCATGCACGCCAAAAAAACCTATTTGGCCCAAAAACATAACGTTTAAACCATTCCTCGCCATTATCCTAGAAAATGGCCCAAAACCAACTCAAACCAATATCCAATTAATCCGAATGCACCATGACCTCCCATAGGGGTCATCCGCACACCCTGGCTCCTGTGACACACTGCGGGTAACGACCACTTGTGTGACACCTAAACGAGCGATGCCCAGTTCCGCGCCCCGCGCATTCGTAGCCAAGCATCCTCTAGCCCTCGCCAGCGAAGGGCCACGGAGTCGGTACTAGAGCGTTACCATCCCGCCCGCTCTCGTTGTCACCCAGCGACAACTTAGGGGACGTCACTCAGTATATTACGCTCCCGAGTGACCAGAGGAGCTCCACCAAGATAATACCCCATCTCGGCTTGGGGTCGTGATACACACGCACCCAAAAATCCATTTATGCCAATAAAATATGATTTTCTCAATTAAATAAAATGCACGAGCATGCACCATGTAAATGCAACCTCAAGGTACAAAACAACCAACCAATCACAAATCAACAAACCAAGCAACTCCGTCCTCAATCCATCCGACCCCCGAACTCCTCAGACTCAGTTCGGAATCAACCAACCAACCAGATAATTTATTGTAAGAGAAAAATATATTTAAATATAAAAGTAGACTTTGAAAAATACTTACAGCGCTATAAGGTATTTTTCAAAAGCTTGCGGCGTTGCAAAAGGTGGAGAAAAAGCAATGTAACAGTGTATTTTACACTGTGACGTTGGGTAATAAATTACCCATTTTTGAACGGAGACAAACCAAGACACAAAATTGATAAGGAATGGTCTTGAGATATTTATGAAGCTAATGGAAGTGAGTTTTGGCCGTGGGTGGCGGTGGAAACGGCAGTGGAAGAGCTTAAAGGGGCTGACCGAAGTTGAGCTCGTGGGAGTTGCTTCGGCAATGGATCAGGGCTGAAATTGGATGGGTTAGGTCGGCAAGAGGTAGGGGAAGAAGCTGTGAAGAGGTGGTGGCTAGAGGTGAAGCAACGGCGCTGGAATCGGCAAAAAGCCATGCGGCTTAGATGGGGCGTATGAGGCTAACGACGGCTCGGATGAGGCTGGGATTCGGTGGGGTGGTGCGCCTGCCGGAGGAGAACCGAATGGCAGGGGTGGTGTCAACCACGGTGGCCGGACGACAGTGGGTCAGGGCTGGTCAACGGACGGCGATGGGAGAGAGGAGAGAGCAGTCCGTGCGTGCGCAGGGAAGAAGGAAAGAGAAGAAGAAAAGAAAGAAAGAAGGAAAAGAAGAAAAAGGAAAAGGTAGGAAAAAGAAAAAAAAAAGAAAAAAAAAGAAAAGAAAAGAGGGAGAAAGAAAATGGGGTCCAATCCTCACTTCCAAAAACCAAAAACTGATCCACCGAAAAATGATTTTAAAAATATAAAACGACTAAAATAAATTAAACATCACATCAAATAAAATAAAACCAATTTAACATACAATAATTTAAAATAAAAGAGCTAATATATAATTAAATTAAAAACAACTCCTTCAGTGAAAATACACCTAAAAACGAGTCATCACAGTATATTGTTCAACCAGATCATGCAATCTGGTCTCTGCATCTCATCATATGCTTTCATGTTGTCAGTTGATCTTAGATATGAAAGCATCTCATCACTGCCTTCATGTTGTTAGTCTTTTAGAGTACTCTATCTAAAAGACTTAATCAATTAACTAGGAGGTAATTACAGTTTTACTTTAACAAATCTGTTGCCTTAATTATTAGCTTTTACTCTCAAAGCCTCAATTTGCATACAAATTTGCTCTATCATGTTAACATATTCATCCATAAAACATAACTATTATGTTTATCCATTTAACCTAAATGTCTATGATTTTAAATGGTCATCTGACATAGATTTGCCAATTTGTGCACTTAGTCCCCATCATATAGTAGGTGGATTAAGAACACATCCATTGTGCATACATGTCAACTTTTTATACCTGCATAACATTTCCTGCCCCAATTGTTCACACCCCAATGCTTCCTTCTCCCACTGGACAGTACAGCTACATTGGTATGCATTTTAACATCTATGTTACTCAACACTGCTGCTGATCACATACCACATATGTCATCCTTATGCAGTTTACCATGAACTTCTATCCATACAGATTGATGAGTGGTAGCTATACAAAGCTACCTTAAATTTAACATGTCTCTAATTTCCAGTACCAGAAATTAGAGACAGCAACCATTTATTTAAAGTTATTGTCTTCCTTTTTCACTGGAGCTGAGATATACCATTGCCATCTATATAATCATTATGCATCAATTCTTAATCCTCTATCAGTGGAAGGAGTCAAAAGCTGTGTTTATGCCATTTCAATAAATCTACCAATTTAGGTGGATTAAGGCAAAATGGATTTCTAGATGGGTGTGTTATTTCAGTTTTTAATTTCTTATTTCTTTCAGGGGAGAAAATGAATAGGAAAACACACCCATCTTGTGTTAGTCTAACAAAAATGCTTGCTTGAAGAGAGACCTTGTTGCATCCATCTGGGAGAAAGTGGTTTGCTAATGACCAAGGATATTCTAACCGCCCATAGGTCCTGCACCTGGAAGTCAGCCAAGAAATTAATTCAACAACCTTTATAATTCTCTGATGTTGAATAGTTTATATACCCTATATTTTATTTGCAGAAGTTTTTATGGGAGTAATGGCTTTATCCCTACCATAGTCGACCATAATAGCCTTCGAAATCTTTGTGGACAGAAATCGCAGTTGGTCTTACTGCACTTTCCACTATATGTTAAAGGAAAAAACTGACAAGTTTAATTGATTAGTCAAATATATAACAATTGGACTATTCTTTGCAACAAACATCTAGCAATTGAGCTCAGTATGATATATGCAGCCTACAAAGAAATTGCACTGAAATTGATACATTCCAAATGAGCAACCAACATTGTTAGAAGATAGCACAAGCTTATGAGTTACAAAATTTAGAGTACTCAGTTCATTGTGCATTGATTGTATATAATTAAGCACATTTAAATATATATAGTGTTGTCACCTAGGAAACCCATCACTTGGTGGCAGTTCAAAGGAGATCTAACCATTTATTATGCGACAAATCCCTACCATTGGCATGAGCTGTTGTAGCGTATACCACATTAGCTTTAAAGTGCAAGCACTTAATCTGCACACAATAAGGAGTTCCACTATCAGTTACTCTCTACTTCCATGAATAATTTAACAAGTATATTCACCCTCTAAAATCCTCAATAAATGCCAAAATACAATAATTTCACCATGCTTCCACATACACGCAGAGGGCAAATAGTTTGGTAAGATTGGGAAAACAGATTGTCGAAATGATTAGAATGACAACTCTATTTTCAGCTTTTCAACTTAAAGGTTACAAACTCACAACCATTTCTACATTAGCATCATCATCATCTGTCTCCCCAATGGGCTGATGGGTGGTGTCGTTATCAGAGTTATCATTGGAACTTATGTCGTCCAGTGTTGCTTCATCGTCAACTGGTTGGGACGGGCCACGAGGCGAGATGGGAGTTGGAGCAACTGCCAAATGCTCCTCATCGACTCGGTTAAGTGGATCGGGCATGGCTTCATCGACAACAAGACTAGGGGGATAGTTGTTCAAATTCCCCCCCTCATCGACATCAAGGTCATCCCCTGATGACTCAACATCATCCAGCATCTCCTCAACTTGGGCCATTGCTCGAATGTTATAAATATTCCTACTTGTAACCTTTTGCACGACATTCCAACTTCCTCCCAAGATCGGATCGGACAGATAAAATACTTGTGTTGCTTGGCACGCAAGTGCGAATGGCTCATCTTTATACCATTGCCTATCCGTATTTACTATGGTTAAGTGGTCCCTGACACGTACCCCCCTTCTCGGGTCACCAATGTCATACCAAGTGTATTGAAATAGATAAACCTTGCGCCAACCTATGTAGCGTATTTCTATTATATCATGCAACACACTGTAGAAGTCACAAGGGGATCCCTAATGCTCTCCATGAACCACCACCCCGCAGTTTTGATTTTGGCGATGCCTTTCTCGCTCCTTCGTATGAAATCGAATACCATTCATTATGCATCCTGCATAAGATGCGACCATCGGTTCTGGTCCACATGCTAATGCATATAACTAATCAGAAATCGTGGTTGGAGCCACTGCACGTTTCTCTCGAATCTATGGTCGAAATGGATAGAAAAAGGAAAATCAGATTTTTTTTCCCATTTATTATTTTAAATCAATAATATTACAAAATGTAGCTATATAAAGCAATATCTAGGAGATAAAATCTTACGCGTGCTCTAAACCACGTGTGAAATTGACTCTGGTGCCTACGGTCGATGTTATGAGGGTTCTCTTCTTTCATCTTGTTATAGTGATCCCTGTGAAGCTCAACATGGAATTGTTACAATGGAGACTAGTAAAATTAGATATCAATTACTAAAATAAGTAATTCAAGATTGATGTACTTACTCAATGTATTGCTCAACCTCCGGGCAATTATTAAGTATATACCATCGAGCCTTGACCATTAGTGTGTCGGCTAATTTATATGAGTACATAGTCCCCAATGGCCTAACCTTTTGTGAGAAAACATATAAACTTGCATCATTTCCTGACTCAGGCGACTCAATGGGTACATCAGTATTGCGTTCCTCTCGATTATATTTAGTTTCTATATCATGAAGGTACATAGAGCAAAATGTGAGGCACTCGGGATGCACATATGCCTTAGCAATTGAGCCTTCAGGCCGGGCTCTGTTTTGGACGTACCACTTAAACTTTCCTAAATACCTCTCAAAAGGATACATCCATCTTTATTGCACGGGTTCTGCTAGTAGAGGCTCTTCTGGCAAGTGAATAGAAAGGTGTACTATGATATCAAAAAAAGTTGAAGGAAAAATCATTTCTAGTTAGCAGAGAATGATGAGAATATTAGCTTAAAGGCGATGCAACACTGATAGGTTCAAAGTTGGGGAACATAATTCTTTGAAGAATGCACTCAACTCTATTAAGGTTTGACGCATATCGGCCCGTAAGAACCCACCTATAACAACTGGCAATAGTTGTTGCATAAAGACATGACAGTCATGGCTCTTCATTCCACTGATCTTTCCCTCACTAGCATTGACACACCGGGCAATATTCGATGCAAACCCATCAGGGAATTTTACTTTTGACAACCATGCACAAAAAGCCATTCGCTCATTTAAATTTAACATGTAGCAACCAAGACCCATTCTTTCAGACTTGCCATCATGTTGTAAATGCAATTCTTTTCTTATTCCACTATTTGCCAAATCCCTACGCACATTGGCAGAGTCCTTAGTTTTCCCTTCAATGTTCAATAAAGTTCCCAACACATTATCGCATATGTTTTTTTCAATATGCATTACGTCCAGGTTATGTCTCAAACCCAAGGATAACCAGTAGGGAAGCTCAAAAAATATGGATTTTTTTGTCCAATTTAGATGATTGGGCGTTCGTTTCCTCTTCGAAGAAGATTTACCAAATTGAAAATGTGACACCTGACTTAACTGTTCTAGCAATTCTTCTCCCTCGACCCTTGATGGTTGGAGTTAGTGCTCTTCATACCCATTAAAAGTATTTTTCTTGCGTCTCCAAATGTGATCTAGGGGCAACCATTGTCGATGACCCATATAGCAATGTTTGCGACCATATACCAACCATTGAGAATTTGTGTCAGATGTACAATACGGGCATGCCAACTTAAAGTCTTGCCCACTGTAAGCATCATAGGTATGAATACCCTGTAGCCATAACTCCTTCAACTCTTCAAGAAGAGGATGCAAGAACACATCAATATCATTACCTGGTGACTTCAGGCCAGGGATTAGCAACGATAACATAGTGTATGGATCTTTCATGCATGCCCAAGGCGGCAAGTTGTAAGGCATAGCAGGACTGGCCGAATGTTGTACGGCCTACTCATGTTATTGAATGGGTTAAACCCATCACTTGCCAAACCAAGTCTAACATTTTGAGGATCTTTGAAAAACCTCTCGTGTTTGTTATCAAAGTCATTCCAAACATTAAATAGACAAAATCAGTTAATAGTTGGATTTATTAAGGTGAAAGAGCAAATAACTGAATAAATACACGCTCTTGGCTGGTTGTGTAGTGCAGTTACTATATGAGAACAGGTTAATTAACGCAGTAGTGATCAAAAGAAGGTGTTAAAAATTGACTTAGGTTTGTGTTCTTCCACAAATGTTAAGAGCTACGATACTTTGGAACAATGTTTTGGAATTGGACCCCCTTTTAGTGTGTTCTAACAGGAAATATGAACTATCTAAAATCCCATTCACAATATTCAAATTGAAATGTAACTTATCAGCATACAAATAAGATTTAAGGTACATGGAGAGTAGAATGGGATTTGGAGGGTAGATTTATGTTACTTTAATTATAGGACAGTAAAAAGACCAACTTTTTGTGTTGTGTACATGATGAATCAACATGGGAGGAATGATGGTTGAAATGGTGGCAAGGAACTACATCAACTAGAAAGAATGCGTTGAATGTTGAAACACACAACCAGATGGCAAAAGGGACTGTAAATAAATTGAGCCAAAATGATTTACAGTGAAGTCACGACCTTTTTTTGGATATCTCATATAATTGGGCGACTTGTGTACCATCTTGTTATATATATATATATATATATATTATATAACAAGATGGTTGTATATATAAGTTGCAAAAAAATTTTCCTAAAATATATGCCAAGGACATAAAGAGATTTTCTATCCAAGTAGCTTTCACAAATTCTCTTCCTACTTTGCACTAGTTGAACAACGATTGTTCAACCAGTCTTAGTGATAACAACCATCAATTATAGCCTGCCTAATAAGTCCTGATATGAAGGAAGGTTGAATAAAATCATGGTTTGATAAGCAATGTATATAAGTCACAATTGGATTGATAGATAACCAGTGAATACAAGGCTGATTTCCAGGCAATGTAAATGAATGTAAATGAAGATATACCATCCATATCTCCGTTATATTCAAGTAAAGGGAAGAAGTAGCTACACTTAATAATTTGTTAATGATGCATCAGAGTCAAAATGCAATAGAATATTGCAGATGTAGTAGTTGTATATATAATCTCTTACTATGGGAAATTGGTAATAGCTAACGCTGTAAAGTGGTAATGTGTGTATGCCTCTGTAGCATTTGCAGATATTTGATATAAACCTACTGAATTATCATTCATCTCCAGGCTGCATGCATGCATGATGTTCAGAGAAAGCATTTCAAGTACACCACATAAACTGTTATCACCTGACCATTTAAATCAAAAAACCCAGATATCAGGAAAACCCATTGCCATAAGTTGGATCTAGCCAAAATGTATCCCAAGCCAGTATATGTCTAATATAAAATATTTCTGGTTGGTTAGAAATAATAGGTAAATACTTCTTATTGCTTTTATTACAGGCTAATTGAGTTGCTAGATTGCTAGATATGGCATGGTAAAGTTATGGACAAATAAATAAATGTCCATATGTAAGGCATATGGACATTTTATACCATGGTCACATTTAATCACATACTGAGTGGTAGGGCGACATGAGAGAATCTCATAAGTATGGTTCCAGCCAGTGCAAAATCAAGTTAAACTCAAAGAAGGAGGTAAGGGCTAACACTCTTAAGGACATGACAGGAGACACTGAGACCATTACAATATATTGTTAATTTGAGATGATAGGCTGAAATTAGCACTAAGTAAGATTTAGGTAATTTGCATATTCAGGGATAGTTTTGCAATCACATCTTCTATATATCTATATATATGGATATATAAGTATATATAGATATACTTCTAACAAATATAGTACGGGATGGGAGATAGTGAGGTGTTTATACAAGATCAAAAAAAAAAGAAAAAGATAGTGAGGTGTTTGTGTTAAAGAAATTTTGACAAGTATTATAGCCAATAGCTAGCTAATAGTGGTACAACAATGCAACCATATCCCAGCCCTGGTTAGAAATTAACATACAAAAGATAACTAAGTTATGATCAGGTTATGAAGTCACTATGCATTAGAGTTATGTTCTGTTAATACATGAAAGATAGGTTGCTTTCATCAAGAACACCTATCTAGCAACATAAGCTAGAAGGAGATGGGTTTCATTATATCCTACCGTTGAGACAGAAAACAGAGGTTCATATACAGACTACTGCGACCAGATGAAGCAGATTATTAATATACAATCAGTTGAAAACCAAACATAAATTAATATCAGGTAAACTGCATATGCACTGCAGTCCCATATTAACCATTATCAGCTGGGAATGCAAACCCTATCTGATAATGGTGTGGATAAAATTAACTCTCTCTATCTATCGATCTCATTTAGGAATCCCAAACATGACTGGAAAATCTCACTAGTGGCATCAGTTAGCTTCTATAAATGCACAAAAATAAGCCAATAATGAGTAAGGCACACTTCCCTTTTGATCAAGGAAGATGGTGTAAATATCATTCATATGCAGTCCAATAGTCTAAACCAGTTCACTACAATGACATTAGGAGAGAACAGAAGTCAAAATTATTTCATAGACTAGCATTCTCTATGAGATTTTTATATCTAACTACTTAATTAAGCAGTCTCTATGACATATGATAGAGACTTAGCAAATAAAGACATGAGGAATCTTGCACCAAATTTAAGGTAGTATATAAACTTTCACATCCCATTTTGACTAACCTGTGCTCTGATAACATCACTTTTTCTTGTATAGGAGATAAATTTTCGAAGGAAAATTTAGCCCTCTCAGCTTCTTGGGCAGACCAATTGGTAGGCTTCAAAAGAAGCTGTAAACTCCACCAAAAAAAGTTAAGCTTCCCCTCTTTAGATCATCCAACGCAACTACGAAATTGGTTGTTGTTGCAGTCAAAATTTCCCGAACATTCCTACTGACAACCTAGAAAAAATAAAGGGCTTTATCAAATCCAAGAAAGTTAGATACATCATTAGAGCCGAACTGGTTATTTAATATACTGCAATTGAAATATCCTTTCCTTCTACGGACCATGAAGGAAAGGATTATATATTTATAGGGCAGGACCAATTCAATGAGATGTATTAATATAATTGACTAAATCATGGGAAACATTAAACTAATCTCAGGGCAAACAAGGGATTGCAAATATTCCGACCATTATCCCCGACCCAACAAGCTAAGTCATAAAAGGAAATGATGACTTAGATTGATTTTGTTCATTAGCCAAAATCATTAGATCAATTTGGAATTGGACCTTTAAAGAAGAATAAGCCTTGGAAATCACCTCTCTCTGAGTAGTAAGTTGGCTGGCGTTATACCACTACAACAACAGCTTTCATAGCTTCATTCTTAATCGAAAGCAGGACCCAATCATTATAATTCTCACCAAGGCTTCAATAAATTGTTGGTAACTGGTTTGGCACAGGACGGGTAAGAAATCGAAG
The DNA here is from genome assembly GCF_018687715.1 of Carya illinoinensis. Taxonomy (NCBI): domain Eukaryota; kingdom Viridiplantae; phylum Streptophyta; class Magnoliopsida; order Fagales; family Juglandaceae; genus Carya; species Carya illinoinensis. Next base: position 6,888,018 of record NC_056759.1, read on the forward strand.
CCCAATTTTAACCTGTACATCAAAGAAACAAAGTATTTTTTAGATATAATATTCAGGAGGAATATTATGCAGCCCTAGTAAATAAATTCACACCCTCATTCTACCTCTAAAAGCATGAAAAATGAAGTCTAAACTCGAATAATAATAGATGATGAAACACTAACAACCTTTACATCTCTATTAGTGTTAAATTTTCACCATACATCTAAGCACGGGTATAGAACCATTTCAACTTAACAATACAAACCAAAACCCCACACTATAACAGTTGCAAGGATGAAAAGGGGATGTTGAAGTAATGGCCCTGCGTAATTTTTGAACCCATATTACTAGATGCAAACAGCTAGTCTCACATCAAAAGTTAGGAGCTGGAGGACTCGTGTAACGCCCCCAAGTCCCACATATTGGTGGAGGAGGCATGATAGAGGTAAATCTGTATTGGTAAAGGTGCAAGGTTCATCAAAACTCACATTGGTTAGTTACAAGGTGTAACTAGGCTTTATGATGATTATGGAGTACTTCTGCCTATGACCTAGTATGCAAGCTTTATGAAGTGTAAATTAGATCTGCATTTGACATTGCTCGGGTCATTGCAATTGTATTAGGGCTAGTTTTGTAACACCATGTGGCGTTAGGCACTCAATGCAACATAAGAACTATAGAGATTTTTCTAAAGTCCTCTGCATCCTACATTAGGTAGGTGGACTGTAATAGAGCAGAATCAGTATGATAGACGTCCACTGAGTGAGAAGTACCTATATAGATTACCTACTAGATGGAAATGTATTTGTATAAAAATCTAAATAGGTCCAATTACAACATTGATAAGCCATTTGGAGAATAAGCCAAGATGTGGGTTAGCCTTTTCTTGTGTTCTTACAACCTAAGACCAAACAATAGTGCAGTTAAACGAGGACCCTCTGTCAATGGTTGAATGGTTTAAACATGACCGAAGGGATTAGCAATTGACAATACTATCTCCTATCATTTATGTATCATGGATGCATGCATGGATGTGCTTAAAAACATCAAACAAATATGTTTCAGATTGGAATGCAATGTCAAATTTTTTTAACGGTACACTTAAGTAGAAGAGCAACACTAGTAAGGACAACGCCCTCAACTATCTAGCAAAAATAGATTAACATGTTGGAACCAATCCCCACACACCAATATTTACATAAATAATATATACAAATATGTACATACAATGCTTTCACAACAATCGGGGCTACCTAATCAGCAGAAATTCCAGAGCTAAATTAGGGGGCATGGTTATAAATTATCACTTTTGTATTTATTGACAATAACAAATAATTACATGAATCAGATTTGCCACAACCATATCATAAGAGAAGTAGAGAAATCTTACACAATATCTTCAAAGTCAGCCCCAATGATACACAATCAAACCATTAATAGAGATAGAAGATGGAGGGAGAAGAATGTGAGGCTGACTGTGTCTCCAAGCCCCGAGAGAGGGGATGCACCAGCTGAGGGCTGTCCAACAAATACTGGAGGCTAGGGCAGTTGGTGGGAAATTTCTTCTCACTCTGCTTTGATGCACAGGTTGGGGACGACTAGTATACAGCGTGGGGGAGGACGCGACTATGGTGAGAGGTGGTGAGGTTGTAGGGCGAGGGTGATGGCCGGTGGCGGCCACAAGTTTGGAGGGGAGGGGGGGGGGGGCGGCGGTTGGGAAAGAAAGGAAAGGGGTGGGGAAGAAAGGAAAGAGAGTAAAGAAGAGACCCGATATCGCGCGGGGTGTAGCGGGATTTGTTGTGGAATTAATTCAATATGCATTAACTGATGGTATATTTCTTGTGATAAAGATGAAATAGCTTAGTGGCAAATATTAAATTACTCACGAGGGACTATCTGCTGAGGAGCCATGAGTTTTGCGATGATGGATATTTCATGGGAAAAAACATTCCCTGGTGGGTTATAACTTTTAACCCACTACGAACTAAAATTTTTGTAAATTTTAATTCCCATTAACACACAGTAGTGGGATCAAAAATATTTTTCGTGATTAATACCCCTATTACCACTACATTATTGTCATCGAAGGAATCTCATGGTAAAAGGGTGGTTTTGTTCCCATGCTTTATTTTGGTGACAAATAGCCACTATAACACACGATGTTCTGTCATGGAAAAAAAAACCCGTGACAAAAGCTAGTATTTGTTGTACTGAATCTTGGGATGCTAGAACTACATGCTATGTACGGTATTTTGTACGATTAGTACGTAAAGATCACCCAGCGCCAATTAAGATTTCTGAATTTTGAAATCTTGGCATGCATGTAACCCAATCGATACAACATGGCAGCTCTCACTTCAGCCTCATTATATTAGTTGCCACACCATAAGAATAAGAGAAAGCATCCACAAAAAATCCCCACTCATTCCTAATCATTCCACTACCATCACACGATCCTAGATTTCCCAAGAAAATCTAACTAGATAAAATTGAAAACGCTAGAAAAAACAAAAAGAAGATCAATATATAATCTTGTAAACTCCACTATTACTAATTTTATCTTAAACCCCACTCTTAAAGCATGGATACGTGCTTTCTTATTTCTTTATGTTTCAACATCTTCTTCAGTTCCTGTTGGATTGAAATTCAATATTTAAGGTGAAAGGGAACTCTGATATTTTAAACAAAGAAAATGTATCAATATTAAAGAGTTTGAATATATTTAAAATTATTGAGGTCGTATAAATGCTGATACGATAATGCACGTACAACCTTGATATTTGAATGAAGATGCATATTTCGTTTCGGTGCATTGGCAATTTGTAGCTAGCGAGCAAAATAAGGAGAGATATATAGGGGGCCAAAAGCAAAACCATCCGATGCTTAGGTTAGTAAAAGTTACAAAGAAAACTACTCATGAATGTATAGTTTCTACTTTCTAACATTAATTTTGCAGAACACGTAGATGCACGTTCTCCTTACTTTGTATGGTCATGGTCTTCCGGCAATGCTTCATCAGGAGAAGATTGTAACAATGCAAAGTAATAATAATATGAGTGTATTTGTGTATGAACACATGATTTAGAACCTGATCTGAAAAAGGGAAAATTCCTTATTGATCAAGATTAGGTTATATTGTACCTTGTTTATTCTATTCATTCAAAATAAAAGGGAAATTATAAAATAAGTGAGGGGGATTTTTTTTCTAATCTTATAATATCACCTTTTTTCTAGTAAGTAGAAATTGTACATGTTCAAGCACCAAAATAAATAAAAACAATAATGAAAAATCGAAATTCTGTTACAAGTGAAGCGATGCTTTTTAACAAACTATTCCCCAATTAACGACTAGAAATTAATAAGAAAATGTATGTATCAAATCATAAAGACAAAAAAAAAAAGAAAAAAAAAAGAAAAAAAAAAGAAGGGCTTAAGAATTTAAGTGTTTAGGGTTTAGGATTTAGGAGCGTTTGGGGTTTAGCCCATTTAGTGTTTTGGGGTTTACAATTTTATGGTTTTGGGATTTTGGCTTTGAGGTTAGGGGTTTGGGATTTAGGGTTTAGGGTTAGGGTTAGGGTTAGGGCTTAGGTTTTAGGGTTTAGGATTTAGGGTATAGGTCTAGGGTTTTATGGTTTTGTGGTTGTGGGGTTTAGGGATTAAGGATTAGGGTTTAGGGCTTAGGGCTAAGGGTTTTAATGTCTAGGGTTTAGGGCTAAGGGTTTAAGGGTTTAGGGTTTAAGGCTTTATGGTTTTAGGGTTTAGGGTTTCTGGATTTAGGGTTGGGGTTTGGGCTTTTGGATTTTATGGGTTTAGGGTTTTAGGTTTGGGGTTTTACGGTTTTTGGGTTTGGGGCTTAGGATTTTGAGTTTGGGTTTTGGGGTAGAGGGTAAAAAGGATTGGGGGTTGTGGGTTTAGGGTTTAGGGTTTGGAGTTTAATGGTTAGGTGTTTGGGCTTAGGGCTTAGGGTTTGGGGTTGAGGGTTAAGGTTTAGGGTTTAGGGTGGGGTTTGGGGTGTAGGCTTTTATGGTTTTATGGATTTGGGGTTTTGGGTTTGGGGTTTAGGAGCGTTTGGGGTTTATGGTTTTCGGCTTTGGGTTTTGGGGTAGGATTTTGCTACTACATTTAGTGTTGTTTTGTTTGCATTTAGGGGCTTTAGGCTTGGGGTTTATCATTTTGGGTTTTGGGTAAAACGATTGGAGGTTGCGGCTTTTGAGGTTATGCTTGGGGTTTTGTGTTTTCGGTACAGGGTTAAAGGATTGGTGGTTGTGGGTTTGTGGGGTTTAGTATTTAGAGTGCAAGGTTTAGGGTTTAGGGTTTAAGGGTTTGGGGGTTGAGCTTTCAGTTTTAGGTTTAGGGTTTAGTTTAGGGTTTTATGGTTTTGGGTTTAGGGTATTGGTTTTAGGGTTTAGGGTAGAGCGTATATGGTATTAGAGTTTAACAGTGTTATGGTTTTTGGGGTTTGGGGTTTTGGTTTGCGGGCATTTGTGGTTTACGGTTTGAGGTTTGGGGTATAGGATTTTATGGTTTTGGGGTTTGGGCTTTGAGGTTTGGGGTTCGGGGTTTAAGTTTTAGGTTATATGGTTTATGTTTAGGGTTTCGGTTAGGATTTAGGGTTTTAGGGTTTAAGATTTAGGGTAGGGGTTTAGGGTGAGAATCCAAATAGAGCCTTATAGAGAAACTGTTTTGTATCCAAACACAAAGAATGTGCAGTTTGGTTTGAGAGTTGAGATGAATCACTATGTACGGAGAAACCAAACATTGAAATTTTAAAGATGGTTTCAAATATCTCTCTCCATATTTTCACTTAATGACAAAATAGACCTTATTGTCAATAATTTTTTCTTTTTATGTGGAAAGGTGAAAACAGATGCTGTCTCACTATCGAGATTAAGAGCTTTTTTAGTGGAAAGGAGAAAACACAGTGACTTTGGCTTTTTCGAACCCCTTTCCCTCTCCAATCCTTCTAGATACAGTCAGGTGTAAAAGCCCGCTAGAAATTCAATGGAGAAATTTCTATAGACTTTAAGAACCTAGTGAAAACTCCGTAAGTTTTCACGATTCAACTAATCACATAGGTTTTAGTCTATCAAAATAGTCAATGTTATCACTCACTATGGTGTCAGAAATGAAATTTTAGTTATTTCAGGTAGTTAGAAGTGTTAGGATACGTTATGGTCTGCGCCACTAGATTCAGTTGATTATTTAGGATTTTATAGTGTAATAACTCACTTTCATAATTTCGGACGAAACACCTATTCAAAACTGTGAAATTATTTTTAGGAGCATTTCGAGATTGAATTTTGGTAAACGACTTTCACTATAGGTTAATATGAATATTTATGATTTTTTTAGTACTAAATTTATTATGCATTTTTGGAGTGAATAGTAATCTCGATAAGCGTACCAAGTGTAGTATTTTCAAAATCACAATATGGAATGTCCAAATTAGGTTAGAGAAGTTTTATTGGGACACTTGGCAAGATCTTAGCCACACATAGTAAATAGTATTAGACACTTGGCACAAAGAAGAATCATTGGATGGATTTGTGAAGGAAATCAAGGTGTGAGATCATGCCACCTAAGCCAAACTTTTTTTTATCTGATCATCCATTTTGTTCCAGACCAAAGAGGGTTTCAACCCTAGCGAGACTCTAAACGGTTGGAATCCAATTGAAACCCCAAAAGTTTGGTTGAAAACCGAAATCCTAAACAGTTTCCCTAAACCCTAAAGTTGGCCTCCAAACCCACTTTTTATCCGATTTCTAGCAATGTGTTTAATCACTTAATTAAATCACTTTCACATGATATTTATTCATTAAATTCTTGTTATGACATCATTATCCAACCTTTTAAACTTTGGAAATTTGATTGGGTCAAGAAAAATTAGATTTGGGCTTGATAGCATCTCAAACCCTAACCAAACCCCTTTTAAACCCCAAATTGAAGCCCATTTGGTTGAGGCCCACGAGTTTGGCCACCTTGGCAAAAATTCTTGAAGAAGTTTCCTACTCTACATGGTAGACCATCCACTGCCCTTAGCTACACCCAATAGTGCCTTGATGACATAGAGAAATCCACCTCATCAACCTCCATACCTCGTAGCTTCTGTAGGCAGTCCTTTCCCTTCACTATTCTCCACTTTATGTCACATAGCCACCTCCAATCAAGGGTTATTCAACCCCATATCTTCCCCCTCCAGAAGTCTAGAGTCAAGCAAGCCACACTTCTTTCCCTTTAATCACTTATTCACCCCGTTCTTAGAGAGAAACCCAGAAGAGCTCTCTCGGGCAGATTTCTATGTCTTTTTGCATTGAGATTTTTGACCATTTTTAAGTATTTTCACATAATGAATCCCTCATAAAAGTTGTTCCTCTTTGAGTATAGTTTCCTTAGATATATTATTCGTATCATTCCCTAGTAATTTGGTTGGTCAAAACTATTTTTAACCATGGAAAGGTCATTTTAGGAGTGAAACTGGAGAGTATGTTATGTTTTGGAATTTTTGACCAAGCTAATGGACATATCTTGGTCCAAAAATTTTATGGAGTGTTTTTAGAATGTGTTTAAGAGTTTTCATTGAGGTTTTGTTGCATGAATAAAGCTTTTGATGATATATTTTCTTAAATCTAGAAACTTGAAAACTGGAACTGGAAAAACAGTTTTTATTTGAAAAAAGTTTGAATATTTCATGGTTTGATCTTACTCTGAAGGTTTTGATATTTTTATATGATGATCCTAAGTCTCTTATTTTCATGTTAGGATATTATTTTGAAAATATTTAGTATTAATTTCAAAGATATGATTTTTCTATGCAAGAGGATTTTAGTTAGGCCTAAGATTTGATGTTTTTGGATTAGATCCATGTTTTACTGATTTATAGCCATGTGATTTTAAGTTTGATGGTTGAATATTATTTAGAATACATTTTAAGCCATGTGATGCTTTATTTCGAAGATCTCACGTTCTTAAACCATTGATCAAGAGATTTATCAAAACTAGTTAGGAAAAACGTTTTTGTTTTTTTGACCAAGTGTAAAACCAAAAACTCTAAGTGTCATTTTGTGATTTTGGTGACTTTAGTTTAATGATTTAAAGTATGATTGATCTTAAAATGATGTTATGAATATGTTATAAGTAAGATTTGATTTTTGGAATTCTTGAAGATGTTTTGATTTAGGGTCAAAGCTTGTGATTCAAGTGTTTGGATCTTTTTATAAAAATGTTTGATGTTGATTATTAGCTTATTCTAAATGGATGTTTTAAGTATATTTTTAAAATTAGGATAGGAAGATATTTGTTTGTAAAATTTTGGTTAAAGCATGAATTTTGAAATTAGAAGGAATTGCAATAAAAATTAAGAGAAATAGCCTATGGATGTTTTGGCCATAGTGTGTTTTCTATAGTTGTGATTTGTTTTAAATTTTTCTAAGTTGATATTTGAGTTTAGGACAAAATTTATATGAGAAATGTAAATTTTGAAAATTTTTGGAATTAGGATGTAAAATCCTTAAGTTAGTGGTAAAATGGTCATTTTTTCACATGTAGAGGGTAAAATGGTCATTTTACTCTAATTTGTATCTTTTATACATTTCTAATTATTAGTAATTAAATTTCTAACTTTTAGAATATTCTCTTACAATTCCTCATGTTTTACACTTTATTTTCGTTGAGCGAGACAAACGAGGTAAGTTAACTCTTAACTTACTATCAGTTTACTGTGTATGTGTAATGGGTAAGGGAACTACAATTTATGTTTGTGTGTTGTTATATATGCCATGCTATGCCATATCATCACATGTTTATCTGTTACATGAATTATTCTGTCATGAAATACTTATTTGTTACACAATATATTATGTCACATGTTATGCCGCGTTATGAAATATTATCTGTTATGTTAATGTCTCAAAGTACGTCATGTCTGTCATCTTACATTCATGTCACGTTACGTTACGTCAGGACTTCTGTTCTTTCGTATTCATATCACATACTATTTTGAATACAGTTTGTGTATATCGAGAATAGTCATGTTAAGTTATTTATTTTAATCACGATCCTAATTATTAGGATGGGGTAATATCTTAGTGGAATTCATTTGTTCACGGTGGAGTGTCTAAATAGGTGTGAAATTCTCTGGGTTGACGAAGTACAGTCAACAGGTTGCGAATGAGGCCTAACTAGCTGGTCACCAGAGCATGCCAGACACTAAAACTGATGGAGCCATATTTTATTTTACGTGTATTCACAGCAAGTGTGGCACAAACAATTCATGAGGTCACAACAACTGTGTAGCATGAAGTATGAGGCCACAACAATTGTAGAGCATACACTACATGAGACATAACATTTGTGACACATAAAATACGTGAAACCACAACAACTTTGGAGTACGAATTAACGCATTCACAGCTGGTGTAGATATCTGTGTTGTGATGTAGTAATCGGTAAGGACACATGGCTCAAGGGGACCCGTGTAACACCCATATGGTCACTTTATTAATTAAGTCTATTGAACAAATTTCAAGTCCATGTATTTCACGTTCAAGTCATGTTTCACGTTACGTTATGTTCAAGTTTACATACATGTCAAGCTTCAAGTTCATGTCCATGTTATGTTTCAAGTTCACGTCCATGTTATGATCCAAGTTCATGTCATGTCAAGCTAAGTTCCAGTTCCAGTTCAAGTTATGTCAACTCATGCCATGTTATGTCAAGTCATATTATGTTTATTATTTTATACCATGTTATGTTATATTTACTATTGACTTTAATGGTGCATGCATCATTAACCTGTATGAAAGTTTCTTGTTAACTTACTGAGATTTGTAATCAAATCTCACTGTGGTAGTCCCAACTATCATTCCTTCCAAATGGTAGGCGATGTGCCAGGTTCAGAATAGGGAGCAGACACCAATAGTCTGGAGGAGGTTGACTAGATGCCATAGATGCGATGTAGAGCTTTTAGCTTCTATAGTTAGTTTTTTTTTTTTTTTTTACAGTATTCTAACTTCGTTAGTCGAGTTACGCGAGTTATGCGAGTTACTCGATGAATTGACTCAATAGTATATTTTGGTAATGTAAATATGGAATCTAGTCTCCCATGTTTTGAGATTACAGTCTTCTGAGACCAGTACTGTAATCGTGGATTTTTATTTTTTTAAGTATGCATAGATTATGCTTTAATTATTTGGGATGTTATAAGTTTAGTGCATAGTATTAAAAAAAAACATTTGATGCGAATATTGTATAATGTTAGATGTATGTTAGAAACATTGCATCTTATATGTTATGAATATGAGCAGATAACCTTGTGTTGCATGTCCTGACGCTTCAGATGTCCATCCAATCCCAAACAAAAATTTGGGAGCGTCAAACACGGCATGCAACGTTTGGGGAGTCGGTTGACTTCAGTCAATTTATTTTAATAAAAAAAAAGTAACAAATAGAAATCAACACTCAGAACCACTTTTGATATCCCAAACTCATCTTCTTCCTCGTCCTCCACCATTTCCTCCCTCTCTTCTCTACTTTCTTCCTTGATGTCAGTGGTTGTCCTTTGGGGTAGGCCAAGCTCGTCTGCCATGGAAGTTGTCGGCAAAAAGGGTATGGTTAATGATTTGGGTTTTTTGGAGTTGTCAGAGGAGCCGAGGATCGTTTGGTTCGGGAAAAGCTTCTGTCATGTGGATTCGGCGAGTGAGTTTCAGTGCATGGGTGCAGGGTGGTTTTTACCATATTTACGCCAAGCCCATATATTTGAAGAGAGACCTTTTGCTGGTACTTGCAAACCTTCTTTAGCAAGTACATTATGAAATAAAAAAATCTAGGAATTATCAACCAAAGATCATATTTTTCACAAAATAGGAAATTATATATTAGTCTCAATCATAGAGTAGATATTGAAAAGTGGGATTTTTTTTCTTTACAAATCTCTGTCATTTGGCTAACGATTAAAATAAAAATTAAGGCTAAAATAATTAGCTTCTTTTGGACCTCTGGCTGGTCCCAAAATCGGCTTGAGACTGCTGTGTTTGGGCTTTGATTGATGCAGTAAGAGAGGAAAGGGAAGAGAAGGGCGAGATGGCACGGTCATCTCGAGTTTATCGAATTTTTGAGTCCTTCAAGTCATTGTCATTTGGAGTAAATGTTTCGCTGATGTAAAGAGAATATGCACATGTCAGAAGCGAGTTTAAGAGCTCTGTGAGACTGGAGCTTCGTATTTCTTGCAATGTATCAGGGCTTCAAAGCTCCTATTTTCCTAGAAATATAAAAGCCTTAAAAAAGTGCGGAAGACTACTTGTAAATTTTTGGTATGGAAGTCGAAGATAGTTTAGAAAGAGAGCAAGAAACTTTTTATACGTCTCCGATCTCAATCGGCATTATTTGATCAAGCACGTTTGACGGAGAAAGGTACTTTATTTTTTTTCAAAATGACTAGAAATATGGTGAGGTTTGGGGAGAGAGAGGCTGGGGTTTGGGGAAGAAAGGCTTCCCATCAATTCTCCTGTACCTCCATGGCTTTGGATTCGAGTTAGAAGAAGAACAAAATGCAAAGATGAAAGGAGGGTTAGAAGCTGCAAAGATGAAGTTGGAAAAACCAAAGACTTTGTTTGGGAGGGAGGCTCGAAGGACGCTGAAGAAATAGCACAAGGAAATTCGTGTGGGTCTATGGGAAGATGAAGGTAGGGAGGTCAATAAAATGGAATAACTTGTTTTGATGAAAATAGCATTTTATTTTCCACATTGGCATTGACTCCCCATCGATTACGTTTGGCAACTATATCTAGCATTTTTGTTCCCTCTCTGATCTCCATCTACCCATAACCCACCTTTGTTCCCAAAATTCAATCCAAGCATAGTGACTTTGGCTTTTTCGGAATGGATGATACATTTCGGTTGCTGTAATGCAAAGATCAGACTGTCTATTTTTTCTTGAACCCATCAATAATTGTTAATATTGACATTTTTAAATTTTGGGAATTGGAAATACAATAACAAACCGCATTAAATAATTTCTCATATAATTAGAATGATATAAATTAAAAAAATAATTTCCATTTTTTAGAATTACAGCCTTTTATAAATTTTGAAAATGTCAAGAGTAATTGATTAATTTAAGTACAGAAAATTATTTTATTTTAATTATGTGATTTTAATATTTTTTGGGATACGCATTTATTATAAACTATTACTTAATTTAAATATATTTAGAAATAACTCAATCATTGCAAATACTATGAAATAATTGGTGGGACCCACAACTATCAAATTTGTAAAAAATTAAAATAATCTCATCTCACTTTTAAATTCAAACACACAAATTTTTTAAAATTATATCATCTTATCTCAACTCAACAATCTCATAACTATTTATAAATTATTTAAACTCATCTCATCTCAATTCATTATCCAAACGGGCCTAATTTTGCTCTTATTCATAATCAGACATGTGGCTATTCTCGATAGAATATTTGTCCAAGTGAATGGTATTAGAATAAAAAAATATTCATGAGCAAATATATATATATATATATATACTAGGAAACGGCCCCAAGTGCGTTAGCCCCGCGGTGCACCTGACATAATGATTTAAATAAAATAAAAAAGTAAAAAATTCAATAACTTATTTGTCTAGAAAAAGAAAATATAAGGTTAAAGAAAGACAAAAAATAAATATAAAAGAAAGAATCAAAATTTCAACAAAGTTTGAGCATTAGTCTACATTTATATTAGATTATCTATTTACTCTCTATATAATAATAAGATATTATTAATTTAATAATTTTTTTTAATTTTTATTTTTATCACATTTTATAGTTCTACTAATTAAAATATTAATAATAATTATATTTTAATCAAATTAATAATATTAAATATTAATATTAATTATATTCTAATTAAATTAATAATTAATATTAGATATTGAGTTTTTTAAGTATTTTATTAGTTAAATTTACTTAAAGTTGAATTTTACAATGAGAATATTCTAAAGCATTTTTGTTCTAAAGAGTAAAGACATTTTAATTTTTTTATCTAAAAAGATTTAAACAAAAGGAGAGAAAAATTAATACACTTTCAGAACAAAAATAACATGAAAAAGAGATGTCAATTCATGTGCGCCGTAGGACTATTAAGGATCTTTTTGTAAAATAAAATCTTTCATTAAGTTCTACAAGGGAGTTACACGTCAAATAATCAAGGGTCTTAACGAACTTTTGGTAAAACAAGATCATTCATTAAATTCTACAATGGAGCTACATGTCAAATGGTCAAGGATCTTTAGGGCATTTTGGCAAAACAGGACTTAATGGAAAAATAAGAAAAGTTAATAGAAAAATAACAAAAGTTACTATTCAAAATTAGATAGTCATTTATTATAATAAAATAGATATAGGAAAATGTTTTACAGCTCAATCTTACAGTTCATGCATTTTAATTTTTCTTAGTTAATTGTTAATAGAAGTGACTATTAGTAAAATTGTATATTTTAAAAAAAATTTTTCTTAATGACAAAAAAAAGAACAAAACTTTATAATTAGTGATACATCCAGTAGTAAACACTAAGCGGCCCGCTAGCATAATATATATCTTTATATATATAAAGTGGTTATCTAACGGAATTTTGTTGTTTTAACGATTTTTTATGTTTTTCCGTTAATATTAATGTCGTTCGTCTAAAGTCCGTATACTATGAATACAACTTCTTAACTTGAGTCTTTTTAATTCCTTAGAAACCAAAACGACACGGGAACCGAATACAAAGGGTTAGATTTTTGACTATTTAGCATTTTTCTCAATTTTCCAAGCAGTCAAAACGTCTGCTTAACAAAAACTACAAGAGAACATGAAAATGGAAAGAACCCAGAAAACAAAATATACATGTGAGTGTTTCGGGATGTAGAGGGACAAAGCTTTGCGTGAGAAGGAAGAATCTCTGAGGTCAAGTGAGAAGGTCACGGTAGAATTGGACGGCAATCTCTGCTCAGTCGCCACAACGGCAATGTGAACCACGGTATCTGTACCACTCTCATGACGCCAACCACCGGGAACCATGTTGAAGTCAGCCATGTTTTGCTTTTCAAAAATAGAGCAAGTTCTTGCTCAAATCCACCACTGAGCCACCCCTTCGTCGGCCTCTCACGGGGTTCTGAACTTTGTTTCCACTGCTTGTGATCTTTTCCGAGGAGCCCTACACTGTGTTTTCCGCCAGCCTCCATCCTGTTGGCCTCTGTTGGTAAGCCTTCCTGCAATGTTTTGTTTTCCTTCTCAAGAGCTTGTCGGCTAGAAGAAGAAAGTTTTGATTTTCTTTTTAAAATCTTTCTTCAGCATGTCGCTATGAGGTGTCTCGCAGATAAATCCCCACTAGCGACGCTGCATCTCAAGCCGACAATTCTATGACAATATAGTAAAATATTCCCCCTCAACCCTCCCTTCAAGGGCGCACGTTCCGCAATACCTGATATGAGTAATCCTGCTCAAACTCACACCACTCTATTTCAGTGAGGTGAAAATAGAGGCTTGCATGTGGCGTTGCTATGTGTAGGAGGAAGATATGTGGTGGTGGCTAGCTTGGCGGGGTGTGTTTCTACAAGTAGAAGGTGGTTGTGCGTGTGGAGCAAACACAGTGGCTGAGTCAAACGGACTTCACCAATTTGGGGAGTTTCAATGTTTTTAAAATAACTACATTTATGCCTTTTTATGTGATAATTTATAGCCGATTATATGGGATAGTTTTTTTTTCACGTGCATTTAATATTAAAGGTGGATTTGATCTTATTTTTTGATATATTATGAGCTATGGTCAATTTTTATGAGAGTCTTCGTTAAATTAAACTTGTTTCCGAGTCCTGGGTTTGATTTACTTCTTGCCCGAAAATTATTAAAGGTGTTAATTTATATTATTAATATAAATTTTTTACAATTCAATTTTAGTAGCAAATAGTAAGTGTCTAATCTTTTATGTTAAGCACTTAAAAGTTTATTGTTTGAAATGAACCTTTAAGGTTTTTTTTTTTTTTGAAGTTATATCTATGTGATTAAAATTATATTTGTAAAACGAAAGAATATGTTAAGAATATTTAAATCATATGGGTATTATTAGATGTCTTGTAAAGTTGAATACTTATGTTAATTAAAAGAAAGTAAGCATATTTCAAGAGATATGGTTTTCACGACTTATTTTATGAGAATTTAAAGTGGCCAAATTATTCTATTTTTTTTATAATATGTTATTAGTATTTTAAATATTATTTGACTATGTTCTTCTTTATGAATTTGGTTAAGTAAATATTGAGGAATTTATAAGGTGATGGCATTTTAGGGTTAAGAGAATTTTAGCCTCTGAGGAATTAAAATAGGCGATTTGAGTATTTTAGATATAAATATGTGATAATTGTTTAATTGGAGATTTACTTAGGGTACATGAATTTTTATAGATGAGGATTGATATTCGTTTGCACTATTGTGAGAAAATTTAGAAAAGTTAAGAAGTACAGGTAAGCGGGATTCATATACTAGCTTTATACAAAAAAAAATGAAATGAGGTTGACTTTAAAAATATGCACGTTTGTTTTTTAAATAAATCTAAAAATGACCTCAGATGTTTGTTCTACATGCGCATAAATTCTAAATATGAGGAAGTATTTTTTGTGATAACTGGTATAGATATGAGTTAATTTTATACATTTTATTTTATGAACTGAGAAAAGAGCAAATATGAGATTCTTTTTTAAAAATGTTGCTTTGATTCAATAAAGGTGTGCTGATTCATGAGATCTAAAAGTTTTGTTGTGATTAAATGAAGATGTTTTCATTCTATTTATTATGAACAACTTTCATAAAATTGTGGGCGATGTTTAGGGCTGAAAACTGACCAAAATGGTTTGGTTTTCTGCCTAAACCGAAACCGACTGAATTTTGTACATTGAGGGTAGAAACCACCTGAAACCAACCATGCATGAGGGAGAAAACCGGCCGGTTTCGGTTTGCGTGGTCGGTTTGGGCCGTGGGTTTTAGGTCTTATTTTGGGCCTTTATCGATTACATTTTGGGCTTTTTTTTTTGTTATTTTTTTGTTTTTTTATTTTTTTTCTCAATTCATCATCCAATATCTTTTTAAGTTTTTATTCTTAACTAATCATTCAATTCATCATCCAAGATCTTGTAAATTTATCATATTAAAAATAAAGAAAAATAATAAATAACTAAAGCGTTCATCATTCATCATATTAACTAACTAATTACTATATTACTTACTACATAATTAAAAATAAATAAAATTAACTTCACTAGATATTTAGTATTACATATTATAAATTTACAAAACAAGCCAAGTTGTTTTAAGCATAGCAAAAATGCAAGTAAAAAAATAGCATAAATAAATGAAAGCAAATTGTCTTAAAGACTTAAATATAGCAACAATGCAAAAATTTAAAAATATCGATCTTCATATTCGTTCATTGCTGCTTCAAGCCTTTAAGCTTCAATTGTCAATACTTGTCATGTTTGATTGTGCAGCCAACTCTATAAGAATAAATAAGAATAAAATATCAAACATTAGTGAATTCATATTATGAAAAATATACAAAATTAAATTACGATGAAAATAAAGAAAACATTACCCGATTTTACTACAAAACTCTCCACATTATCCATAATCTCTAATATATCAATGGGTGTTAACGGATGCCTTAACCAATTTTGAGTGTAAATAAGTATCTCAACAATTCTCAGAACCAATAAACTCTAAAAAGAATCAAGCACACGACCTCCCGTACTAAATGTTGACTCGGACGCAACTATGGAAACAGGCATAGCCAATAAGTCTCGTGCAATCCTCGTAAGTATATAATAGTTAGCCTCATTTATTTTCCACCAAGTCAACAAGTCAAATGATGCACTGAGTGCCTCACAACCATTTGATAAATATCGATCCACTTCAATTTTGGTAATACTAGATTCTATGGCGAAAGATGCCCTATACCACTCCTAGAACCATTTGGTCTTACGTTTGCTATCACTTTCATTCATAGATCTAAATGTTGGAGGGGGTTGAGAAACTGGGGTACTCGTGGTGGAATAGAAGGTAACATTATACTCTGCATACAAATCTGCTAATACATGGCTCACATTCGAAACCAACTCCTCAACACGAAACTTATCATGAATTTTCTTCAAATGGAAAGTAAAAAGTCCTAACTTGCTTCGTGGATCAAGCACAATAGCAATTAACATGAACAAGTTCATCCTATTTAATGACCCCCAATACTTATCATATTTGATTCTCATGTTTATGGCCATACTCCTCAAACAACTATTAGTACTCTTGCTCAACATAATCAATTTAGTTTGGAGATCACAAATCTCTAAGAAACTAGTGTTGGTTGTCACATATAAAGATCCAGAAAATCTAGTAATAGCTTCATAAAACATATCCAAAAACTTGACAAATACCTATACTATCTCCCACTCCGTAGCTTTAGGAGGTCCCATGTGTCCATCATCAAAGTAGGAGAGGAAATTATAAACCCCACTCTCCATCCGCCTAAAAGCCTTCTCAAACTTCTCAGCCGCCTCTAATATCAAATAGATTGAGTTCCATCATGTTTGTACATCAAGACACAACATTTTCTTACAATCAATTTTTTCTTTTTCTGCACATATCTTAAACTTGTCTAATCTTGCGGGAAATGAACACACATATCTAACTGCATTTCTAACCATTGTAATGGCATCATTGCACTCTTTCAAACCCTTACTCACAATAAGATTCAATATATGAGCACAACATCTCATGTACATATACTTACTCCCCAACACATTCCCTGTCAAAAAATGTTTCAAATAGGAAATTGAAGTATCATTTAAACTTGCAGTATCAACAGTTACAGTAAATATTCTACCAATGCCCCAATCAAGTAAGCACAACTCAACATATCTTTCAATGATATCCCCTCGATGATTAGGGATTAAACAAAAATTAATTATTTTTGTATACAATTTCCAATTCTTATCAATGAAGTGTGCAGTTAGATACATATAATTCAAATTCTGTATCGATATCCATGTATCTGTCGTCAACGAAATCCTCATGCCACAATCTTTAAACACTTTTTTAAGTTTCTCATTTTCTACTTCATACAACTTTATACAATCTCTTGCAACTATGACACGACATGACACTTTAAACCAAGGTTCAAGAGACCAAGCAAATTTTCTAAATCCTTGTCCTTCAACAACCCTAAATGACATCTCATCAATAATTATCATTTTTGCAATAGCCAACCTCGCAATCTCTTCACTAAATTTGTAGGTTATAAGAGTCCTTAATGTACTACCATCACTCTCTCCAACCCCCTCCTCAGGTGACGCCTTACCTGTCAATGTTTTTTGGTACCTATCAAAAGGTTCACGTTTATGAAGATTTTTACGACATGAAGGCAAATAATTTTGCACTGTTGAAGTTTCATTTCTCTTTGAGTGGCAAGCATACATTTTGCCACAATAATTACATTTAGCCTCCGGATCATTTACAGGACAACCATCCATTTTCGTAAAATGATCCCATACAATCTACTTGTCCGTCCCTTTCCGTTTCTTAGGTAATGGACAAGTACTACTAGTAGGAGGACTAGGGAGTTTTGATGTTTGGGTCTCTCTCACATCATCTTCCAAATTAATTATTGGTTGAAGTTCATTTGTATCAACATCAATCAGAGACAAAAAATAATCCATCTAAATTATAAAACAAAAATATAAATATTATATGTTTATAATTTTTAAGATCTCATACAATATCACAAGTTTGCAACATGGCAAACATCACAAATCTAAAACTCTAATCTAGGTTGTTCACTCATCTTCTCTCAATTTATATAAATAATTAACAATAACTCAATAAAAGATTATATATTAACAGATTATATATAATAGATTATATACGTTAATATATATAAGTTAACAATAAATAATTTATATATTGTTAATTTATATAATATATAATTTATATATGAAGGGGAAAGAGAAGAGAATGCTCACAGAGGCCGGAGGAAAACATGGAGGCATGAGGGAGTCACAGGTTCGTTTGCGGCACCGTTGAATGGAGGTCACCACTCAGTCAAGAAGGCGCCGTTAAATCTTGAATAGGAGTTTGCAAGCAAGCACGACACGTAAGAGAGTGAGAGACTCGGAGAGAGTGAGAGAAAATCTGGGGGGGGGGGGGGGGGGTGGAGTTAAACTCTAGTAGAAGAGAGAAAAGGGGAAGGGGGAGAAGGGAGAAGGTAACCCTAACCCGTTCCCAACAAAACGACGACGCCGTTTCATATGAAACGGTGTCGTTTTATATAAGGTATATATAAAAAATATATAAATAATATATGGTCGGTCGGTTTAGTAATTTTCTGTGTGGTCGAACCGGAACCTAGCTGATTGAAGTCGGTTTTCATTATTTTTTACCGTCGACTGACTGATTCTTCGCCGGTTCTGGCGTCCAGCTATGGGTTGTTGTCGGTGGAGGTCGGCTCTACAGTTCTCTGTACACCCCTAGCGATGTTTATTTATAGAACCTTATTATAGCTTCTATTAATGCTCTTCTTTTATAATATATTATAGCGTATAATTATTTATAAATTAAATAAATATTACATCGTTATTTATATAATTAACCAAAAACATTACATCTTTATTAATAAAAAATTAGTTTTTAAAAAAAATTAAATATAAATTAAGCAAACATGTATATATATAAATATATATGCCTTCGTCAGCAACTTATACGCTGTGATGCAGACGGCTACCGACTCAATCCATCGTTTGCTCTTTTAATATTCTCACGAAAAAGAATAACGCGCGCGCACACGTACACATCAGTAGTTTGAATAATATATATTCGACCAAGAAGAAGTACTATTATGCTTTCGTTTAAAAAAAGATTACATCATGGATTAATAAAATAGCTTGATTATTAATGAAAAAAAGTTGAAACTTGAAACTCTCTCCTTTAGTCTCTTAATAATTAATTCTGAAACAAGCTAATTAAATTATATGTCGATCCAAGGACTCCAATTATAATCTTATTAATCCTTTAGAATAGTACAAGCCTATATAATATGATCATAACTCGAATATTTATTTTTCTTTCATCGTTGTATATAGTTTATCATAAGGAAATGATGAATTTTTTTCCAGTGGCATATTATATGGCAGCATAAATTCTGTCATGATCAGAACGAACTAAAGAGGAAATGATTTGCACTGGCAAAGATGTGCCTAATTGACATGACTGCACACGTCTATCACATTGTTTTCATCCAAGTTAAAATTTTGAGTAATGATACAGTCAAGTACTGTATAATTCTTCTGAAAAAAAGAATAAAATATATTATTTGTAATTTTACACACTATAATTATAAATATCATTTATCTAAAATTTTATTAAGTATTTATTATTTATTATGAGGTCCATTATATTTTTTCAAATCAAACAAACATTCCATTAATATAAGAAAATCAACATACATGAGGAAATCGGATTTTGAGACCACAACCTTGTCCCCACCCATTCCCTAAAAAATGGTGTCATCTTAAATGTTTTTGTTTGTTTTTAACAATTCGTACAACTGTGTGAACTGTATTGCCACCATGAGTTGCTATTGACGATAGTAGTATATTGTAATTTATTGTCTTGAAATGTTCACATAAGAGATTGATATTGTCTGCTTCAAGATTTTCATTTAAGAAAAATAGAAACATAGTAAGATGATCGGCATAGATTGGCTTGGACCGCCATTGGCCAAGTTTCTTCACTCCCTAGGCGACGGCGTGGGGAGTCCACGCATCAGTGATACTGAGATAGAGTTGATCAAATTCAAAAGATTTTAGGATAACAAAACTGTAAGTATGGCGAGTGGGATCCATTATAGTTATAAAAAAATAAAATAAAATATAAATATAAATATTTTTCAATATTATGGGGTTCATTAGTAGTGATCATGCATTGGGTATATATATATATATATAAAAAGATGGAAAATATAATTATTTTTTCTTAAAGTGTTTGCCTAGCTAGTTTGTCTGCATTAATCCGTATTATCATGTCACCATTAAATAATGAATGGGCTGAGAAATAATTGAGCTACTATTGGAGATATTTGTAGGACAAATACCATATTATATTCTATCTTTTAACAAGCTGTGTTGTAAAGGGATCGTTTAAAATATCAAAAGGACGGTGAGACTTGAACTAGGTATAAAGAATTATTATTTAATGCATTATATATAAGTAAATTCAATAGTACAAGAAGAACATTATCTATCAATCTAAGACTGGCTTGTTCTCCAAAAGGATACTTCATATCTGCATGATGTAGATCATCATCGTGAACAACTCATAATTCCCCATAGATGTCGGCTAATTGCCATTCTACAACATTAATTACTACAACAACATTAGATCCGGATCCTTAATTAACGGTACTCTTTACTGAAAATGCCACGATCATAGCCGTTGAATACTAGAATATCATGACTGAAAGCTCATGAACTTTATTCTTAGACGAGAAATGTCAATGTTATAACGCAATTCTCTTCTTAACATACACTACGTTAGAGTGGACGACATTGCCCATTACCTGAGACAAATCTCTCCATGCACACCTGCCAGTCACCAGCCCTCGCTCTAGAAAGCTCTAACTATTGGGCTGTTCGATCCCAATTCTTTATTCTATTGCAAAGAATTGCTGGGGCTCATAAATATGCCATTTTAAAAGCATCCCATGCTGCCAACCCAATGTGCCCTTGCTCGCAGAATAATGAGAGGTCCCATATATAAGAGTCAGAGAGATCATTATAATTCATCATCCCTACCCTCAAAAGAATAGTCCATTGGCAGTCGACCTTTACTCTCTTTTTTGGTTCAGAAAGTAATTACCTTCATGGTTTACTTCAGAGGGAAGTAGTAGGCATATCGTAAAGCCGGCTAGCAAATTCATTCCCAAACTCAATTAATTGAGTTTGGGAAGAATTTTATAAATACATCTCAATATTTTATAAATTTTATAAATACAAATACTTTTAATTTTAAATCCTCAATTTTTTTATTTAATTATTACTTAATCAATACAACTTTTCTAAATTTTTAAACAAAGTATAAAAAATAATTTAATTTTTTTAAATTTTAAAATAAAAATAATATTAAAAAATAATATTCTGATAATATTTTTACTTATAATATTTTTATTTAACTTTTTTTTTCTTATTTACCAAAACCCTATAAAACATATTCACTCAAACATTTTATTACTATTTAAAAATTATTTCACTACTATTTACAGATCTCATTGTCAAAACGAGCCCTAAATATTGTGAAACTTACTTGGGACCTCTCTACCACTGCTCTTTGAAAAGTCTCAAATGGAAAATAATTCATTCAAAGTGTTTTTTTTTAAGAAATTCTAAAGTAATTTATAATATTTATTGAGTATTTAACATAATAAAATAACAGAGAGTAATAAATATTGAGATTGCATAGAAAAATTCGTATGGATATTATAATAAATATTGGCATAGTCTATGTGTATTTCTCATAATCAGGGATACTGACAATATGAGTTAATTCGAACACAATCCGTTAAATTTGTTAAGCTAAATGTGCTAAACTTTCAAATTCTGACATGACATATTTAAATAACGAATGACACGACACGACTTGTTTTGACTTGTTTAATAGTTAATTAGACATGACTCAACACGACACAATCCATTTCAATTTGTTTTATATAAATAGATTGAACTGACCTACATAATCCATTTGACCACATTAACATAATTTTACATAAAAATAAAAATGTACACTTATTAGCAGTTACAATATCTCTAGAAAAAACGATAAGATTGCATACTAACAAAGAATATCAATATTTTATATATTTTAACATATAATAAAATTAATATTACAGGCACAACAATAATAGAGATGAGTATAAGTCCAAAATCACAATCTCAACAACAAAAATATATGCATATTGGGGAGTAGAGGTGGTGTAAGAGAATGAGACATGAGTGATAAGTGATGGCTTTTTTAGTTTTTAGGGTTAAAATGGTATAATTGTAATTTTAAAATAAAATTTGAACAAGTTATTACAAGTTGATTTTTGGTTAAGTAGGTTGATCATTTGTTAACCTATTTATTAATTATATCTTAATTGATCAACCTGTTTTCATTCAAATCCATTTATATCAAATTCAAACTCATTAATTTTATATCTATTTATGTTGGATTTACCAGTAATATCAGGTATTGTGACACCTAAAGTTTTATCTTCTGCATGAACTTTTCAAATTCTAATAAAAGTAAAACTTTGACTTTGTATTTATCATTCCAAACTTGATGAAGGTTAGGCAAAGTTTGCCGAGCCGTAAAACTTGAGCATAAGAAGGAAACGCTTAGAAACCTAGCTATAAAACAAAATGATAAATGCACATTATTTTTTACAATATTTTAAAAAGATGGGTATTTTTATAAAATATCTTTTAAAACTATTTTATAAAAATACTATTTTTTACAATATATTTTATGAAATATGTTGTAAAATGTATTATATTGATATCATTACTCATCCAAAAAATAAAGTACATATAAAAAGCTTTGACCAAAAACCTAGTGCACACTCTTTAAAAAGAGGCCATATCTCTCTCCCTGCCCTCCTCCTTTCATTCCTTTAAAACTTGCAGATGCGGAAAGAGAGAGCTTGAAATTTTATCCCTAATTTAGCATAAATCCTTTTGCATACTTTAATACCGTTATCTCCATCCGCTGTATATTTACCATCTATTTTTGCAACTTTCTCTGTTCCTTCTCTGGAGGTGTCAATCTAGTCGCACCTGTTTCTTCCTACCCGTCATTTCTGGTAACTTTTCTTCTCTCCTGCCGGCTACCACAAACAACGTATAGATGAAGATCCAGTGTGATGTCTGTGACAAAGACGAGGCCTCGGTGTTCTGCACCGCCGACGAGGCAGCTCTCTGCGACGCCTGCGACCACCGCGTCCACCACGCCAACAAGCTCGCCTCCAAGCATCATCGCTTCTCGCTTCTCCATCCTTCTTCCAAACAAGTCCCACTCTGCGACGTTTGCCAGGTATAACCTACAAATTAAATTCAAAACCATTTTCTGGGTTAACCATTCTAGTCACCTTCTTGATTAATCCTTGGTTTTTTCTTGGGTTCGCTTGCAGGAGAGGCGAGCTTTCCTGTTCTGTCAGCAGGACAGAGCGATTCTGTGCAGAGAGTGTGATTTTCCGATTCACACGGCCAACGACCTCACCCAGAAGCATAACAGGTTCCTTCTCACAGGAGTTAAGCTCTCTGCTACCTCTAATGTCTATACCTCCTCCTCCTCAACGACCGTTGCTTCAACCAACAGTTATGATTCTGTTCCCAATCTTCACAAGTCTCAGCCCGTGAATACCAAGAACTCCGTTGCTGCTCCTATTTCAATTTCACAGCCACCTTTGCTGCCCAAAAACTCAGCTTCAAATACAAGTACTACCGCATTAGTCAGTGACAACGGAGGTGAGAATTTTTTAACGGACCAAACAAGTAGCATATCTGAATACTTAATAGAGACTCTTCCGGGGTGGCACGTTGAGGATTTTCTTGATTCGACTTCTGCTCCCTTTGGTTTCTGTAAGGTTTGCATTGCTAAATCCAAACACGTTTGGTTTTCACCTTCTTGAAAAGCGTGTTTCTTTTTCTTTTTCTAATCTCAAATATGATATTCATTCATTATCTTTGTTGATAGCAGAGTGATGATTGTGTATTGCCGTTTCTGGATGCTGATCTTGAGAGCAATACAGATACTTTCTCGCCCGATACTGGTTTTGGAATCTGGGTACCTCAACAACCTGCTGCTCTGTGTCCTCCGCAACTGGCTGGGTTCAAAGAGAAGAAGGAAGCCACGAATTTGAAACTCAACCGATCAAGGTGCATGGACGATCGTTTCACTGTTCCACAAATTAGCCCTCCCTCCACTGGCCCCAAGAGATCCAGACTTTTTCGGTAGAATGAAAGCCTCCAAATCTCATCTTTTCAAGAACAAGGCTCGTGTTCATATTTGCCTGATTTGGCTTGAATGTTGTATGTTTTCTTTTCTTCATTTCTGTTAGTTTTTTAACGTTTTATCTTCCTTTCCCGCTTCTTGAATGTGCTATAAGCCTATAATAAACCCAGCGCAGGAGTTTTCGTAGTTCCGTCTGTTGTCCTCCTGTACTTTTGCGAACGCATGCATCATTTGTAAATACCAACAATGCAATTCCCGGAACTTTTCGCTTGTCTATCATGTAAATACGCTGAAATATTTTCAGTTTTCCCTTTGGCGTTAATTGTGATTAATATTTTCTTTCAATTCAACTCATCTCAATCAATATCAATGAAGATTATTACTTTTTTAATTTTTTATAAAAAGATTAAATTATTCTCAACTTAACTCAACTTATTTACAATTCAATTCAACTGATCTCAATATCCATACATAATATGTTACTAATTATGTTTGACAATAGTTTTCTCGCTCTTAAACCATAACAAGGGAGAAAATAATTTATAAAATAATCTTCATCAGAACATTTTACCATTTTCTATAATAAATAAAAAACGAACAACCTACGTCAATTAAAAAAAAATCATTGTACAAAAGTTTTTTCACAAATATACTTTTAATATAAATCCCCACAAACTTTTCAAATCCCAACGATAAAAATAATTATTACTTCTTTTATTTTTATAAATTTATTAATTTTGAATTTTCTCATATGAAGATGCTTGGAAAAACTCAGAATTCTAAAAAATTTAGTGTCATTTTCCATTGTGATCTTATTCCGGATTCGGAGAAATCTGAAGTGACAGTACTATAGGCGCAACTTATCTGCACTTTTGGTCGGGTGAAGTAATACTTGTATTTTGATTTCTTGTGGCCATTTTATTTGAAATTCGAGACTTTGGAAGCATATAAATGGCAATCAATGGTGGTGGTTGAAGAGAAAAATCGAGAAACGCCCAAAAGGATGGACTCATTTTGTCTCAGCGCAGAGTTTTTCTTCGTGGGGGCTAGTGCATACAGCATCGTTTTCACGATACCAAATGGAAATTTTGCTTGGTTTAATTTCTTATTGTACTAGTACTTAGGTCCACTAGCTTTTCCTACTCTTTAGCATTTAGGTCGGGACCTTTTTGGGCAGGTACATCGGGACTCGTATCTTATCCTGTTCCATGTGTCAAGCCTTCTAATAAATTTTTTAAATTTTATTAAATATAAATACAATCGCATATTAATTTATATATTAATATTAATTTATTTATATTTAAAATTTAAATTAACAGTATTTTTAATAAAATTTTTTTTTTAACCAATCACATTATATTAATATACAGATTAATACATAATTATATTTGTAACTATATTTATCAAATTTTACACAGAACTCAATCCAGTTTTTTCAATATTACTTAATGTCGATCCTCATTTTCTAGCTTCTCCGATCCTTTAGTAAGTGAGATTATATCATTATTATTAATTATAAATAATTTATTATTATTTATAAATTATTATTTATTATTTATTATTATTTTTTTATTATCTAAAATTAGTTCAATATTCAAACATAGTCTTATTAATTTAAGAATTTGTCCCAATAAGTGCATTATAGGTATTTAATAGACGAACAACATAGATTCATATATAGATAAGAGAAATGATATTTATAATTTTGAGACATATAAATTTTGTGAGTTCATTTTAAAAAATATTAATAAATTGAAAATTTTCATAAAAATTATTTTTAATGATGAAGTTATTTGTTTTTTATAAAATTGCACAAAACTTTCACATTCTAAAGTAGTGTCTACTCTGAATCTACAAAAAGGTTGTACTGTAGATGGTAGAGGTCCCAAATTGGTAAGTTTGATGTCAGCTTTGCGATGTTTGCATAATTCACTGGTTTCAACAAAAAGTCTGGAGATGGTACGTTCTTCACTACCTCATGCATGATTCTTTGTTGAGTACTGGGTAGAGTACTGCTCCAAGAACAAGGGCATCCATGCACTTGGATTCACTTCATGAGCCCTCGTGGTCGGAACTTCGAAGTCCATCGACCGACTACCCAAATCTGATCTCTTCTACCTTTATATTGGTTTCTAGTGACTCTAGCTAGCTAGTTGTGCGTGTAAAATTAAAAAATAAAAATAAAAAGAAGTTAAAAAAATATTCCAAATCACAACCAAAAAAGGAAAATTAAATGAAGGTTTCGACGTGATCAACATGCTTTGCCTCGTCTATTTTTGCAAATGAGATGAAATAAAAGTTAAAAGTTGAATAAAATATTATTAAAATATATTTTTTTAATATTATTTTTATTTTAAGATTTTAAAATATTGAATTGTTTATTTTATTTTATATGAAAATTTTAAAAAAATTATAATAATTAAATGAGATTAAATAAAATAAAAAATTTTATAAAAGTGAACGTTGCTGCTACAGATATAATATAATACTAATTTATCTTAAAATGACACTGAAATAAAAAAGAATTAAAGGACAATTAAGGACACCAAACAGAAGGATCCAATATTGTAATGGAAAGTGATATATACTATGGCGTCTAAGTTTGTTCCTTTAATTTAACTGCTTATATATTTTATTTATTTTTAAAATTTTTTTATTTAATAGTTAAGGAAGTGACTATTAATATATTGATATTTTTTTATTTTTTAAAAATGTTTAATGCTGTTTAAAAAATGTTGAAAAGAAAAAGTAAAAAAAATAAAAAATTGCAATCTGTACTAGTAGAGACACCCCATGGTTAAACTTGGACAACGTAGTAGCATTGCCCTGTTGAAATTATCATTGCGGAGCCAACGATCGAATTAATTAATATAAACGTTTTAAGTCAAATAAATATCGTGATAGACGAGAGAGAGAGAGAGAGATCCAGAGAAAAAACAAATTATATATATAAATCCAGCCCAAACTCCGCTGTAGCACGAATGAATGCATGTGAATACTAAATACGTCAGTCATTCATTGTGAATTTGTGATAACTCTTCAGAAAACGATGTAATTAAGATCAGTTATTCTACTCAGCAGCTTTAAACTACATAGCAATTTTTATTTTTTTGGCAACTCGTGATCAGCACTTTAGTCTCCGAATCTGGTGGAAAGTTGGGAAGAAGATAATGACGGCTTTGGTATCAGATAAGGAAGAGAGAGATCATGCGTATAATGTAGATAAGCCGAAGAGGGATGGTCATTGTTTTGTCTCAATGCATGCAGGCGAGGCAGGATTTAGCTTCGTGCAGGGCAGTGCGTGGGTTCTGGTGCAGCAATATCCTTGTGATCACGTATCATCGGCATCGGAAACAGTACTGCGGATACTCTGTGTTATCTGAATTTAGATTTAAACTATTTTATACAAATTACATTGTTATTTAAACTATTTTACAGCTGAAAATAAGATTCTTTTTCAGGTTGCTGATCATATGAACATCTACAGTCTACCTCTCCTGTTATATTTATATATAAAAAAAATTTAGCTACAAAGATAATTACAAACTAATATTTATGCTAATATAATATTATTGATCAAAAAGTAAATTTTATTAAAAATAATGTTAATTTAAATTTTAAATATAAAAGAATCAATATTAGTATACAGATTAGTACGCGATTTTGTTTGTATATATCAAAACTCTTATATATATATATAAAACCATGAACCAACATGTTTGATATTGTAAGAATTAATACTCAGTCATTTTTAATCACAATGCTTGATACGATATAATTTAATTAATTTTTTATATTGACCAACTAAATAAATATTATTTAAAATATGTCACGCCAACTATATGATTAAAGATAATAAAGTCAATGAAAAGAGTAATCAATATTAAAAATCAGAAGGGTAAGCGAAAGAATAATTTTGACATTCCATGAGGTACACTATCCTGTTCCAGTACTTCTAATCTTCCAACCGAATCAAAATCTTTTTTTTTTTTTGGGGGGGGGGGGGGGGGGGGGGGGGGGGGGGGCGGAGTTTAATCAATCTCTCACTCACTAAGGGAAAAAGAAAATACTACGGCTGCAAACAGCAGTTCCCTAAAGATATGATGATAGAAACCACCAAGCTAATTAAACCTAAGGTCAACACCACATGAATGCAGAGTATGTCGATCCGTTTCTTGATGGAAAAGATAAAATCTAGCATACAAACAAACATCCCAAAAAAGTCTTAACACGCCACTGGAAATCTAAAATCCAAATCCCAAACCAATGCATAATATATAGTCTTTGACGAATGCAGCTAGCTAGCTAGGAGAAATGGCAAATGATCATCAGGAACGTCGACAGTGAGCCTTGCACATATGTTGGCAATCGTAAAAGCAAGGTCCACCGCAGTGAAGAGGGCAATCCAATCTCATGCCTCTGCACCGGCCTCTACCCATGCATTGTGCAAACTCTCCCAGCTTAAAATCATCATCCTTCCTGAAAATTCTCTTTCTATGTGAGTGATGATTTCTGACACCTCCAACGCCTTTTCCTATACCATATTTTGGTTTTCTCCCACATCCCCATTTATACTGACTACCCCCTCCTCCCCCCCATCCCCATCCACCGCCGCTGCCGCCGCCGCCGCCGCCCCCTCCTCCCCCTCCTCCCCATCCCCATCTATAACTGCCTCCCCCACCCCCACCGCCACCTCCGCCTCCGCCTCCACCCCCGCCACCCCCTCCTCCTCTATAATATGGGCCATTATCTCTATTCTTTCTGTTGTTCACAACTTCAGTTGAAGTTTTGTTTTTGCCAGCTTCTAAATCTTTATTTCCTCGAAGAAGCTTAGGAAGAGCCAAAGAAGTAGTATTAACGCTTTGAGAATGCGCTGTGCCGTTTCCCATTTCATCACCTTTCAGCCGAACAATAGGAATGGCAATAAACAAGACAAGCCACGAAAATCTTGATCTTGTATCCATGGAAACTCATGTAGATGTCTAAAAATGCAGCTATATGCTACAAGGCTTATATATATATATATATAGCTGCGTAAGTTAAAAGTGTAGTGCAATAAGAAAAGACATGCCTTAGGTCTTACTTTGTCCCCACCCTGCAATTCAGTGACTGAAGTGCCTTAAGGAAGCATCAATGTTTGTTCATTCTGAACTCCTTTAGGCACACGAATCGATCCTCGCCCACTATTAAGGCATGCGCAGTGGATCACACATCCTCTCTACCTTATTCTGAATAACGGTATTGTTTACAATTTTGCAAATTGCTAATGTGATAGTACTGCCACTTTATCAAAAGTATTAATTAAAGTGTGCTCTGAGTTATAAGCTTTCAATCTGATAGAAATTCCAGATTTCGCATAATCACTCTTCTTACTTGTAACAAATCATATATACCTCATGTATCAGTTAGAAATGAACCAACTACACTACAGGCCTACTGCCCCTAGCTTGTACCGTTAGTGGCACATTATAGCTACTGGTACCTCCCAGCCACACATATGAGTAATAATATATATTGTCTTTTGCTTGGCCTTGAAGTCTGGGAATTTAAGAAGATATGTTACAGCTAGCTAGCAACTAGCAAGCACAGGGATGCATATAATATGGTGGGGGCATGCAGTGTAGTGATATGCATTCATTCCATGCATGCACATGGTGCAGGGATTACTTTCTGGGCAGTACGTACAGAACATAATTATCTATCGAACATGGAGAAGTTGGGTTGAATAATGAACATCTACACATTTGGACATTATGCTACAAGCAACATAAGTTTTACAGTGAGTGCTTTAGATCTTATGTCACTACAAGAAATTAGCCCTTTTGCAGCGCTTAAAATCGTTGCAAATACATTCAAAAAACGCTGTAATTCATCAATTGCAGCGTTATTACCCTCCTTGCATGTTCGTTGATATAAAAGTGATATTTTTGATCAATAGCAACGTTATTGAATAAACGCTGCAAAAGACTTCATTTGCAGCGTTTTTGAACCGCTGCAAAGTCACTAATTTCACGCTGCAAAAGGCCACCCCATGTGACTGCCATGGCGCTGCATTTGATCAATTGCAGCGAAATTTATCCTTGCTATATCATTAAATTTCGCTGCAATAGCCTCCCAACAACAGCAGCGCTACATTTGGTTCGTTGCTTTTGCCATTTTTTGCAACACTTAAAATCGCTGCAATTGATTTATAAGCGCTGCAATTTGTGTACGTCAAAAGCAACATACCATTCTAGCGCTGCTTTTGATACTTTTTGCAAGGTTTAAAATCGCTGCAAAAAATCAAAAAGCGCTGCAAATGTGCAAAAGCAACGCTTGCTTCCTTTGTTGCATTTTGCATACTTTTCAAGGACTAAAATCGCTGAAACTGATGATTTGCAACGAATTTTGGCCTATTTGCATCGACTAAAAATCGCTGCAAATACTTAATTACAAAATTAAAAAAAAAATTACTACTGAAACATACAGTTTCAGTAATTTTTTTCACTTGTATTAGAAGCAAAGTTAGTAGATCAGCTAGGATTTAATTCCCTTTACTTAATAATACAAAGGGTACATAGAAAATAACAACAAAGTACATTTAGTATACAACAAGTAAAAATATGTTCAGTACATTCAGTATACAACAAGTAGAAATATGTTAAGTACATAGCCAAGCAGAAACTTCAAGTCGATCCTAAGTGCACTTCATCACTTTCAACTAAAAGTAATTGCTCCCATATTCAAAGGCATACCTGTATATGAGTTTTCTGAAAAGACACAATACCAACTGATTAGTAGAACAAAAAACCTGGAAAGTGGAGCATGAAGTCATACAAACAGGAGAAAGCCTTATTATAGGTAAAGAATGCATGAAAACCTTTCATAGTAGTTGTAACACATCAACATCAATCTAATTTACTAATCTCAAAGTAGAACTTCATTCAAGTAAAGTACAACTTTAGAATCAAACCTCTTTTTATTAAAATTTTGGAAAAATGTGTATTGTTAACACTAGAAGCTCATCAATAACTGTCCAAACCAAAACTCCTATACAAATTTACAAACAATTTGCTTAGATATTTATTTATAAAAAAGTAGTGACTGCTGTCCAAGAAGGGCCTAATCAGTTAGAGTATATATATATATATATATATATATATATATATATATATATGTACTCCTATCTCTCGTGTGCATTAGCTATTGCTTATAACACCAACATATACAATGTTCTAAACCAGCTCTCTAAAGAGATGTATATATTACAAATTCAAATGAGTATATATACACTTTTTTTATATAAGTTGTATATATACACACACACACACAAACACACACACACCCAATGACATATATATATAGCTCCAAATTATAGGAAAAAAATTACAAACTCCAAAAAATTACAACCATGATATTAATGTGACAGATTTTAGGTGAACTTGCTATTTAAATGGAAGACATGATGAATATATATCATGTATGAATAACCTATGTCCAAAAATTGAAAGGTGTTAGGGGCAGTCTTTATCAGAGGAGCAAACTGGGGAGCAGTGGATGAAGAGACCTCACATATTACCTCAAATGCAAGTAAAGAAGTGCTGATTAAAGAGACCTACTCTGCCACCATTGAAAGTTGAAGTACCATCCAAAAGCAGTGCAAATGCAATTACCAATGTAAGTCCTGTTGCCCTGTTTGCAAGTAATGAAACTAAGATGTAAAACTAGTCAACAACCCATTAAAAAACTATTAATTATCTGGGGCATGGGCGCTTATTTGCAACATCCATCACGAGTGTGTATGTGTGTGAAACTTTGAACAGTTTTCACATAGAGGGCAAGTGCAGAATATCCAAAGAGTATTTGAACTTCTGATTGGATACTATTATATATAATCTTCTGAGTTGTTCTTAATTTTGTATTATATATTTAGTTAAGAAATTATCTTTATCACAAATTGCAGATCTCTAATTGATATATTTGATGGCAAACACAAAAGTAAAAAATACAACATCTAATCTTATAGGAAGGCAAAGGATGTAAAAGCTAGCTAAAGTACTTCATGGAATTAGATACCTAAGTGGCCAGAGTTACATTATACATACACAAACACATGCATAGGCAATTTATAAAATAAAAAAAAAAATGGAATGACAACAACTAAAACATTCTCTGTATCCATCAATTTACTGTGTATATGTTTGACAGCTTTTGGTATTTTTGTTGAAACCAAAAAGTTTTAAGAACTAAGGATCACTTGATAGCTAGTTTTTCCCTTGATATTAAGTAGTTCATCACAGAAATTAGCAAGTAACTTTAGTTGAGTGGAAGATCAAATGGAAGATAGAAATGAAAATGGTCTGATTTGAACTAAAACAGAATGCATATTGGAAATTTCATTCGAGTTTTACAGCCAATAACCTATATGTATACTTAGGTTATTAGGTTGAGGAAAAGGTTAAAAATAAATACTAACAATTTGTCCATGGACTGAACTATTAAGACTTAGATTTGGTGGTTGTTATCTGTCATAGGGTATGGACTAGGAGAACTGAGTTAATTATTGAAAACATATTCAAAAGTCCTCCTATGGTTATTTATTTTAGCAGTTTAGGATGTTGGAACTTTTAGAGAAGCTACCTTGGGTAACAGGTTCATATAGTTAAAAAGCAATCAAGCCTATACGGAGAATGGATATTTTCCATGAAGCACAAACTCTGTTTCTGTACATAATACAGGAAATATTTGTGTTCTGATTGGAACATACATTTTTTGTGCAATTTTTTAAACAAACTTTAATTATCAACAATCAAATTGGGTGAGAAATATATATCCATTTACCTGGGAAAACAAAGTGCTTAAAGACTATTGAAGAGGTTGAAAGAAAGATTACCTTCACTAAGGAATCGATAGCACCTAAGCTAGTATGCCTTAGATGTTCATAAGGCTTTTCCTTGTTCTCAATGGCAAGTAGAGGGAGTAGATACGTTGGAATCCTAGATGCAAAAAGATCATGAATTTCAATTAGAAGGTCACCATATCCTTTAAAGAAATATCAACTTGTAACAATGCTTAACTCCATCTAACAAGTCAATATTATATGAAAAGATCATGCAAAAGCACTGAATGAAGTTAGAACAAATGCAAGAACATCCAATGTTTTTTTATGTATCCTTGAGTAAAAGTGAATTAAATATTTGATCCTTACAAGCAATGGCAATATAGTATTAAATAAAAAGTAGTTCTTCAAAGAAAGGTGCAAGAAAATCCAAACTAGCTTCAATTTTCACAAAAAAGTTCAAAATTTACTGCTTTTTATTTAATATATGGAAGTCAAAGTGAGCCATTGGTCTCTATGGTATAATGCTTCATTTTGGAGTTAATTATTGAAGCTGATTCTTGGGTTTGGAGTTAAGACCTCAAAGTCTGAAACTGTTCCTGTGGGTGATGTTCAGAATTTATCAGATTTGGGAAATTTACTGGGGTGGAAGAATCTGATAATTGCCTTTGTAGGTATCTTGGGAGGAATGCTTCATTAGCGGGTTGGAAAGGATCTATTTGTCTAGGGGGGAAGATTAACTTTTATTAAAAGCCATCTTTGTATAAACTGCACACCTATTTCCTAAATAGGTTCTGCACATGGACAGGTTTACATAGGGTAATATGCAAAGATGTGGTGCTCTTTTTTGGTAGGGTGGAAGTGTTTGAAGGGCTGTAAGAAGGCAGCGTGGGCAACAACAGATGATTTTACCTAACTCATGTGGTGCTTATGGATCAAAAGAAATGGCTGATCATATCGATAGCACAAGATGAGCTCTTTGGAAGATATTAGGAATTTTTGCTTGAGTACTTTGGGTTTGTCAGGTAAAGTTAAACTAATGGTAGGATTTCCTGAACCTGGATATGTTTTCTGGGTTTGTTTTCCTTTTGTTTCTGGAAGTTGTAGGTTTATCCTTTGTATACTAGACCTGTGTACTAAACTATATGACTATTCAGAAAAGAAAATTATTACTTCTAAGAAAAAAAATAGTATACATTATTACAAAGTTTCTGTAATTTTTTGTTAATATATTCTCACAAGAGCAATCACAACTGTACTTGTCTATCTTCTATCTATCACAAAACTACAATATACATGGAATATGTAGCATTTGCCATGTTGAAGTTTTGTTGTGCAGTCCGTGTTATTGAGTGCAAAGTCCCACTAGAGGGACCATGAGGATGGTACTTTCATGCATGCCAAGAGTAAGAGCATTCACGTATGAATAGGCTACAATTTATATGATCTGGACCATCCTCATTTTTTTGCACATAAAGAAACATTTAAAGCACCAAAGATGATGGGGGGAATTGAGGACACAAGGCTACAAAGCAGCAAATGAATTTAGAAAGGATGGTCAAGGGAAATGAAGTGGTAAAGAAATTCTTCTTGCTGATCTTTGTCTGACGTTCCCTTAGCATAAGGCCCTAGTGATTAGTTAAGTGAACATCCAATATAATGCATGATATTGGATGGATGCAGTGTTAATTAGTCATGTGATCATTGGTGCTTTAAATGGTACCCAACTTACTGCCTGCTAGAGTTGGAATACTTGAATTACATATGGGAGACAATGCAAAAAGTAGTAGGAATTCCTTTTCTATAAGCTTTCAAGTGTCTTCCAAACTACAAGGAATTCTGCAATTTTTCAGTACCAGGATAGTGATCAGAAAAACAAAATCTGGTTTGACCCCTAAACATTAAAACTTGTTTGAAAGATGTTATGATAGATACAAAACCATAATTGTAATTCCTCAAGAAATGCTCCCTTGAATATATATATATATATATATATATGGATATATATATATATATATATATTTGTATAATTATTATATTGACTTAGTACTGCATATTATAATTACTGTAATAATAAGACAACAAAGCAAGAGGGGGTAAAAAAGGAAATTATATTTAAGTTAGAATGTATGCCCCTGCATCTTAAAACAAAGCCAACTAATCTCTTAAATATATAAAGTTAATAGTGATGCAAAGAGAAGCAAGGATTAAAATTCATCCAAAGCCATGTAGAGAGTTTGATAGGCAGAATCCTATCTAATATCAGTCTCCATGAGCTCACAGTAGCATCCATGGATCACAGTGGTATTGTTTTTCCATTCAAGAAGAAAAGATGCAATAGAAACAGAACATGAAGCTAAAATAACAAATTTAGTATATCACAAAGAAAAGATGTTTGACAGATATATATGCCATTCGAAAAGCTAATTTTTCCTGAACCATTATAAAAGGATAACTATCTAATGAAAAAAAAAAACAAAGGAGGAAAGAGAAAGAACTACAGTTTCTAACATGCCAAACTAGTCATTAATTACATCCTTATGAATATATGTGTTATAGATATATATATAGACTGATCATATATATATTTCTAAACCAAAATAACACAAGATGCTGCTGCAATATGACAATGGTGACCATTGTCGCTTCATCACAGAGGAGAATTGCTATGCTTTGTCTCTCTTGGACACACACCTCATTTCCCACTAGTTTTGCTACAGTAAGTATCTGCCTTGTATGTTCTGTTCACCTTTTTTCCTTTCCTAATATATTCTGGATAGGATCACTATTTTGATCTCAACTACTGTGGAACAATGATAATCGTCTAAGATGCATGTGCTATGCTAAGGCTTATCATGTCTAAGTTTTAGATTTTGTTGCAGGGACAGATGTATCTTGAAACTGTTTTTCTAGGCTTTTCAAAACCTAACTTCATATTGGATAATTAGTCATCTAATTAGGGATTTTGATTTCAATAAAAAATTATACAAATCAGAGGACACACAGGTTAAAACTAGACTCCAAAAATTATGAACATCAAATACCCAAATCAACCCGTAGCCAAAATACAGTTATAATAAAATAAAATTGTGCAAGAATGTTTAGGCACTCAGATTCTAGCAACTATCAATAGTATAAAAAAAAAGCTTCTATTTTTGTAAATCAACGAGGGCGAATGAAAGGGGAGACAAGGACAAAATCGTTTCAGAGATACCTGCGGTGACGTTGGGTATGTAAATACCCAAGAGTCTCGTCCTCCCGTTTGGCTACCGATACAAAAAGCTATCGTTTAGGAAATCACTCCGATAGTAACGATGGAGGAACAGAGCTCGTCTACTCAGGAAAACATGACCGTAGCTTCCGCTGATGGAATTTGAAGTGGAGGAGAATCTAGGGTTCGGGACGTAGTCGACAGTGGGGGTAGATTTTCACCCTGTGTGTATCAAGTTGGTTACAGGGGCATTGAAGGTACGAGCAATGGAAAAGCAAGACGAAGTGGAGAAGGAGCTACGCGGTAACAGAGTGGGTATGATTTTGGGGGGAAAATTAAATCTTTTCATTTTTGTGTAAGTAAGTAGGCGCCTCGATCAATTAGCAACGATGGTAGCCCGTTGTAATAAGATTTTTTCTATTGCAACGCATACTTTCGCCTCAATAAAAAAAAAAAACGCTGCAAAAAAATAAATTAAGTGACCGCCTCTGTTAAATTCATCTATTACAACGAATACTTGCAAGGACGTATATTTTGTTGCAAAAAGCTATCTATTGCAGCGAATTTATTTGCAACATTCTAAAAAACGCTGCAAAAAGTCAGATTTCTTGTAGTGTGTATGTACGCAGGCACGAGTACTAGTACTACAACTTGATCGTTTGAAGAGATGTATATATGATCTGAATATTCAAGTGGTACTGGTTTAGGTAATCTTAGGATATTATTCAATCTTGTAAAAAGGAAATGGAAGAAAGAAAACATGCATTAAAACAAGGTGATTGCAGAAAGAAAACATGCATTAAAACAAGGTGATTGCAGAAACCTTTAAAAAATTAGTTATGAAAAGTTCCTCATAAATTAAGGGGTTCATAGAGCTCATTCATTGAAGCAAGATATCCTTGCATGTGAGTTTGTCGCCTTCTATAAAGACAAGAGAGGGGTCCCAAAAGGTTCAAGTACAATTAAAACATCAGTTAATGATGTGAATTAAGCTCCATATATATCACGGCTGGCCGCGTACGTGTAGTTCAGGTTTCAGGAGCCAACTTTGGCACACGAGGTGACGTTTCCTTGCATCATTCCACCCACTCAAAGCAATATTGAAGCATAAAGATTCTAATTAAAACATAAAATAATAATAATATTAAAAAACTGCAAATTAATTGCTGGAATCATATTGATTAGTTGTCTGTGGGAATTGGCTTATATAACTTAGAAGCTAATTGCAGAGATCAGTGAGTGATGAATTACAGATTAAGCAACGAAAATAACGATGGGGAAAAATAGACAAGCGTAAGAGTAAAGCAAAGATGCGAGAATTACGTGAATAGAGAGCTTTTCTCTACCGGGGATTAATTTGGAAGAGTAATGTCAAATTGAAGTTCGGGTGGGCAAGTTTTACTGAAAAATATTGGTGTTTATTATTAAAAAATAATTTCTTTCTGGATCTAAATGTTAGATATGATAAAATAAAAAGTAAAATTAAGTTGATAATTAAATATACAGTGCGGTAGCTGTACAAGAATTTAATATAATATATAATAAATATTAATTAGCGGATCAGATCGTATCGGACTAAGAGCCGAAACAGGTCAAAAACTTTTCTCGGAATGAAGCCCTTGAACCACAATGAAGCCCAAAACTCATTAAAAATTCATAAAAACAATCACAATTGATCCTTATCTAGTCAAATTATTAAACCAAGCCCCACAAGTACAATCAGTCCCTCCACACATAGAACCCCAACACTAAGTTAATTGGTCTAGTTAGTTAAATTACTCAACTATTATTGAGATATATGTGTTCAAGTGGGTTACTTATTTCATGATTTTTTAGTAAAATAATATTACATATAATTATAAAGTGTATAAATATTATATAATCATTTTAAAAAATAGTAAGATTCATTATTAAAAAATTAATTTTTTTATATAAATTTTATATTTATTTATTTTTAAAAAAATAATTGTAACGCTTACGTATTCAGGACAACTATCATTTATCTTTTGAAAAAAAGTCAAGACAAGGCCCAATGACCCGTTAACAGACGGATCTTACGCCCGTTTTCCTGTAAATCGGACAATCAATGGACGGGCCAAATCTTGGGCCACTAGTGCCCAACCCTTCACAGGCACCAACCTAGGGTTTTTTCTCGAGGGTTTAACTTTAGGAAAAAGCTATTCTGCCACTTAGGGTTGACTGCCCATTTTGACCGTTGGTTAATTTTTTTTTATTTAATAATTTTAAATGTATATTGATGTATTTTTTTACTTAATAATTAAGAAAATAATTAAAAAAATTAAAAAAAATTAAAAAAAAAACCACTGGACAGCTCATCCAGCGGTATGACGTAGGCGGCATAGTAGCCACACCCTTATACTTTATTCCCTACAGATAATAACCTCTGGTTTAGGGTTCACATAGAAATTTTGTTTGAGTTTTGCTATATACAGGTACAGTCGCGCACTAATCTGTGTACCAATACTGATTTATTCATACTTAAATTTTAAATTAACACTGTTTTTAATAAAATCTACTTTTTGACCAATCACATCACATTAATACATAAATTAATACATAATTATACTTGCAACTATATTTTTTCATCTTATTTCCTGCTTCACTCTCGTTGACCATAGCTTGTTATGAATTTTGATAGGGTAATACTGTAATGGATATGTGTATAAGGATGAATGTAAATGGACTCTGAACTAAGAGGACGATGGAAGAAATTCACTGAAATTGCATAAACTTGAATTTTCGAGGAGTCAAACTCCTCCCAAAACAGAAACTACAATTTTCTCCAGATTCTAGAATAATCCCTCTGCCCCTCTCCGCGCCCCATGACTCTTAACAGATAAAAGGTAAAAGACCCAAAATACCCCTTACATTACAGCTCTTAAAACAGTGTTTCATGGAAAAGTAATAAAAGACTACACCGTTTAAGACCCTTCTTGACTACTGACCCAACGACACCGTAGCACCCCCTTCCAAACCGCACCGTTTAACACTTACAATTTTCCGCTTTTCAGCCTTCGCAGGTCACTTCTTGCCCTAGCCTCTCTCTTTCTTCGTCTACTCATTGAGACTCCAATCAGTTTGAGCTCCCCACAGTAACCCATAACTCCCAGAGCAATTTTTGCCTAAGATGGGGAAGAAGAAGAAATTCATCGACAGGAAGAAATCCGCAACGTTCCAATTACTTGCTCGCGACTCGTCCGACCCCAATTACGACAACACACCGGGTGGCGACCGAGTCTTCGTCCGCGTCGACAACAACCCCGTCTCCTTCTTCTCCGATGAAGACCCCACTGGAGTCTCCGGCTCCGGCCACTACGACGAAGATCCCGATTCTATATTCGCCGATGCGCCTGAGGACAACGATGAAAACGAAGAGGGCGATGTTAGGATTCCCGTGAACTCGGTGCGGGCGGGGAAGGCGTTGCCGGAGAATGTGAGGAGGCAGATTTTGGAACTCGGGTTTCCGGATGACGGTTACGATTATTTGATTCATTTGAGGGAGATTAAGCACACTGGCGGTGGTTCCTCGTTCTATAATAATCCGAAGGCGAGGCTCGATCAGCTTCCACGTGACGTCAAGGTTGGTTAGCTTTTGATTGCTTTTTTCTTTGTTTGGTTTCTGGAAAATTATTCTTGGAAAGCAAACGAAAATGATGGGAATGAAAATTTCTATCTTTTACCTTTCTAATAATTTCTTCTGAATTAGAATGAGCCTGATGTGAACGTCTAGAATTTGTGTTTGGTTGTTTTCTTGGGACTAAAACAAGCTGTATTGCGCTTTGTCTCTAGGCATATGATGCATCAAGAGTACAGATTTCTGAAGTGGATGATGATCCCAATGGGAGGTCCATTTTCAGTGTTGCAACGAAAACAGTTGGTGTGCGGGTACAGAAAGCGGTTGATCCTGATGTAGCTGCATTGCTCGATGATAGTGATTTATCGCGGTTTGGTTCTGATGTTGAGGACTTAGAAGAGGATTTTGTTGTTCGGGCAAACCTTCTTGAAGAGAAGGATGTAGAGGTGGATAAGAGGTTAAATAGGGTAGAAGAATTTGGGGTAACTGGAAAAGAGGTTGATAAAGCAGATAATTATGACCAACAACCAACCGTGGATGGCCTTGTCTTTCAGAGTGGAATTGGAAATCACCTGGTGGAAGGTGTAGATGAATGTGTTGACAATAAGCCACGAGTTCGTCGCCTTCTGGATGAGCAATTTGATTTGGTGAGTTTCTTTCCCCGTTTTATTGTTCTGTTACCGTAGTTTTTAATTTTGTCGTCTTTAAAGAGTATGCTTGCATAACTGCTTCATGATGAAATATCGAGAATCCCATTTTTGTTATTAGACTTAGTCAGGACTTTAGTCTTAATCTATCATACCGTGTAGAGCTGACACACGAATTAAAAAGCTATTATACATGGAACAAAATAGTCTACTGCCCCTACGTGGCCCTCCCCAAATGTAGTTTTCGGATCCGATTCAATTGTTGCCAATTGGCTGAGACTTTGTTTTTGTTTTTCCGAATTCCTATGGGTTTTTTTTTTTTTTTAAATTCCTTTTTGTCCCTCCTTTTTAAGTATTTGTTCTTTAAATTGCTTTTATGATCGTTGTTTGAAAAACATATTTAGGATCTCGTTATTGCTGGTCCATGTAATTCTCCTCATCTACAACTTGAGAGTCCAAAATTTCTTTGGTTTTGATGATAAATCACTTAATTTTCAAACTAAATAAGGCTGATTCTGATTGAAAATAGATTTTTGCTTGTAAGCAAAAAGTATTAATATCAGGAGTAGCCAAGTACACTGGATGTATACAAGAGAAAACACCTAGAAATTGAACATGATATTTATAGTACTAAAATACCTATGAAATGAAGATTGTGTCTGGGAATAGAAGCTCTGCCCCTTGTAGGACTGCCATGTGTTATTGTATGCTTTAAACCCTATTGGTCTA
The DNA here is from genome assembly GCF_018687715.1 of Carya illinoinensis. Classification (NCBI taxonomy): domain Eukaryota; kingdom Viridiplantae; phylum Streptophyta; class Magnoliopsida; order Fagales; family Juglandaceae; genus Carya; species Carya illinoinensis. The sequence goes on from NC_056759.1 coordinate 6,929,051, forward strand.
TGCTACTTAGTGTATTATTTTGGATATAAACGTATAGTGCATGATGTTTGCTTGAAGAAATCCTCTTGCCTTATACTTGATTGTAGAGGATACAAATTACAGAAAGTGTATTGACACATATGTTTTTACAAGTTAATTTTTTACTTGATGATTTAAGCTTTTGATATCACCAGTTCCTTTATGTTGGATAGTACATGAGTTTCAACAGCCTATGTTGTATCCAACTTGTCTTGATCTCATACTACAAGTTTCATGGACGTTTAGGAGGCCTTGAGAAAGCTTTCGACTGTTCTACCACAGTTCTTGTTGTGCTTGCCGATGTAGCCTATTCATTTCTGATTGAGTGGTTTGCTGCATGTTTGATTCCAAATTTAAAAGAAAGTGACTTACTCTTTTAAGCCATATCATATGTCTGCACCCCCATCTTGATTTGTTAGATGGCTGTTTTTTTGTCACATTAAATTTCTTCTGTCTGACGGCAGCTTATTGTTTTCAGCTTGAATGTCAAGAATATGGCACTGACGACGATGATGGTGATTATGATTACGTAGCTGAAGAAGATGAATCCCTTGCCAAGAAGCTTAATCAAGCCATTGGTGATCATTTAATGGATGACTTGGAACTCGATGATAAATATAAGGCTCCCGCTGATTTATTGCATGATAATGAGATATCAAAGAGGAAGGAGCTATCAGACTCTGCTGCTGACATGATTCGTCGCTGTGTGGAATATGCTGAGAAGTATGAAAATGAAAATGACGACAAACCTGTTGTTTTCGTAGAAGAAAGCAGTGATGAATCAGAAGTGTGGGACTGTGAGACCATAGTTTCAACGTATTCAAATCTTGATAACCACCCTGGTAAGATTGGGGCTCCAGAAATAGCGAGGAGAAAGAAGTTGGCTGAAACCGTATCTGGAGCCTTGGGTGTCACCAGTCATGTAATATCCCTTCGAGGAAAAGAGAGGCTTCCTGTGGACTTTCTACCTCATAGTAAAAAACCTGCTGAAGAAAAGGTGAAGGATGTGGGTAGTAATAAAGCTGAGCAGCAGAAGAGGAAACAACATGGTCAGGAGTCAAAGGAGGAGAAGAAAGAACGGAAGGTATCTCCTTGCTGCTTATTTCTGATTATTCCATTTCTTGAACAGTTAGTGCTACAACTATTGAATTACCATCATTATTGGACTGAGGAAGATCAGAATAAAGGTCCCATTGTCTGTTTGCTAACTGTCATCATTAAGGATGATTTAGAGGAAATAAGTTGCTGTTGGTTATCCGAGGAGATACTGGTTTGAGCATTTGTTATTATAAGAAATCATGCATGGGCTTAGTTTTTTCGGTTGGTCTACTCCAATGTCTTTTTTAATGACACCAAAACTTTCTGTTTGCAGGCTGCTGTAAAGGAGGAAAGGCGTGAAGCACGGCGTGCAAAAAAAGAAATGAAAGGGCTTTATAGGGGTGAAGCACAGCGTGCTCAGAAAGTTGCTGCCATTGCTGGCCCATCATCTATACATCTTATGTGAGTATGGTAAGTGTATAATTATGTTTTCAGCTAGTTGGAATTACAATCTCATTTATAAGATTTTAGATGCACCCTATTTTATATTGTTCGAGGTTTTATCAACTATATGTATACAAAGAAGAGATGTAGGAGCTGAGGAAGAGATAACTTTTTTTTTTTTTTTTTTTTTATAAGAGTTGAGGAAGAGATAACTAGAAGGGATAAATATCTCAAGCTAATAACATAAGAGGAAGAGTTGAACAACTAGATGGGTGTAGAAAGCCACCTCAACTATTTGCGAAGAAATCTTCATTCAACTATTTAGTATAAGAAGTGACAATTCTCAGTTTTCTCCATAAACTGTATTAACCCGAATAAGAAAATAACATCAGCCTGGCATGCTAACTCCAGCCAGGCCTTTCCCACTTGACCTCAAGCATTTACTTCTCTAGTTAGAGACCAACGAATCAGGGCTAATGTGGGATCCGCTCAAGAAGTTACCAGGTTAGATTAATTTCTAATTCATTCCCCAACAGGAGAGAGCTCATCTTTCCATACAGAATACAAGTTAAATATACAGACATACCGTGTTTGCTTGGCACATCCTTGGTGGGGAATTTGTCAGAGGCAGCAGGCAACATGCTCATGCGTTGGTTTGGAGAATAAACAAGGCACTCCACCTTGTTCCCTTCCCACAATAGAAGATAAAGTTATCTTATTTTTCTTTGCTTAGTTATGCGAAACTTTTGATTCATCTTCCTACGCCCAGTTCTTTTTTAAACCTTTCCTGTTATAGAGACTTTTTGCGGTTTTGAATAGGTAATTCAGACATACTTGACTCACATTTTCTTTTATTGCCTTGTACAATTTATAGAGCAATACTATAAATGGCATTATGGTCTTAACTCAAATTTTGCCTTCAGCTGCCTTGGACATGCAGGCATTCCTTCCTTTAGTTTTCCTCGACCTTGTGTTCTAATGACTGTTTTCTCTCATGTTCAATAGGTAAAATCTACACTCAAGTGTCCCTTAGGGGGGTTCTGTTCTGGATTCCTGTGGAATTTGAGTTACCTACAGTCATGTGCTACCGGAGAAGGGGTTGAATGCTCATCTTAACCTTCATTGCCATGATTTTTTGGCCGCATAGATTATCAGAAGTTTGTTACTTATTTTGGTTTATTTTTTCCTTGTTCTTGGGGGTGAGTGGATGTACTAATGAATGCAATGAAATTAAGTTTATGGTTCATTACATATTTGTCTTGCCTGCGAAACAAATAAACCTGAAAATCTTTGGTTTATCGGGATTCAGGATGCAGTTATTGTGTGTCGTCACCCCCTTTTATGCAGGCTATAGCCACGATCTTATTTTCCTTTTTTCAGTTGGTCGGGGTTTTTGTATCATTCTTAGCTCCTGTTGATACTAAATGAGAAACGGGGTCCCTCTACCGCTCTAGCAAATGTCCTTAAATTGGGAACACCTTCGGCTAGAATTTGGAAGGTTTAGACTGCCTTCGTCCTTCGCTTTTCCCTTCATGGTTTGAAAATGAAAAAATGGTTAATACAGCGAGGAGAGACTGTTAGTCAGGATGCGACTAGGAGGATATAGCCATGCATTTAAATTTTAAGATTTCATAAACATTGGCTTGGTTTGTCATTCAGAAATACTGCAAAGATTTTTATTTTTATTTTTTATGTAACTACAAAGATGGATGTAATAATTGTCCCCTGGACTGAAGGAAACACGTACCAAAACAACTTTATGGGAAATCGGTGTTAAAAGTATACAAATACAAAATTACTCCTCAAGAGAATGAATCACAATACTTAGTTTCTTCTTGCTTTCGAAATTAAATCTGGAAAGTAGAACCACAGCAAAACTCTTCCTCAGTGTGGAATAGGAGCGGCATCACCTCCACCATCGTAGGGTGTGGGGTTCCACATGCCATAGTCTTCCAGCAGTACTTCTGGTTCAGCCTGATATTGTTCCTCACCTCTCTGAACTTGATCCTTTAGGGGGTGAGATGGTAAAGATTCCGTTGATGGTGCTAGTGATAATGGAGGTACTGATGACGGCCATGACGAAGTTGCTACCATGGGCATCATAATAACCATTATCATGCATAACATGCCTATAACCAACCCTAGAGTTCGGGTTGGCATTATTTTTGGCTGCATATATAACCTCGTCCTCTTCATTCACGTTCTTTTAGCCATTGGAAAAGCATTTAGCAACTATTTATCATGATTTATAGCTCATGTATATATGTTAATTGTGAGTTCTCATGAACTGAAAGCAGTGTTTAAGTTAAAGTGTATTTATCTTCTCACACCTAATGGATGACAAAGCATGTTTCTTGCCTGCATTTTAGAAGAGGCAGCTTAAGCTTACTAGTAATATGATAAAATAGCAAACCTATACGCATGCAACTTGAACACGTGACGTGTTCTTTTTCCTTTTTTCTGTTCTTTTGAAACTACATCAGCATTGAGAATTTTAAAAAATTACTGTACACATACCCAAGAGAGTAGAAACAATAGCCATAGATTTGGATCGTGGGTTCTTAATCGAATTGAATGGGAATCCAACACATGAATATGAAATGGTTCAATTTAAAAGCCTCCTGCCCTGTGTAAGTGGGACAAAGTGGATACAAAACTAAGCTTGGTGGCCCTGTTTTGAAAAACACTGTCGAAAAAACAAGTAATTCCGTTGCCGGGACTTGAACCCGGGTCTCTCGGGTGAGAGCCGAGTATCCTAACCAACTAGACTACAACGGATCTTGGCGTTGAACTCGCTGAAAACATATTAAACCTATTAATACACGTCTTTCCTATATGAACTATAAAACGATTGGAGTTGAAATTGCACAACTGGCCCAGTTTCGTGAAGAAAAGACACATTTTTGTGGATTTAAATGATATGGTACCACGATCTAAGTCGCATGGAACAAACTAAAAAAAAAAAGTCAAAATTAGTTTTAGCCAAACTGATATTGATAATGATTTCCGTTGTCTGACCCCATGATTAGATCATAACAACCTTTTGTCTTGTTTGAAAAGATTATTACAAACCAAGCATCATTATAATTTTCTAACCTTTTACCTTCCCACTCCCCACTCTCTTTATTTTTCATTTTTCACTTTCCGGTTGGTTTTCCTGTCTTTGGAAGGATTTTACATGACTAAAATTGCATTACTGTTGAGTCTCATAAGTTACTACATTCCAGAATTGTCAGGGGATCCTCCTGCTGCAGCAAGAAGGCAACAAAACACAGTCAATCGTAAGCGGAGACGACTATGTATGCAATGAGATCCCATAGGAATTCTGCGTGTTCTTTGTATACCAAAAAGAAATTCCTTGTTCTAGTGTTTTAAAGCAAAGTAAAAACTAAAGCAATTGCTTGATTGATTATAGTCATGACTACCCTGAACAGATCAGAAAAAATGCTTCCTGCAGATGATAGATAGGTCCACTAACCAGACAAAAACTTCACCTTTTTTTTTTTTTACATGTAGACAAAAACTTCATCTTGAACCAAATAAGACAGCAATTAGCATATAACCTCAGAAAACCAACTTTTTAGAGGAAAGGGATGAGACAAATTGCAAGTAACCTAGTGATCCACAACATTGGCCATCATTGGATTCTCCAATACTAACGTGATAAGATTTACAAGCTTTAGTTCACGTTCCTAAGCCCTCCACTACAGAGCATACTCATCCCTCTAGAGACTACTTATTCTCGTGTTGTAGTGAAAATATGAAAGGTTATGCTAATCCTCATAATGAATGACAATGCTCATTGATATGTCATTATAAAGATCCGATTCGCTTAGTATCTATGGACAAAGACCTAGAACTGCAATCATGTCAATTTATGTTCAAATGCAAAAACGATAGTGAGAGTAATTAAATTATCAAAGAGAATCACCCCCTAACTCGTAAGTGCCAAAATACAGACATTTGCACCTCCATTTGCTAGTAGAATTTTCGGCTTATAACAGTACTCTTGACAGAGCCACCGGCATCCATATCTGAACTTAATCAATTCAAAATAAACTCTACAAAAAGAATCACAAGCCATAAAGGTAATAATCTACACCTCTCAAGTGTTTGGGGATGAAAATAGGGAAAGGAAGGGAGTTTCTTTGGTAGCTATTAGAGAACAGCAGTATCAGCTCAACCACTACATTTAATCATACAAAGGCATGATGCTTGCTGAACACATTGATGACTATATATCTCACACTTGGCAGCTAGAACAACCTGATGGAATAATACAGAAGAACTACCCAAGTATCCTAGCTAAGGACCTTTACGGGATTGCATATTAAAGCACATGCACTTATCTCTCATTGCTTCAGCCTCACTTCCATACTCTTTGAATCTGTACTCTTCCTGCTTGTAGGTAGAAGGCACCTTTCCCTCGCTGTAACATTGATTACATAGACTAAAATAAGACTTCATCTCCTTGAAGCGGGACCCAATAATTGGATAGCGGCAAACTGAACAAACATGCTGGCCATGCCGGTTCCTATCCCTGGTTTCAAGCTTCAACAGAGTGGGCATGATACCAAACCCCCAGTCAGGATCATCAAACATTACAAGAAACTCGGTGTAAGACACCAATGAATTGGAGGCATCCATTTCTCCATGGACCTCCATCATCTCACTAACCCCATGAGAAGGGACATAAATAACCCTCAACAAATTGATGTATCTAGCAGCATCAACCTTTTTAATCTGTGAAATGCCTTCATTCACAGGACGCCACAAAAGTGCATCAAAAGCAACACGTTTACGCTTATCTGGAGGGCCACCACAAATGGGGGCCACGACTGCAAAAAACATGCCCAAATCCACTCTGCCTGAGCCTGCTTCATCCAGAACAGAGAGTATCCTCTCATTTATGGCTTTGACGGCTCCTTGGAAGGTCTCGGGCTTTAGAAAACTGAGTAAACGACGAAGAACTTCTTCCAATTTAGGCTTGCGAATGGATTTCTCAGGAACGCCACTACCAGAATAGGACACTGGCACGTCACCATCAAGCATTTCCTTCATCAGAAGATCTATATGACAGCGACCCAACCTAGTAATCCTCTGGAAAGCCCTAATTTGGAGAGCATTGGCCAAGTCTGGTCTCAACATGGTGTTCTCCCCCACAGTCTTAAATTTTGAGGGCTCCACAGTTACAAATGCCTCCTCCCCATTGCCCCCATTAGACTTCACCTTCTTCTTCTGCAGTTGCTTCAAATGGGATATTGCATCATGCAGCTCAACCCTGTTTGTCATTTTCAAGGCTTCCTTCAAGGCTTTCTTAGCATCTTCAGTTTCCCCAGCCCCCAACAAGGATACAGCTTTGTTGAGCTGTGCCCTCCAATGATTCGGCCACACAGCTAAGACCCTAGTATACATCTCAGAAGCTCTTGGAAACCTGCCCAAGTCCATATAAAGCCCACCCAAATTGTACAGAGCATCAACATGACCAGGTTTCAAATCAATAGCCTTCTGAAACACCTCGATTGCCCTCTCATCCTCACAAATAGCGTGCAAAGCCGAACCCAAATCACAATATGCATCAGCGTAATCTGCTTTCATAAATATAGCCTCTTCTAAGGCCTTCACGGCCGCCCTATATTCCCCGACTCCAAATAAAGCACTACCCAAAAGTTTCAAAGCTCTAAAATGCGTGGGACAAAGAATTGCAGCTTCCCTGTAATACTCACAAGCACTTAGAACCATACCTTCGCCTTCCAGGGCAATACCGAGATTCACATAAATCTGCGGAAGCAAATAGGCCCACTGGTTCCCGCCCGCTTCAGCTGCCTCCTGCGCCAACAAAAACTCCTCCTTGGCCTCCATATACTTGCCAAGTACGTAATAGCAGTTCCCAGTTCTGAAATGAGGCCTCACATCCACAGGTTGCAACTCACAAGCCCTCTTGAAACTAACCAAAGCCTCCCTAAACAGCTGGTGCTCATACAAAGCTCGACCAATCGCCATATGGCCATCAAAGGCCTCCTCTCTCGACCTCGCCCCGTCGGCTCGGCTTCTCAGAACCCCCAATTCCTTTACAAACAGCGCGTAGTCATGCCCAGACTCTTCCCAGAATACCCTTTTGTCCGAAATCTCCGTCGAAGGACCCAATTCTCTCGACCACCCTGCGTCCGAGTACGCGTCGAAATTATCCCCTTTCAATTTGCCATCTTTCGCTTGCTTAGCCTTCAACCTCTTGATCAGAATCTCCAAATCGTCGACGATTTTCCACGTGTCATCGAATACTATGCCGTGGTTGGGCGAGACCGCCCATGCCGCGGTCCTCTGCTTCTTTTGGGACTCGATTGCGCGCTCATCCGCTATGGAAGACGAGGACGCTCCAGAAATACCCTTAATATTCTCCTCCAAATTGAGCTCGAGCTCCAGCGCGTCGAAGTCACGGTCCACGTCGCCAGCACCGTCGTCATAAGTCCGCAAAAGCCCCTCGTAGGTCAAGCCCTTCTCGCCGTCGATGAACTCGCCGTATGTCCTAAACACCTCGTCGAGAATGGCGTTGATTTGCTCTTCGCTGAACTTAACCCTAGGGTTCACCGCCACGACGAGAGCCTCCATTTCGTCCCTGTTGAGACCTCCGTCTCGATTCGCATCGAATTGCTGGAAAATCCTCTTCACCTTCTCTGATCTGCTACCCCTCGTCGCCATTTCTCCTCTCCTTTTCCTTTTAGGGTTTGGATCAACTTTGAGAAAGACGACACTCTCTGGAAGATAGAAAAAATAAATAGAAGCAGATAATCATACACACATATATACATAGAGAGAGAGAGAGAGCTCTGTAAGTGAAATTTGAAAATTTCGAGATTTAACGTGTAAAGTGAGGAAGGCTAATTACATTAAGGGATCAATCAGTCTCTTGATTGAAAGCATAATTTTGAATTCATGTGGGGACTGTGCTCTCGTCTCATTGGATCTGCAAAGATAAAGCAGAAAAGGAGATATAGGGATAGAGAGAGAGAGACCGAACTCTCTCTTTTTCTGACTCTATCTCTCTCTAATTTTTTCCATTTTTTTCCCTCTGACGGTGATGATGGGTGCGATACCAGCCTCGCAGCAGTACTCGACAAAGCAATGTCGTTTTTACTTTCCTTTTTTTTCTTTTTTTCTTTTTTTTTTGCTTGTTTTCAGTCCCTATTTCTCTTTATTTATTTTAATTTAATTCCGTTATAACGTTATTGCTTTGCCCGTTGGCATTTGGCTGGTACGAGTAAAAACAATAAACAAAAGGGTAATAGTAGTTCGTTAGTAGATGTTTGGACTTTAGCCAGCTGGCATGGCGGGTTCAGGTGGGAGGCGTGGGTTTGGTGTTATTGCGATGATTTTTAACGGTATCCGAAGTCTTCTGTTAAAGAAATCATATGTTTCAACCGTCCAACTATCATTTGGACCGTTTATTTACTTCTAGTTAAAGCATTTTGACTAGAATCCCTTTGTTATTTTAATAGTTATGTTCTATAGTTTAGCTGTGGTTGGAGGGATAAATTTTTAAGATCTAATAAGAGTTATAGTTGCTTGTAAATCTGGTGTATAATTTATATTTATAAGCCGGTAGGACCTGTATGGATAACATATACTAAAGTGTTTATATTATATAGAATACTTTGATTTGATTTGATAAATATATTTAAAAATTTATATTTTATAAATTAAATATTATAATTTAAATGATGTAGATGATATAATATATATACCAACTTTAAAATAAAATAACTTTATCAATATTTTACTTACTATAAGATTCATGATTATGAGGTAAGACCACACTTCAACAGTTTCTTTGGTGTATAAAAAAAAGCTTGTAAATAAATTGTTTTCTGTCACGTAATCACATGAAAGAAATTATTATTTAATAGTAATGAAAAGTTATATTTAATTCTATATATTTACCATTCATTTGAGGTTGTTTTGACTAACCTCCGATATCAAAGTTTATATATTTTCTTTAGAGTATTTTCTTCTAAAATTTGAGAGAGTTCATTGTTATCTAGTGTCTAGTTTTTATATTAGATATTAGAGAGACATTATGTACCATGTATCAAGGGTTGGCATCTCAAGCACAAGTACCAGAATGTAGTCTTTAATGCAACGTGGTATCCTAGGTAGTGCTTTGATGGCATGTAGGCGTAGCGGTCACTTCCCTTGCACTTTGTCAAAGGCAGGAGTGTGGTTCTCGTCTGTTTGTTAGATACAATCCTTAAATGCGAGATGTTCCGACAGAGGAGTGTCAAAGTTGGTGGGTCTTGTCTGCCCATGTTGACGCAGGCTTGCTAGCTCAGGAGCTCATGGGCAAATGGGTCTTGTACCGCTCATGGGCTGACTGTGTTGATGATTTCTGGATGCATTAGAGGGATGCAATTTAGGTTGGAAGGAACTTAATATCTAGGTTACGCCCCGACCCAGAGGGAATGAAGATATCCCCTCCAAGAATATTACATGGGAAGCGTCCTCTCTTCTCCCTTCCCTTTACTTTCCATCTACCATTTTTGTTTCCACACACTTGTACAGTGATCGGTGCTCATTTGATGTCTTTGACAATGGTGTTTTTTCCACTCTATTAACCAATTATGTTCATACTTTCCCTAAACGAGAATATGAAAATGGTAAAAGTTGAATTCTCTTACAAAATACATAAGACTTCAGCGTCTTTCTACCACCACAACCGGCCGATCCATTTGTTGAATTAATGCAAATTGCCTTTTGGGAGTCATCTCCGATTCTCCTGGCTCAACCAAGGAACATGAATTTGAACCTGTGGTTATTATTTGTCATTTATGTTTACTCTCTTTTTCCCAAACATTGCAATTATCGTCACGAGTCTTTTATATGGTGCACTCACCCCCTCCTCCTATTGTATCTTTGTTTTAATTTAATGTATTATTGGTTTTAAAAAAAATATTATAGTGAAAAATACACAAAGCTCCTCTAATTATATTTAGTCTAAAGAGTACTTTTTTTTTTTTTGGTCTCACTCTTTCGGTTAGCCTGCCAAAATAATCACATTCTATTTCATAACCCTCGCTTCCCACTTTAACACAAAAAAACTTTTCTAATTATTACTTCATTTATAATCATCCCTCTTTGCTAATATTGACAATCACCTTCAAACTATTAGAAATTGTAATGTTTACTCAAACAATTCTAAAATATGACAAAATATGTTTATTGAAAACATTTATAAGAAAATAAAAGTTAAAAACTAAAAAACTCACTTTTATGTTTTCCAACTTTATTTTTTCAATTATGTTTTTAATCTTGTCCTAATATTTTAATTTTTGTATTATCTTTTATTTATGGGTTAATCACACTTTACACTCTTGAACTTTTACTCAATTCACAATATACCACCGAAACTAATAATTGTAATAAAGTAGACCCACTTACTTTTAAAATTTATCAATCTCTCCCTTCATCTACCAGCATCGTCAAATGTAACGGAAATTTCCTCCACATGCATAACAATCACTGCAAAAATAAAAACACCCTTGACTTTATCGAAATTAGTTTGAGGGGTACATTGTGAATTGCGTGAAAGTTCGATGAGGCAACGAGAAAGTGCATTTGTATTTTATAAATTTTTATACTATTTAAAAATACACAAGAATATACTATTCTGTATAAATTTATCTGTATTATTTGAATAAAAAAATTATTCTGTTTAAATATATTCTTGATAATTCTAATAATAACAAATCGATAGAATACACGTCACTCATATGTATTTATAAATATTTCCTAAAATATTAATAAAATTATTTGTAATTGATGTTTTCTATTATTGTTAAAAATTGGTTAATTAACAAAAATCTTATTTGCAAGCATTTTTGCGTATTTTTTATACTCTAGTAATGTGATTAATTATGTCACTTTTTTAATATAAAATAATTATTTTGGACAATCACATCAATAGAGTGCTTAAAAAATATGCAAAAATGATTGTATGCAGCATAATTCTTAGTAAAATTGAAGCACTATTGTTTCTTTCACATTGATAGAAATCTACATATATTTAACCAACATACTTTAGACCATATGTTTCTCTTAATTATTTTGCATCAAATTGATATTTCTTTTTTATATTAGACTTATTAATTACGGTTAATTTTACTTTACTCCCTCAAACTTTCGCATAATTTATAATGTGCTCCCTAAATAAATAATTTCAATATAGTAAGAAATGCTTTTGTCTTTGTAGTGAATGTTATACACAAAAGCAGCACGTGGAGGCACTTTTTATTGCATTTGACACTATTGATAGACGGAAAGCGGAAATTGATAAGTTTTGAAAGTAAACGCGTCTAATTTGTTGTAATTATTAGTTTCGGGGGCAAATTATAAATTGAGTGAAAGCTAGATGGGACAAAGTGTGATTAACCCTTTATTTATTTTAATTTTGAGTTTTTATTTTTATTTTTTTTATCAGTAATATCCATGTAATATTTTTCATAGAGGTGGCATATAACAATTTTTTTTGGTTTTATTAGAGTGGGTAATTACCAAAATTGATAGAGTAGGGACGATTGCAATTATTATTATTTTGAATTGAGGATGATAGAGAATGAAATCGTAGTTAGAACTTTGGAGAGTGTTAGTACATTTATCATAATATTCTGTTATGTACAATCATTTTCACATATTTCTTATGCACTTCATTGATATGATCGATCAAAGTATTTATTTTATATTAAAAAAATGATGCAGCCTAGGGGTGTACAAGAAACCGGCCAACCGACCTCCTCCGACGGCAACCGACTGCCGGACACCGGAACCGGCGAAGAACCATCAACCGGCGATAGAAATAAATAGGAACCAATGTCGGTCGGTTCGGTCCCGGTTCGCCCACACAGAAAACCGGTAAACCAACTGAATTTATATATATATTTTTTAAAATATATATCTTATATAAAAACGACGTCATTTCATATGAAACTGCGTCGTTTGGTCTCAACCAAACGGCGTCGTTTGGTTGAGAACGGGTTAGGGTTATTACCCTTCCCGTTCCCCCCTTCTCCCATTCCCTCTCCTTATTCTCTTCTGCCGCCCCCCTCCCCGATTCTCTCTCTCTCTCTCTCTCCGATTCTCTCACTCCGTGACGGTCTCAGTTGAACGTCGCCGCAGGCTGAACCGGTGAACCGTTGCAGCACTCCGTGACTCCCTCGCAAGCCGGCCTCTGTAAGTATTCTTGTGATTTTTTGTTATGTTATATATATTATATATATCTGTTATATATGATTATATATCTGTTATATATGATTATATATCTGTTATATATCCATTATATATATATGTTATATATAATTATATATCTGTTGTATATAATTATATGATTATATATGATTATAATCTGTTATATATATTATATATATAATGTATATATTTTATATATATAAATCGTATCTAATATTGAATCTATTGTAATGTATATATATTGTATAATGTATATATATAATATGTTATAATGCATATAAACAGTTATATATATTATATATATAATCTGTTTTATATATATATAATTATAAATTTTAATCTGTTATATATATTATATATGTAATGTATATATATTATGTATATAAATCGTATCTATTTTGTTATATATATATATATATATATACTTTGTTATATATTAACTTATATAATTTGTTGTGTAATGTGTGTATATATAACTTGTTAAATATTTATATAAATTGAGAGAAAATGAATTAACAACTTAGATTAGAGTCTTAGACTTGTGATGTTTGCCATGTTGCAAACTAGCTGCTAGAATATTTTGTGTTATGTTTGTCAATTTTTAAATTTGTGATGTTGTATAACATTTATATTTTGTTTTATAATTTAGATGGATTCTTCTTCGTCTCTTATTGATGTTGATACAAATGAAACTCAACCAACCATTAATTTGGAAGAAGATGTGAGAGAGACCAATATTTCAAAACCCCTTAGTGCCCCTACTAGTAGTACTTGTCCATTACCTAAGAAACGGAAAGGGACGGACAAGTCGATTGTATGGGATCATTTTACGAAGGTGGATGGTTGTCGTGTAGATGATCCAAAAGCTAAATGTAATTATTGTGGCAAGATGTATGTTTGCCACTCAAAGAGGAACAGAACTTCAACGATGCAAAATTATTTGCCTTCATGTCGTAAAAATCCTCATAAACGTAGACTTTTGGATAGGTATAAAAAAACATTGACAGGTGAGGCATCACCTGAGGAGGGGATTGCAGAGAGTGATGGTAGTGCATTAAGGACTCTTGTAACCCACAAATTTAGTGAAGAGATTGTGAGGTTGGCTATTGCAAAAATGGTAATTGTTGATGAAATGTCATTTAGGGTTGTTGAAGGACAGAGATTTAGAAAATTTGCTTGGTCTCTTGAACCCCAGTTTAAAGTTCCATGTCATGTCACAGTTGTAAGAAATTGTATGAAGTTATATGAAGTAGAAAAGGGGAAGCTTAAAAAAGTTTTTAGAGATGGTGGCATGAGGATTTCCTTGACGACAGATACATGGACATCAATACAGAATTTGAATTATGTGTCTGATTGCATATTTCATTGATAAGAATTGGAAATTGCAGAAAAAAATAATTAATTTTTGTTTAATCCCTAATCATCGAGGGGATAACATTGGAAGATATGTTGAGTCGTGCTTGCTTGATTGGGGTATTGATAGAATATTTACTGTAACTGTTGATAATGCAAGTTCGAATGATACTGCAATTTCCTATTTGAAACAGTTTTTGACAGGAAATTTGTTGGGGGTAAGTATATGCACATGAGATGTTGTGTTCACATATTGAATCTTATTGTGAGTGAGAGTTTGAAGGAGTGCAATGATGCAATTACAATGGTTAGAAATGCAGTGAGATATGTGTGTTCATCCCCAGCAAGATTAGAGAAGTTTAAGAGATATGCAGAAAAAGAAAAAATTGATTATAAAAAAATGTTGTGTCTTGATGTACAGACACGATGGAACTCAACCTATTTGATGTTGGAGGCAGCTGAGAAGTTTGAGAAGGCTTTCAGGCGGATGGAGAGTGAGGATTATAATTTCCTCTCTTATTTTGATGATGGGCACATGGGACCTCCTAAAGCTACAGAATAGGAGACAGTGCGATGTTTGTCAAGTTTTTAGAGATGTTTTATGAAGTCACTACTAGATTTTCTGGATCTTTATATGCGACAGCTAACACCAGTTTTTTAGAGATTTGTGATCTTCAAACAGAATTGATTATGTTGAGTGAGAGTACTAATACTTGTTTGGGGAGTATGGCCATAAACATGATAACCAAATATGATAAGTATTGGGGGTCATTAGATAGGATGAACTTGTTCATGTTAATTGCTGTTGTGCTTGATCCATGAAGCAAGTTAGGACTTCTTTCTTTTCATTTGAAGAAAATCCATGATGAGTTTCGTGCTGAGGAGTTGGTTTCGAATGTGAGACAGGTATTAGCATATTTGTATGCAGAGTATAATGCTACATTTGGTTCCACCACAAGTACTCCAGTTTCTCAACCCCCTCTAATATCTAGATCCATGAATGTTAGTGATGGAAAACGTGAGACCAAATGGTTCAAGGAGTGGTATAGGGCATCTTCCACCATGGGATCTAATATTACCAAAACTGAAGTGGATCAATATTTATCATATGGTTGTGAGGCACTCAGCGAATCATTTGACTTGTTGACTTGGTGGAAAATAAATGAAGCTAATTAACCTATACTTGTGAGAATTGTACGAGACTTATTAGCCATGCCTGTTTCCACAGTTGCATCCGAGTCAGCATTTAGCACGGGAGGTCGTGTGCTTGATCCTTTTCGGAGTTCGTTGGCTTCGAGAACTGTTGAGGCACTTATTTGCACTCAAAATTAGTTAAGGCATCCAGCAACACACATTGATATCTGAGAGTCTATAGATAATGTCGAGAGCTTTGTAGTAGAATCGGGTAATGTTTTCAAATTTTCATTGTAATTTAATTTTGCATATATTTTCATAATATGAATTCACTAACATTTGATATTTTATTATTATTTATTCTTATAGAGTTGACCGCACAATCGAACGTGACAAATATTGACGATTGAAGATTGAAGACTTGAAGCAATATTTTTCATTTATTTATGTTATTTGTTGTGCTTGTATTTTTGCTATGCTTAAGACAATTTGGTTTGTTTTTCAAATTTGTAATATGTAATACTAAATATCTAGTGAAGTTGTTTTTATTTATTTTTAATTATGTAGTAAGTAATATAGTAATTAGTTAGTTAATATGATGAATGCTTTGGTTATTTATTATTTTTATTTATTTATAATATGAATTATGATGAATGATGAATTATTAGTTAACAACAAAAAATTAAAAAGATATTGGATGATGAATTCAGGAAAAATATATTTATAACAAAAAAAAAAAACCCCAAACATATTGGATAAAAGGGCCAAAACAGGGCCTAAAACTAGGCCCAAAACCCATGGCCCATATAGGGGGAACCGACCGGAACCGGCCGGCAAAGGAACCGGCTGGTTTTCTTCCCCCAGCACGGTCGGTTTCGACCGGTTGATACATTGTTTTTTTAAGGACAGGTCGATTTCGATTTAGGCCTAAAACCGAAACCGGCCAGTCGGTTTTCAGCCCTAATGCAGCAATCACATTAATAGAGTGTATAAAAAGTACACAAAAATGGCTACACATAAAATTTTTATTTGAGAATAAACCAATTATAAATTTGGTCAATTTATCCTAGCAGAAAGTACAATCACACTATTATTTTAGGTTTAGATTGTTATGTTTAGTAGGGCTGTACAAAATACCGAAAAATTGACCGGAACCGACTCAGACCAGTCGGGGAAGATTGGAACGGGCCGGAACTGGAGTTGAACTGGTCGACACGCAATGGAATTTATTCAAAACCGATGTCAAGCGGTTCAGTCCTGGTTTGAACCTGGGTCGGACCGCTAAACATATCGATGGTTTAAAATTTTTTTTTTTTAATTATACATATATGAAACGAAACCATTTCACTTAAACTGAAGTGAAGCAGCGTCTTTTTAGAACATAGTATTTGAAAAAAAATATAAAAGGAACGGCACCGTTTTAACTCTAGGGTTAACACGGCCCGTTCCTCTTCTTCCTCATTTCTTTTTTTCACTTTCATCGCCGCCTCTCGCCTCCTCTCTCTCCCTCTCAAGGCACACGCAGCCATGCAGGGCCACCTCCATCGCCAGCTCCCTCTCTCTCTAATCTCACAGTACAGTTGGTTATCTCTTTCTCTCAAAAATCTCAGTCACCGCAACTTTAGCCTTCATCGCACTCTCTCTCTCTGCTCACGCAGCCACCAAAGACGCTGACCAACTAACCAGAATTACGCCAAGACCAAGGACGACGGTTTCCTACCCATTCACCGGCTGGTTTCGGTCAAGATGTGCATCATTTAAGGGTATCGATGCGGTTTTGGTTTTGGACAAAAAATTGCACCGATATGTCGGTTTTCACCCCTAATGTTTAGAGTTGCTAGTAACTAAGAGTGTAACCAGTCCAATTTTGAACAAGATTTGAGACTAAATCAGTATGTACCGGTTTTGTATTTTTGAAAATTGATTACTCTTCTAAATCGGTACCTCCGGTTTTATCGATTTCGACCTGATTCAGTCCAGTTTTCAAGTTTTAATAGTATTAATATATATATATATATATATATTAGTATTAGTGATAATGATTAGAATAACTATAAATTAGTATTTGTTATAGTGATTTTAATTTATAATAACTATATCATTGATAGTGATAGTATTAGTATTACTATATCATTATTTCCTATATAATAATTTAGTATAGTGATTTATATAGTAATTTATAAATAGACTTAAAATATATTACTAATAGTAATATAGTATTAGACTATTAGTATTAGGCCATAAAATGTTATTAATATATATATTTTATGATTAAAGCATATGATCAAATAAATTTTCATGTTTAAGATTAAAATTTTATATTATAAATTATAATAACATTATCTTATATATAATTATAATTTATATTATTATATATATTATATATAAATTTATAATATTAAAAAACTTAATTTAAAATATATAATATAGCAAACCGATCCGGTCCGGTTCGGTCCTAAAAAGCATAGAATTGGAACCAGACCAATACTAGCCGGTTTTGGAACTAAAGAACTAATCCCGGACTGATTCCACTTGTTCGGGCTAGTCCGATCTGGTTTTTTAATTTTTCATTTAATTTTTACAGTCCTACTGGTAACTTAACACATGCAATTCTTTTACTATTTATTTTAGATTTAATGACTTCATTAAAAATAAATTTTTATTTTAAAAAAAAAAAGACCATTCATTTATATCTAATTATAAACCATTTTCTCATTTCTACTAGGATTTACTTATCCCATACATCCTATGTGTATTATAGCTAGGCTACGTGCTCATTGGAATTCGATGTTCTTAAGAGTGGGTAATCAATACCAAAACACTTTTGACCTTTAAACAACGTCTGATTTCTTATTGAAAAAAAAAAAAAAAAAAAACCACTTCTGATTATTACCTGAATTTCTATTCAAAAGGAAAACACATAATTCAAAATTTTCACAAACGAAAAAACGCACTTCAGATCAAAATTTTGATTCAGACAATCTTTTAATTTCACTTATTTCTAGCACTCGGTACGAAAAATACAGCTTTAAAAAATTATCTTAATAACTTTTCTACCTGCCCATTTTTTTGAAACAAAACACAAAAAGTGAAAAAATAAAATAAAAAATTTCTAACTAGAAGAGGAATTGAGAAAATTTTACCATTGCCAAATAATTAAATTCTTCGGTATACGTTACATTTTCTCATACGTGAGTTTTGAATAATGAGATGAGATGAGATGAAATAATTTTATATGAAAGTTAAATAAAATATTGTTATAATATTATTTTTAATATTATTATTATTTTAAGATTTAAAAAAGTCAAATTATTTATTATATTTTATATAAAAATTTATAAAAATTATAATAATGAGATAAAATAAATTAAGATGAGTTAAAACTTTCTTTATATCCAAACCTAGCCTTAATCCTTGGATAAATGCTCTTGAGCTCCTAAAACCTCCTTGTGATAATTTGGTTAATTCTACAGTAATCTTCTTTCAGAAAAGTCGGTCACGACTTTCAAGCATTTTGAAATCGACAATGCATTGGATGTCCTCGGCCATTCGATCAATAGCTACTGTAAATAATGAAATGTTACGTTACGTACGCTCACCACCTATTTGACAAAACCAGGATGGCCACGTGACTACTAAACTCTCTGCATACGTGAAAGCAGGGCGCATCGACGAAGCAAAGTCGTGGTTTCCTTCAAGAAGGTTTGCATCTGTTCAACCAAATGAGAATGGAGGCCTTGCAAGCCCTGCATGCGAATGATTATTCATTTGCAAGGAGCAATTGTTATGAAAAACGATGACAATGAATTGAAAGATAATATCGAACGAGAAAAAAAAAACACACACGTAATCACACACGACACAGGATGTACGTGGTTCGGCAAATTGCCTACATCCACGAGAGTTGCAGAGAATTTTATTATTGAGGAATATCACACTACAAGATGGATCTCAATACTGTACATCCACAGTGTTCACTCATACAGTAATCGTACAGCCATATGATTTAAAACATCATATATATAGTTACACGGCGGAAACCCTACAAAAATGTATGTTCGCTCGAGTGGCGTGTCGAGTGGGCGTCGAGCGAACTTCCCTTCCGCATCCTGCTCGAGCTCACTGTCGAGCTGACATTGAGCGTTCGACTCTGCCTGACTTCGCTCGAGCGACCAATGCCTTCAATCGAGCGAAGGCTTCCTAACCAAGCTCACTGTCGAGCTAACATTGAGTGTTCGACTTTGTCTGAATTCGCTCAAGCGGCCAATGCCTCCGCTCGAGCGGCCAATGTCTCCGCTCGAGCGGCCAATACCTCTGCTCAAGCGGTGTGGACCAGACTTCACAGTACTCAACAGCAATTACATCTTCTGTAGTGCTTATTGCAATGAAGAACTTGTACAACTTCAACTAATACCAGATTATGAGTGATAGAGTTGTATTGAAAAGTTAGAAACAATATATTTGCATGCTTGAAGAACTTGTATAGCTCCAATCAATACCATGCACATGTATCCCAAATGTACACACTCAAACCTGCACACCTAGCCACCCACACGTACACATAAACACAGACACATGCACGCACACATGCATAGACAAACACAAGTCTACTAAAAAAATAAGAAACAATATACACAAGGCGAATAGCGAGATTGAAAGTGAGACATTTACTTATAAGTAAGAAACATCATCTTTGCATGATTGTAAGAAGGTACAGCTTCAACAAATACCACACACACACGCATGCTCACGTGCGCATATGCACACACACATGCTCACATACTCATGCACAAGCGTACGCAAACACACAAACCCACACAACCAAACACACATGCGCACGCACAACTGCACACCCATGCACGCACACATAGGCACACACACCCAAAAATGCATGCACACATGCAAATATGCACACACCCACATACACGTATACCTGTACATATACACGCACACCCACACTTGTACACACTCACGCACGAACGGACATCTGCACACACACTGCACACATGCACACCCAAACACACACAGACACAAGCACACATGCGCACGGACACGCACACACTCACATGCACACCCACACGCAAGATGCACCTACACACAAATAAAGCTTTATTAAAAAACAAGAAACAATACGCATAAAGACAAATAGTTAGTTTAAGATAAGTGACATTACTCAAAATGAGAAACAACACCCTTGTATGCTTGTAGAAATGTACAGTTTAACCAACAGCATATGCTTGAGCACACTGTAACACCCCTAAAATGCCCGTTAAGACTTAGCCATTAACTCCCTTAATTCTAATTAGCATAGAATTGCAATTTTTATTTTTAGAGTTATTTTTTTTTTTTGTTTGATAACCACACTTTGGGTTTAGTGGGAGAGTTTTAGTATGTTATTTTTAGAATAATTGTCAAGAACCAATAAGAGATTGACACTTGGCATCCTTGTGGGCTAAGCAAAAAGGTTAATTGTGGATAGTTTTAGGTTTGAGCCCAAAGAGTGTTAAAGAAGGTTGTGTTGGGCCAAGAATAGAAACCTAAACCTAGACTCATTAAGATTTTTGGAGGAATAAGCATTTCTTGAAGAGCCTTAGGAAATAGGCCCAATTGTGAGAAGGACTTGAAGCTTTTGGGCCTAACTTGGTTATAGTGAAGACCTTAGGCCCAACCTTGGAAAAACATGCTTTGTGGGCCCAATATTGGTTGATCTTTGAAGCCCTTATTAAGGCCTCAAATCTGGACCTAAGACCCACTCTTTAACCCACACCAAAAGCCCACATCAAAGCAATTACCACAAAAGGCCCCTCAAGCCCAACAAGGCCCAAAGACCTTGCCTTCCAATTTTTGTACTTCTATTTTGAAGCCCACATGCACCATACCTTTATTTTCCCTCAAGCCCATATTGTAACCCACTCCCCTAACATTTCCTTGGACCTAAATTAAGTTTTCAACTTGAGTTAAGAGCATTAATCAACTT
The DNA here is from genome assembly GCF_018687715.1 of Carya illinoinensis. Lineage (NCBI taxonomy): Eukaryota > Viridiplantae > Streptophyta > Magnoliopsida > Fagales > Juglandaceae > Carya > Carya illinoinensis. The sequence goes on from NC_056759.1 coordinate 6,950,250, forward strand.
ATACATGATTAGTGATCTCTAAATTATGTTTTAAGTTTAATTCTATTTTTGATTATTTCTCACAGTTTTGATTCTGAACTCTACTATTTTTATTATGGGTTAAATACACTTTGCCCCTTCCAACTATCACTCAATTCACAACGTGCACCCAAAACTATTGATTGCATCAAAGTGCCCTCTCTTACTTTCAAAATGTCACAATCCCCTCCTTTCATCTACAATAAGCGTTAAATCGAACGGAAATGTCATCCGCGTGTTTCTCACATGCATCTCCTTCAATGCAAAGACAAAACTACCCCTCACTTCATTAGTTTCGTTGATATCCGAAAATCCCTTTAGTAAATCTCTTCACTTTCAAACATCTCTGCATCCCTTTCATCTGGTTAATACCTAAACCTCACCTTGCACTTCATCTTCTTCAGATGGACAACACCCTTTCAAACATCCCTACATCCAATCGGCGTGAGATACTCGTCCTGAGGGAAGGGAAAGCAGCGGAGATGGGGGGTGGTTGTACCAATGGCAGGCTGAGCACTATGTAGGGAGAGAGAGAGAGAGAGAGAGAGAGAGAGAGAGAGAGAGAGAGAGAGAGAGAGAGAGAGAGAGAGAGAGAGAGAGAGAGAGAGAGAGCATGATGAAAGATTGTGGGAGGAAAATGAGAGTAACATAGAGGGAGAGGAGGTAGGGTGTGACGGCAATAGCTAACCTGAGGGAATGGGTGCGACAACCGGCATTTTCTAGGCAGGTAATGATAACTCAGAGAGAGAGAGAGAGCTAGCGCCGTGGCTGGCTGACTAGCTGCGGCTCACGAAAATTCTCTATTTTTCAGGGACTAAAACAGGGGCTCACCGTGATAATTTTGCAAAGAGGGTGGCGAACAGTGGTGGCTTCTGCCGTGGGAGGCTGTATGTGTATGTTGATGGTGCATGGTTGATGGCGTGGAGGTGCTTGGTTCATGTGCGGCGGTGAGGACGCGGACTGGAGGTGGGACTAGCTGAACTACTGTGCATGGGGTTGCATGGGCTGCTGCTTGAAGTTTGCCGATGGTGACGACATGGAGGTCTAGCATGCATGTTGCGGATGTGGGCCTACGGTTTGCGTGTTTTACATGAGGCTTGGCTTCAAGAAGGTGGTATAGGTTGTACGTGTGGACGATGTGCAGCGTGGAATTGCCGTGGTGCATGCATGGATGTTTACATAGTTTGGTGCAAGGTGTTGCATGAGCTGGGCAGTGGCGAGATTGCTAGTCTATGGAGGAGTGGTGGTGCTACATTGAAACCTGCTTTCGTTGGACTTGCAAGATGCATGGGAAAGATTTGAAGACAAAGTGAAAATAGCAGTTTTCCGTGAGGATGGGCAAAATAGGAAAGGAGGCCAACCGACCCATTCTGTCTTCGAGGGAAATGCAAATGGCGACATTGCCGATGAAGTGAGGGGTAGTTTTATCTTTGCATTGAAGGAAATGCATGTGAGAAGCACGTAGACATTTTCGTTCGATTTAACACTTATCGTATACAGAAGTGGGAGATTGACCAAAACACCACAATTGGCACCTTGATGCATCACTTAGTGCATTATACCAATTTAGCCCCTAGCCCACACCAATTACACCTTTTTCTCAAGGGAATTTTCGTCTTTTAATCCCTCACATTATCCATCTTAGTTTAGTTTGAGTGTTGGTCGAATTGGCTCCAATGAACCAAACCATAAAGAACCAACATATTCCATTAGAAGTTCAGTTAAAGCCAAACCGAATGGCTTTGTGGTTGTTTAGATTTCTGCACTTGGCTAAACCACCAACACCACAAGCCACCTCCCTCCTATTCAAATCCCCAAGAGCCCCTCAAGTCATCATGGTGAGTCTTGACTCAAGCCACCATAAGTAGAGCAAAAATTGATTGGCTTTTGTGCAAAACATTACTCTGCAACCACCCTACTTCACCCTCTTCCATGGGCTGCACAATCATCATCAATTAGCAACCAATCCCCCTGCCTTCCACCACCTGAAAAGGGCATCAAAGAGTGTCATTATAGTCGTGCATTTCAGCCATAGAGAGAAAACAAAGGTGATGTAAGCAATGAAGTGAAAATCTGTCCAGATTTTCAAACTTATGCCCAGCGACATCTTGGCATGACTTCATGCCTTATTTTCATTTTTCTTTTCTCTTCTTTCTGCACCACGGTAGCCCTGCACCCTTAGCCTCCTTGCAACACCTAACCTTGATGAGATCATGGGGGCATAGGGCACTATTCACACCTACACAAAGATGACGCACCACTGCACATTTCCACCACTCTCAAGCCTCACCATTGCCGTGCCTCTCTCCCCCCACCCCTCCATTGAACATTAAAAATACCTTCCTCACTTTCTCATTTCTCCACACCCTAGCCTTCTCTTGATGCTCTTGAGAGCTCCTCCCTTTAGTGTGCAAGAGAGTGGAAACCGAGTAAGTTGTGTGAAGTTCTTGAGTGAGGTGTGCTTGAGAGCTTTAAGGGCCATGGCTTTTGTAAGTATTCTTGCTTAATCTTTGGCCAAGTATTAGAATAGCATGTTAGGTTCTAATTTATAGCATAAGAAAGAATCTTTTATTGAGTTTAATCAAGTAGCTTGTTAATAACAAATCAGGACAAATTTGATGTTTTGAGAAAGCAGAGGAAAAGCCCAAACTAGCCCAGCGACCCTCCTTTAAGAAAGGTCACTGGGCCTCCACAGGGCACTTGGCCCATGAGCGAGACCAACCCCTGGAGCAACCTTCATGTGGGAAAGACGAATGATGAGGACAGGCAGGACTTGCTACCTTGACACACCTCGATAATGCCCAGCCCCCGAGAACTTGTACAAGTAAGTGGGTGAGAGATGTGGAGGACCCTCGATTTCTTGACAGCAAGCATGGAGAGGCTTAACAATGATCGTCTGCAGGCTAAAGTATAGTTAGGGAGGCATGCCGCATTAATGGGCATCACTCCCCGGGCTCTAAGCCGTATTAATGGGGCCACCCCAAGAGCCATGCTGCATTAAAAGATTCTGACTAGACAAACAATTGGAGTGACACGAGCTCCTTAAGGCAAGGTATGGGTTGTCCCTGTCCAAAAACCTAGTATAAAATTTGACTCCCAGGTATGAAAAACTCTCTTTAATTTCTTGAAACTCTCTCACAAACTACTAAGGAGATATACTAACTTAAGGATCAGAGACTCCCGGCCTCTACAAGGCCTCTCTCTCTCTCTCTCTCTCTCTCTCTCTCTCTCTCTCTCTCTCTCTCTCTCTCTCTCTCTCTCTCTCTCTCTCTCTCTCTCTCTCTCTCTCTCTCTCTCTCTCTCTCAAGTGTGCAGGTGCGAGGACCAAGACTCAAGTTGTTGGAACTCGGCTCAAAGGTGTACAAAGCACGGCGTTAACAGTGGCGCCATATGTGGGATCTCTATAGACTTCACGTGTCCTTCGTATACTTGCGACAACATGTTCCCAGACAACTCGGGAACAAGAAGAAGCATCAACAAACATGGAAGCAAGGCTGGCGGCAATGGAACAACTGGTGGGAAAGCTAACTACCGAAGTAGAGACCCTCTAAAAAGAGAACGAGACACTCAAAGTAGCCACAAACGGACCAGAAAATGACGTAGGGCCAAGCAATAATGAGCACGTAGAATCCAAAAATGCAGGAATGAGAGGTGACGTGGAGGAAGAAAGAAGAAAAATGCAGAACAAGCTACATAACCTCAAAGAAAAATATGAAGAGATGGAAAAAAAAAGATGGGCACGTCGTCATCAGTAGACAACTGCTCACAAGCACGGGCCTACCCTACAATGTGGAGGTGATGGCCGTGCCCCTGCCACCGAAGTTTCAAGTTCCCCTCATGGACATGTACGATAGGACTAGGGACCCCTTTAAACACCTAGAGACCTTCAAAGCCCACATGAGCTTGCATGGATTCACAGGAGAAGTGGCTTGTAGACCTTTCCCGCTAGCCTTGAAGGAACCGATAAGAGTATGGTTCAAGTCCTTGGTGCCTGGATCCATAGACAGTTTTAGAGATTTAGCATGTCTGTTTCTCACACAGTTTATGGTAAGTAAAAGCAGGAGAGACGCCCCACAGCGTATCTCCTTACCATCAAGAAGGGGGAAGACGAATGTTTGAAAGCATGCCTATCCAAGTTCAACAAAGAGCACATGACTACGGACGACCAAGATGAGAAGATAACTTTGGCGGCGCTTTTAGAAGGGGTATAGCCTTGATCCCAGTTCATGGCGGAATTGGCAAAGAGAACTCCAGTCATGCAGCAAAAATTTACAGATCAAGCCGACAACTTCATCAACGTCGAAAAAATATTCTAGGCCCTGACCGAACTAAGGAAGAAAGAGCTGAAGCAAGCGGACAAGAAAGGGAAGGCACTAACCAAAAGCAAGGCACGCGAGAAGTTGGAAAAATGACCATGAGACGACAGGAGAGAGGAAGCTCCTACAAGAGGCCTGGGGTTACGATTTGACCGGATGACGCTCACTATCCAAAAAGACGACCAACTAGTCATCCAGAAAGATGGCTACAAGAGCACTAGCAGCGGGTCACCACCCTATCGCCAAGTACCAAGTGGGTGTACATGCAACAAGTGTGCAAATAAAAACACGCAGCGGATAATAAAAGCCTTATAACTAAGTATCAAAATTTTTTTGTTTAATACAAACCCGATTAAAACATACATAATAAAATATTACAAGTCTCAAATATTGTTTCAAACCACATTACAAGCCATAAAACTGATAGAGATAATTTTAAACACCAAAGACTTCATGTCAAAACTCTGGCGGAACCGCTTCCTCGGGCTCAGCCTCCTCCTCTTTCTCCACATCTGCATCAAAGTCTACGGTATCAAAATGGTGCCGCAGGTAAGTAAAAATCCAAACGCCACAAGATAAAAACATATTAAACTCAACAATATGCATGAAAGAATGCTAAATGCACATATCCCATAAATCCACATTTTTCTACACACGCAAAAAAAAAATTCCATTTTGGCCCAAAACATATCCTTTAAACAAATTCTTGTCATTACCCCAGATAATGACCCAAATCAAGAAAACCATCATTTTCCCAGAAAATGGATCACAAAAACCTCAAACATAACCTCGCCATTTTTCCAGAAAATGGCCCGTATCCAATATCCAAAACTCGTTCCAATTATCGCATGCACCATGATCTCCCCTAGGGATCATCCGCACACTCTGGCTCATGTGCCACAACGCAGGTAACGACTACGCATGTGACACCTAAACGAGCGATGTCCAGTCTCGCGCCCAGCGCGTACCTGGACCAGGCCATTTTCTAGTCTTCGCCAGCCTAGGAACCACAGAGTCGACACGACAGCATTACCGTATCGTGCGATCCGGTCATCGCCCAGTGACAACCCAGGGGATGTCACTCAGTATTATCCACTCCCGAGTGACCAAAGGAGCTCCACCGAAATAATACCTCATCCCGGCTTGGGGTCGTGATATACACGTACCCGAAAATCCATTTACACAAATAAAACCAGTTTTTCTCAATTTAATAAATGCACATGAACGCACCATGCAATGCACACCCCAAGACATAATCCATCCAATAAATAACAAAATCAACAATAACAAACAACTCTGTCCTCAATCCATCCGACCTCCGACTCCTCGGACTCAATCCGGAATTAACCAACCAATCAATGAATTTATTGTAAAAGCAATAATATATTTAAAACTAAAATAGAGTTTGGAAAATACTTACAGCGCTATATAATAATTTTTGAAGGATTAAGGAGTTGCAAATGGTGGAGAAAAAGTAACATAATAGTGTAAAATATACTGTGGCCGTGGGTTGTAAAATACCCACTTTCGAACGGGGACAAATCAAGACTTGGAATTGATGGAAAATGGCCTAGAGATGTTTATGAAGCTAATGGAAGTGAGATTTGGCCGTGGGTGGATGTGGAAGTGAAAAAACAGCAAAACGGAGTTGAGCTCGTGGGAACTGCTCCGACAACGGATCGAGGCTCGAAATTGGTGGTTTAGGACGGCAAGAGGTAGGTGATGAAGTGGTGAAAAGATGGTGGTCGGAGGTGGAACGACAGCGGCGGAAATGCACAAAAACCTTGTGGCTTGGAGGGGCTCTCGGCGGCAAACGACGGCTCGGATGGAGGTGAAATTCGGTGGGGAGGTGCGCCGGCTGGAGAGGAAGAGAACTGGGTGGGTGGTGGCGACCACGTCGCCAGCGAGCGGCGGTTCTAGGCGGCAGAAGCTGAACGACGAGAGAGAGAGAGAGAGAGAGAGAGAGAGAGAGAGAGAGAGAGAGAGAGAGAGAGAGAGAGAGAGAGAGAGAGAGAGAGAGAGAGAGAGAGAGAGAGAGAGAGAGAGAGAGAGAGAGCGTGGGGCACAGGAGGGAACCGGAAGGAAGAAAGAAAAAAGAAAAAAAAGGAAAAGAAGGAAAAGGAAAAGAAAAGGAAAAGAGAAAAAGAAAAAGAAAAAGAAAAAAGAAAAGATGTGGAAAAGAAATGAGGTCCAATCCTCACATCTGGAGTCCAGAAACTGATCCGACGAAAACAATTTAAAAAAAAACTATAAAACAACTAAAATAATTTAAACACCACATCAAACGAAAATATAATAAATAACTAGTAAAAACTAAGAACTAAATTTTCAATCCAAAAACAAACTAAATTAAATTACACAGCAATTTAAATTCAAAACGACAATTAATATAAAGAAAGCTCCAGAAAATAAATATTACAACTAAATAAATCCAATTAAAATACAATAATTTAAAATAAAAGAACTAATATTTTAATTAAATTAAAATACTCATTCAGTGAAAATACACGTAAAAACAGGGTATCACAACACACCTGCACACGCGCATACACACTCGCACACACTTGCACACCAAAAAGCACGCACACACCCACAAACCCAAACACCTACATACATGCACATGCACACACCCAAACACGCATGCAAGCACATCTGTACAAACCCAAGCACCTTGCACACACATAAGCACACACATACACCCAAACACACACACAAGCAAACATGCAAACACACGAATTCACATCCGCACGAACCCTACACACCCACACATTCAAACACAAATAAGCACACATGCACACACATGCACACCCACACAAACACACATAAACCACTCACCCAAAGATGCACACACGCACATCTACACACACCTAAACACCCTGCACACACACACGCACACACACAACCTACACAACCGCACACCCAAACACACTCACACAAGAACACATGCACACAAGCACACACCCTGCACAACAACACACCCAAACATACACACACAAGCGCACATGCACAGACACGCATGCACACAATAACGCACGGTGCACGTACACCTAAACAAAGCTTTACTAAAAAATAAAAAACAATACATACAAAGACAAATAGTGAATTTGAAAGTGAGACATTTACTAAAATGAAGAAACAACACACTTGTATGCTTTTTTCTTTTTCTTTTTTTAAAGAGAGGAAATCACATGTCCAAGAGTGATTTCCTCCCACTTTTATTCACCCTCACTTTTGGCGGAGGAAAACCGAAGAAAAAACATAAATGAACACACTACAAATCACCCACTCAAAAACAATACCAACAAAAAAAAAAAAAACCGTGTAACTAAAAAAACCCCTTTACCCATACTACTACCTACAGATAGAAGGGAAGCCAATTTTATCAAGCCTTAAAATCCCTCTCAGCAGAGTAGGTACCTCCTGTGACGACCACCACTTCTCATTCCGGCCTTCCACCCCTAAATGAGCTAGGAAGTCTGCCGCTTTATTCCCTTCCCTGAATATATGAAATATACGAACATTAATCCCCTGTAAAGTTTCCATTACATCTTCCCAAAAATCCTTCAGATACCAGGTATTGCATCTGTTTTTAGTTATCCAATGAACCACCAACCAAGAGTCAATTCAACCTCAAAATCCACTATGCCTTCTTCCTTCACCAGTTGAATACCATGTAATAACCCCAATAATTCGACATAATTATTCGTACCATATCCCAGATTTATGAAAAAAGCCATCTTCACGTTCCCAGCCGAATCCCTCAAAACTCCCCCTGCTCCCGCTGGCCTTGGATTTCCCCTCGACGCTCCATCAACATTCAGCTTCCATCTTCCTTCATCCGGTCGAGACCAACGAACCAAGTGAGGACAACTCCTCTTCGGAACAGAAATTGGAACCTGCAGTTCCTGCAGAATTTGTATATCTCTGGCCGACTGTTGTTTTGTTGCCTTTAATTTCTCTCCAATTTTTACAACCTAGTACTTTAGCTGCATCCATATCTGACTAACAGACTCACTTTTCCCTTTTGCCCGAGCACGACATCTTCTCAACCAGAGCAACCACGTAATTATCGTAGGAAGTAAACCCAAAAGCTACCCCATCTGTGATCCTTTCTTAGCCTTTCGAAACCATATGTCAAACAGAGTTCTCCAAGTAGATGTCGTTACACTGCCAAGCCCCACCTGCTCTGCAACTTTCTCCACACTTCTTTTGCAAAGTTACCAAATGCAAGGACATGATTTCAAGTCCTCAAACCCACCCTTCAAGCAGCAGTTGCATTTCGAGACTATTGGTATACCCATTAATCTCAGCTTTGCATCGACACTCAAAGCATTATTTAATGCCTTCCACGTGACAACCGACATATTTTTGGGCAAACAAGAATGCCATATCCAACCCGCCCACCTGACTTCAGGAGCCCGAACTCTTACACAATTCCATGCACTCTGTGCCGTGAATTGCCCTATCTTATTCTCTAACCATACTAACACATCATCCCCCTCAGGTCGTTTATGTAATACCCTTATAACCTCACGAGTTTTTTTCCTCCCCAATTAATCGGATCAACATATCCTCATCCCATTCATTCTCTACCCAGCATTCTTTCACCTTCATATCCGGACTAACTACATTTCCATGCGACTCACCGATTGGCCCATCATCCATCCATCTATCCCACCAAAAGGAGACATTTCCCCTACGTAGTTTCCACTTGGACCTGCTCAGAACCTCTAGGAGATACAATGCACCTTCTTCCAGAATCTCGTACCTTTCCCCTGCTGTAACAAAGAAACATGCCGATCCCACATATACTTCGCTTTGAAAAATTGTGACCAAAGCGAATCTTCCGTTAGTAATTTCCATGCGAACTTCATAAATAAAGCTTTTTGCACGTCCTGCAAATTACGAAAGCCCATGCCGCCTTTGGACGTTGGGAGACACAATTGTTTCCAAGACTTCCAATGTTTTCTTGGTTTCCCATCCTTCACACCCCAAAAAAATTACTGAAACTCCTATTAATTTTTCTCAACACAGATATTGGTGCGTGGACCATAGACAGCAAGTGGATCGGTAAACTCATAAGTACCTAGCGCAAAAGTATCACCCTCGATCCATTGTATAGTATTTTGTTTTGTCATCCCTCGATTCTATTTTTAATTTTACCAACAATGTCATCAAGATGCAATGCCTTCAATCTACCATCTAAAATTGGCACTCCTAAATATTTAAACGGAAGTTTTCCTTCCACAAAACCCGAAATTCTCAATAACCTCCGCCTTTGGTTAATCGCAATGTGCTTCGAAAAAATGATAGAAGACTTTGAGAAACTAACCTTTTGCCCAGACCATCGTTCATAGAGCTGAAGAGACTTTGAAATTTCCCACACCGAAGCAGAACCCCCATTAGCAAAAATAACAATATCATCGGCATATAAAAAATGAGAAATCAATGGGGCTTGCCTTGGAAGAGAGAAAGCGTCAATCTTCTTTTCCATGAATTTTTGTCTGAGCAACCGAGAAAGAACTTCTTCGACAAGAATGAAAAGATATGGTGACAATGGATCACCATGTCCTAACCCCCGCCCACCATGAAAATAACCTTTAGGAACCCCATTCATCACAATCGAGAACCAGTTTTGGGATATACATCTATTAATCAAACCACAGAAACTCACAGAAAACCCAAAGTGATGAAGAACATTCAGCAAAAAACTCCAAGCTACACTATCATATGCTTTTTTCCATATCAATCTTCAAAATAATATTTCCTCTCCGAGCAGGTTTATGCAGACTATGTACTAACTTTTAAGTTAGGCTAATATTATCAAAGATGCTCCTACCTGAAATAAAAGCTCCTTGCTCCAAAGACACCAACCTTGGAAGTAGAGTAGAAAGCCTACTAACCAAAATTTTAGTGCAAATTTTGTAAAAAATCGAGCACAAGCTAATGGGCCGAAATTTATCAAAACCAGTAGGAGCAGCCACTTTCGGTATCAACACCAAAAAAGAGGCTGAAAAATCTCTTGGAAGAACAGCACTTGAAAAAAATTCTTGCACCGCCCCAACAAGGTCCTTGCTAACAATATGCTAACAAGCTTGATAAAATCTAGACCCGAATCCATCCAGTCCCGGACTACTATCCACTGGAATTGCAAACGATGCCTTTTTTACATTTTGGATTGAAGGGAGCAACCCCAACATATTATTTTCCTCGTCTGTGATACTTGGTTGAATTAAACCAACTAAATTTGGCACCTCCTCCACCTGATTATGCACCAGAAATTTTGTGAAATACTCAACCGCACCCTTATGCACTTCTTCCGGACTCTTAAGCCAGGTACCATTTTGAAGCTTCATTTCACGCACCACCTTACTATTTATATTTTTGAACGACCGAAAAAATTGAGCCAAAGCTTCCCCATGTGAAAGCCAGCTTTGTTTTGCTTGTTGGCAAAGACAGATTTCCTCCTGCTGTGACCACACATCCAGTTCTGCCTTGGTGACCAGATAGTCTTGTTCATCTTCCGCATGAAACTCAACTTGCAACTTGTTCTCTAACTTGGCCAACCTCTCCTCTAAATAGCCCATCTGTGTTTTAATATTTCCAAACACATCACGATTCCACACCCGTAGAATAGGCTTTAGACGTTTAAGCTTCTGAGCTAACCTCACCATATCGAAATCTTCAATATCATCTTCCCATGCCCCAGCAATACAACTCAAGAAGGATTCATGAGTCACCCACATTTGATGGAATTTAAACGGAGGGAACCCATAAGAGCTATGAAACTCCTCCAACCGAATTAGAAGCGGTGAGTGATCCGATGTTCGACGTGAAAGATACTGCATACTGGCGTTCGGAAATAACTCCAGGAAGGCAGCATTAACTAGCGACCGGTCCAGTCGAGACCATCTACGAGCCAGTCCCTCTTGTCCATTGCACCAAGAAAAATGATTCCCTTTAGACCTCAGTTCCATTAACCTAGTAGACTCAATAAACACATTAAACTCATCCATCGCTACAGTCGGTCTAGCACTCCCTCCTCACCTCTCAAAATCATATCTAATAACATTGAAATCCCCCACTACTATCCAAGGCATCGTATCATCCGCACTCTCTACTAGACTTTGCCATAACGCCCTCCTCTCACTGGTCATACACTTTGCATAAACCATAGAACAACACATACTTTTATCTCCATCACAAATACTCATAGTAATATGTTGGTTTGATATATCCAGCATCGAGACCTGCATCCCAGTCATCCACATAACCCATAATTTTCCTCCCAACGCTTCATTCGATACACTACCAGCCATATTTAATATGCTCTATAACATCCGCATACAATTCATTGAAACAAATGGCTCCGCAACAGCTACTATACTTGGTAAGAACTTTTTAACTAATACACTCAATCTCTTTTGGGATGTGTTAACACCCCTCAGATTCCAGAAAAAGACGTTATGCATCACAAATTAATTTTCAAGGGCTTACTAACCACCCTTGTCGATCTCCGAACATCTCATTTGACAGACTTTGGACTCACGTTTTCAGAATCCGAGCTGCATGCTTTTCCTTTAGCGAGATTATCAATCCCCGTGTACAATTCAGAATCAGACTGCCCACGCAACTCAATAACCAGTTCCCCATCCTCCACCACATCCTTATTCACATGTTCCCCTGCTTGCCTCAAGTGAAAATCCTCCCCCTCCAATTGCACTTCTACTCCCATATCATCCCAGTCCTCTCCTCCAGCCTCACGCACTACGTCCAGTTCACCCTCCTCCTTTCCATCCTTAGGTTACACCAAAACATTCTCCTCCAAACCATGCAGCCCTGCACTCTCCTTCTCCAATACAATCTGCCCCGTATCACCTTCCACCAGCAGGACTCCTCCCTAATTCCCCACCTCTGCCTCCACCGCAGGTAAGAACTTATCCAACTGTACCTGTTCTGCCTGTCCCTCTCCATCAGACACCACAAACTGTTTCTCTCCCCCGACTGAAACCTGATGTGTGTTATTATCCCCCTCTACCAACTTATTATCATTCTCCTTCAGAGGCTCTGAATTCGGCTTCACAACAATCAGTCCCACCTCTTTACTGCTTCCAGCCCCTCCATCCAGTTGTTTCTCCTTCCTTTCCTAGCTCGTTTTCATTTTGCCCTCCCAACCTTTAATTTTCTTGACTTCCCTTATACACGTGTTCAAGTTATGCCCTTGCATGCAACATCTTGTACAAAACCGAGGAAGCGTTTCAAACACTACCTGTTGTACCCAGCTCAACTGCTGATTAGAAACACCAATCCAGAACTCTTCCATCGGTGGTTTAGAAATATCCATTTTAATGCAAACTCGTGCTCCATCGGTCTTCGTAGCGCAACATGTACAATTATCCCGTCGAATATACTGACCCAGAGGTAAAGTAATATTCCATAAAAACGATTCATGATAATAATTCGGGGGCAGTCCAGGTAAGAAAATCCATATCGGAACCACAGACGGTTCCTGATCTTCAACGTAATCGGTCGACCACTGGAACACACGATATTGGACTCCATCAATTTCATAAGCCTCCCGAGAGAAGCCTTTAATAAAATCTTCTCCGTTTGACATCCTTACAAAAACCAATCGCGGACTAGCCATCGCTAAAATCACCGGTTGAACCGCCAATCCCCTATAAAAGTGAACATGCCTTTGGCCTCCTGAAATTCATTAAAAGTTTCTTTCGCTTAGCTTGCTCCTCGCTGTACTTCACTTTGAAATCTTCACACTGGGCAACTGCAGAACAGTTCAATGGGACATCACAGTCAAAACATCAACGTATGAACCTTCAATGTTAAGTCTAACTAAAGGAAATACTCTTCACTGAAGGGGTTTGTAACTCAGACATACCTAAGGCCTGAACTGCAAAAACCATTTTATTCAACTCAGGAATTGAATCAACACAATCATGTGCTTCACACGAAAGCTGAAGATGCTCTTTTTTCATCACCTGAATTCAAACCATTTGCAGAAATGCTTAACAACTTGATAGTGGGTTATGTATTAAAAATATTTCTAGAATGATTGTGACCTGTAAGCTGTAAGAGCAATTTCTATCAGTTACCTTTATTTTTTCATGTAAATTATTGATTGAAGCTGCCCAATATATCTTATCTTGCTCATACCTGCCGGAGATATTCCTCAGATTTTCGGCTTGTTTCTCCATAGTTTGATCTAACAAGGAAAAAATAGAAGATCAGGAAGGTTACTGTCTTAAGCGAGTACAAAACCTTGGATGAATTATGGTTGAACTCAAAGAGGCTTTTAAAAGCGATTATGAGGCAAAACTGACTTAAAAACACTACCCACTAATGCAATAGATCCTTTTTTCTTTCCTTTCATCTTTCTTGTGATGGATTAAATAATTAACATTACCCAGGTCAGTCTCTGCGAAGAATATGAGAAATACTTCATAGAAAATCTAGAATCACCATCATCCTTAAGGAAACTTCGGCCAAAAAAATTTTGTAATTGAAAGACTAATTGTTGTGCAATGACGTTCAAACTCATGTTAAAACACATGTTGAACCACATGTTAAAACACATGTTCAAACACGTGTTGCATTGACGTAAAATATATTGACATAATTGAACCATTCAACTTCCATTATATACTATTATAATATGCATTGATTTTTCTGAAAGACTCCCCTTCTATCACAACATTCATAGAAACAAAATATTTGAAGCTCACCTTTAGAAAGCGTGTTAAACATCACATTGTCAAGTTCCATCGTGACCTTGTCCAGCTGTTCATTTGCCGCAGTCAATGACATCCAAGCCTCGTAGCATTCTTTTGTCTTTCGTTGACACTGCATGGTCAATTCTTCTATCCTCTTCTCATATTTCATGGTGGATTTCGTTTCCAGTAGTTTCTTCAGAAAACCCCAAATTAAGAGCCCACGCAAGCAGCAATTAAGAAGCCTCGATGGTTCAACTGTTCAAGTAAGTTTTGTGTAACCTGAGCTGAAGGAACTTCTATCATAGCAGCACAGTTTTGCATTTAAGATATTCATGTGTCACTTGAGGAACTGCACCCAAATCATAAAGTACATAAAAATTTTCTGAAAAAATATTCATATATGACAGTCATTAACCACTAAAACAAAGCAAGAAAAAGAAATGCAAGGATATTACCTGACACCTTTGGCGCTTTCCTAATACCAATTCCACTAACTACTGGGCTTCCATTGACCCCTTCAAATCTTATCACAATTACTCCATCTCCTTCATAGAGACCCTCAAGTCAACCAACTGCAATGGCTTATTAGCTCCAACTACAGAGAAAATATCTAGCTCGGATAGGACCTGCCACATTGACAAACAAACAATGACCCCGAAATCGCACCATGGTCAGTTCAATTACTATATATAAACATTTACGCATTGAGAGCTTTTCTTAAATTTACTTGCCTTTTCGTCCTGGACATATATATTGAATACCCTCATTCCTTTAGTTCCGTTTGTGTTTATGATCTCTGCAAAATGAAGGTCAACAAAATAGTCTCTACGAGGAAGATCATTGAAATGATAAAATAAAATAAAATTCCCAATCGTGCAGACTGAGAGATGAATGGAAAATCTCCGCCCTCAGTTATTGACTCATTAGTTCAGAAAACATTTGCCCCCTCGTAATGTGTGTCACCGACAAATTTTATGCGGGAATTTACCTCGTTTGCAGCCTCACCTCCGGCATTTATAGACATCACAGATTCTTCTGGTTCAAGCAGACAAATAATAAATTAATCCTAGACAAATAATAAATTAATAACACTAACCTGTACAATTGGATTTGGTAAACCCATAAGGGATTAGCCTTGAATCAAAGTCACAAAGCATCGAATGCGCCAAGACTCATCGCCCGCGTCATTAACGGCAGAATATTTTGGTTCTTGATTCAAGGGTTCAACTTTTTCTCAATCGAAGGCCTCGGAGACTGAAGAATTTGGAACTAGGGTTTCTAAGTCTTGGTGATAAGTATCGAATCGAGTCTCTTCCTTGGAAATTGGACTTTTGTGAGTCTGGGAACAGGGAAAACCTTGAGTTTCTGTGGCGAATAGCTTTTCTTGCGGCAAGAAAGTAATTTGGAGGATAGAAATTAGAAAGGGTGTTGAGAACGTTCTTGCGTTCCTTCCTTTGTGGTGTTTGCTTTGAGGATGTTTGAATTTGAAATTTGTGACCGTTGGCGTTGGACAAAAGGGAACCGTATATCTTGTGATTAAAAATTAAAAAGTCGTAATAATTTCGTACAGTTATTATTACGTAGTTGATTTTGGTATGTCTATACCATTAATGTCTGCATAAATACTTTAATGACATTATTTATTAACTCATGCCAATTTTTCTTTTTTTTCTTTTTTTGAAATTCTCATTTCAATTAATTGAATCTTCCCCCCAATTTATGGATATTACGAAATAAATATCTAATTTATACATAGATGTTATAAAAGAAAATTTATTAAACGGAAATGACTTAGGTAATATATTAGATTATAAAATTCTTTTTATTATAAAGTAAATTTTAATGTATCGTATTAAAAGGTATTATTTTATAAATCTATTTTTATAAAATCTTTTATAAATCCAATATTTCTCATCAAAACTCATGCTGATTAACCACTTTGTTGATATAGAAATTTCTAGACCGCTTGAAATTGCTGGTATCTCAAAGATGGAAGAATTAATTGGCATTCGTAGATATATGACGTTTTTGTTAGTTTTGTTTAGTTTATCAATTCATTTTTATAAAATCTGGTTATTTTGGTGTCATCTTTAAAAAAAAAAATAATAATAGAATTCAAGTATTTTTAAAATGCCAAAAATTTGATGGTATGAAAGCATATGATCACACGGTTCTATAAATGAAAAATCTGAATTTCAAAATCTCCACCCTTTTGTATAAAAAGAAAATAGTAATAAGAAACTAATTTTCTTTTAAATTTTTATTTCTTAAAAAATGACACGTTTACTACACATTTCATAATCATATTTTAAATTAAATATCTTTATGTAAGAATATATTATTTTTATAAGTTATTTTATTTAATTATTAAAAATACCGTAAAAATGATCGTGTTGTTCGCTTCCCATCCGTAGGAAAACAGGCTAGCTTAAACTATTTGATAAACGGTTTTTTTTTTTTTTTTTTAATTTTAATCATCTTTATTTCACAGAATAATTTGTATTTTGTAGTGCAACATTTCTGGTTATTACAAATATGCTCTGCACATTTGGTCTGTTCTAGGTTCTTTTCTTTTTCGTCAAAAATATGGTTTGAGTGTGTTCGAGTGCTCTCGAATATTGTATCGGAGGCATTTTTATGCAGATGAGAGGAACTTTAGGGAACTTTGCAGTGCGATATCTCATCAGGTAAAAGCCTCAACTTTCTCACAATTGATTTCTTTTCATATTTCGTTGCATTTCAGGATCATTATCATTTACTATGTGTTGAATCCTTGATTAACATGCATGCAATGCATAGTTGTCACCTTTGTATACATTTCCATTGCTGATTCAATTTTCTGTGGAATTTGGAATTTTGCTGACTCATATTTGTGTATGGATTGCGTTACTCTGTTTTTTGTCTACTTTGTGTATGCCACAGATGAGGTGCTAAAAATTATCAAACTATAAATTTCAGATCGGTAATTGAGAAACATTGACTAGTGCATTCCGAGTAGTTTTAGGAAATTATTTGCATGTGAATTTTCTAAATGATCGATTGCTCGTTTCATTCGAGTGCTATTGATGGCAGTGAATATATATATATATATAGTCGTTTCATTCCAGTACACACAAGGCTTTTTTTGCTCGAAATTTCAACTTATTATAAGTTCGTTATTTTAATTCTTTTTTTCTTGTCTTCTAATATTGTTTAGAAACACTTGGTTATAACACAGTGAATAGGGGCATTTATGATATTATGGAAAAAATCTACACAACTTCCTACTATTCAGACAATCTCCACACACCACATTTTTTTTAATTTTTTTTTATCAAATATTTAATATATGAATAGTGAATAGAAGAATTAAATTAATTTAAGAAGAATAAACTAAAAAAAATTAAAAATTTGGAAAGTTTGAAAAAAAAATGGTGTGTGGGGGGGGGTGGGAGGTTAAGTAGCATTGCTCTATTTATTGGTTAGTGGTTAAGAACTTTTGATGCACTGTGCATGAACAGTCCGGTGCAAATCTTGTGCATTCGTTCCACGTGCAAAACACTTCCCTTGGTAGGAAATATTGTGACCAGGATCTTTCTTTCACTTTTCATGTGTTTTCACCTGTTTGTGGATGCATGCGGCTGTATTCGTGTATGTTTCATGAAATGTAGTGTAGGGTGTTGGAATCCCCCCAAGTATGCATGCTTATGCACAATTACATTCTCATGTGTACCCACCCATTCACTGAAAGTCCCTTATCTATATTAAGACATCATAATTTTCTGGCAGCTGCATCGATCCTCTTGATCAAGAATTATTGGTGTTTGTCTCCCATGACTTTTCATATAAAAGGAGAGCTTATATGTGTAAACCGGTGTGGGCAAAAATTAGAAAGATAAAGGATGTGAGGGAGGATTTGATAAGGTTCTGTAAAAACCACCGTTAATGCTTCGGGTGGTGTACGTGAATATTTATAGTGTAAGTTTACATGCATATGATGATAAATACAGATTATAGCCGTTGCCTACAAAGAAAAGAATTTAATCTTGATCTTGATCTTTATCTTGATCTTGATCTTTATCTTGATCTTGATCTTTATCTTGATCTTCCGTAATACCCCCCCGCAAGCCTAGCGTTTGAGAGTCTCGAACGCAAAGCTTGGAACGAAAGAATATAAATGCAGGACGACCAAGGCTCTTGGTAAGTATGTCAGCAAGCTGAAGATTAGTAGGGACATATTGAAGCCGAAGTTCTCCGGAAGCCACCAATTCACGCACAAAATGATAGTCAAGCTCAATATGTTTGGAGCGATTGTGGGAGACTGGATTTGTGGCAAGAAAGATGGAGCTTTTATTATCACAAAGGAGAATCGGAGAAGATGAAGATGTCACTTTGAGATCACGAAGAAGATGACCAAGCCACTTTACTTCGGCAGCGGTGCTAGCAAGCGCTCGGTATTCAGATTCACAGCTTGAACGAGACACAGTAGGTTGTTTCTTGGAACGCCAAGAGACAAGGTTATCACCAAGGTAAATAGCATAGCCAGAGATAGATCGGCGTGTATCAGGGCAGCCGGCCCAATCAGCATCTGAGTAAGCAAGAATATTGCAGGAAGAAGATGGAGTAAAAGATAGGCCATATCGTAAGGTGCCCTTGATGTAACGGAGGATTCGTTTAACAGCTTGAAAGTGGCAAAGAGAAGGCTTGTGCATATATTGACTTACGGCAGAGACAGCATGAGCAAGGTCCGGCCGAGTGATAGTAAGATATTGAAGAGCACCAACAAGGGACCGATAGAGTGAGGGGTCATCAAAGTCAGGACCATCAGTAGACAGATGACGTGCAACAACCATGGGAGTGCTCACAGGCTTGCTATCAATTAGTTTGGCACGCTGCAAAATTTCATGAGCATATTTTGCCTGACTGAGAAAAAGGCCAGAGGAAGTCCGATGTGCTTCAAGGCCTAAAAAATAACTCAATGAGCCCATATCCTTGGTGGAAAATTCCTTGGATAATTGGCCAATAAAAGCATCAAGAAGAGTGGAGTTATTGCTGGTTACGACAATATCATCAACGTACAAGAGTAGATAAATTAGGTCAGCACCCTTGGAAAACACAAACAAGGATGAGTCAGCCCGACTGCAAGAAAACCCAGTAGCAAGAAGAAAAGTACTGAACCGATGAAACCAGGCCCGTGGAGCTTGTTTGAGCCCATATAAAGCTCGACGTAACCGGCAAACATGAGAGGGATATCTCGAATCAACATAACCCGGAGGTTGCTCCATATAAACTTCCTCCTGAAGAATGCCATTCAAGAAAGCATTTTTCACATCAAGTTGACGAAGTGGCCAGTGATTAGAGACTGCCAAGGAAAGAACAACTCGAACAGTGGAGGCTTTGACGACTGGGCTGAAAGTATCATTGAAATCAAGACCTGGTTGTTGGGTGTAGCCTTTAGCAACAAGCCGGGCCTTAAGACGATCAACAGAACCATTTGCAAGATACTTGATGCGAAAGACCCATTTGGATCCCACAATATTTGTATTTGAAGGTCGGGGCACTAAATCCCAAGTGTGATTATGATGCAAGGCTTGAAGCTCCTCATCCATGGCAGCAATCCATTCGGGATGCTTGGCAGCGGACTTGAAGCCTTTGGGCTCGCGCATGGTGAGTAAAGAGTGAATGAGTTTGGAATTTGGAGCTGTGCATGTATAAAGGGCCCGAGTAGATGGCTTAAAAATCCCAGATTTGGCCCGTGTTTGCATCGGGTGAGTGCCAAGGACAGGTGCTGGAGCCGGAGCAGAGATGGAGCGCTAGAGATGGGTGCAAAGGAGGAGCTTGGCCCATCAACAGTGGATTCCTGCAAAACTGAAGGTGACACAGAACTACAAGATGGATCAGTTAAACATGGGCCACACAAATTCGGGAAAGGACCGGGCTGAGAAGGTAAAGAAGCTTCTGATGGGACCGGTGGTGAAGAGGGGGGTGCAGTGGGCTCTAGAAAGGTAGAAATTGGGGTAGAAGGTAAAGGCCCAGAGCAATTGTTATTTTTGTACGGGTAGCCATGATCATCAAAGACAACATGTCGAGAAATAAATATTTGATTTGTAAGGCGATCAAGACAGCGAAAACCATGATGAGACATACTATAGCCAAGAAAAACACAAGAACGACTACGGGGAGCTAATTTGTGAGGGGCATAATCACGTAAATAGGGAAAAACAAGACAACCAAAAGGATGAAAATGAGAGTAAGAAGGAGGCTTACCGAAGAGAATCTCAAAAGGAGAGCGACGATCAAGAAGAGGTGTGGGCAAGCGGTTAATAATGAAAGTGGCAGTGCTGAACGCGTCAACCCAAAATTTAAGAGGGACATGAGAGTGAAAAAGCATAGCAAGACCGGTTTCAGTTATATGTCTATGTTTACGTTCGGCACGACCATTTTGAGAGGGAGTGTATGGACATGACATTTGATGACGGATGCCTGAGGAAATTAAGTGATTTTGAAATTGATGATTAGTAAATTCAGTTCCTCCATCACTTTGGAAAATCTTGATTTTAGTCGAAAATTGATTTTCAACAAATTTCTGAAATTGGAGAAAAATGCGAAAGAAGTCAGATTTATGTTTCAGAGGATAGAGCCAAGTAAACCTGGAATAATCGTCAATAAAGATAACATAATATCGAAATCCAAGATTGGAAGTGATAGGTGATGGTCCCCACAAATCACAATGCACAAGATCCAAAACATGCGAAGCACGTTTGGTATTTAGAGAAAAAGGAAGTCTTTTACTTTTGGCAAGTTGACAACTAGAGCATACAGTAGGATTTGGAAGTAAAGAAGTGACACATAGTTGACGATTTTTATTCAAAAGAGAAATGATATTATGAGAAACGTGACCCAAACGAGCATGCCAGTCATCAAAGGATGCACGTGGACAATTATTAGGAAAAACAGAAAGAAAGGATTTATGGCCACGTTCAAGCACATAGAGGCCATTTTCACGTCGACCGGTTGCCACCACTCTTCTTGTGTCGCGAGTCTGCACAGTAAAGCGATCATTAGTAAAAGTAATAGAGAAGGGAAAATCAGAAGTGAGTTTACTAATGGAGATGAGATTTTTAGTGAGGCCCGGCACAACTAAAACATCTTTTAAATGAAGAGAGGATGTGGGAGAGAAGGTACCAGTGTGAGAAATTGGAAGAGAGGCACCATTTCCAACTACAACACAGTCCTTACCAGAATATGTATTTGCGTTGTCCAACTGCGCAGCATCATGAGTCATATGGGCGGTAGCGCCGGTGTCCGTATACCAATCGGAATCTGGTACGTCATTAAGAGAACAAGAAGTGAAAGCCTCGGCTAAGTTGGCAGCAGGGGAAAACCGAGTATAACGATCTCGGCATGAGGAGGCATAGTGACCTTCTCCACGGCAAATTTGACACCGGATTTGTCGATTTCGATCTCTATGATTGCGGGCACCACGACCACGTCCTCCACGAAAGAAACGGCCTTCTCGTCGTCCACCGTTATGGGGAACAGTCTTGATGTTTTGAGAAGCAGTAAAGGCAGCAGCAGGGGGGCCCGAAGGAGAAGTTGACTCCAAGGAACGGACAAAAATCTCATAGCTCTCGGCTTTGGGCACAATATCATCAAAAGTAGGGAGAGGAGAGAGAGACAATTGAGTAGTTGAAAAGATTGAAAAAGATGAACCAAGACCACGTAAATACCAGTGGATTTTGTCAAGATCATCAACCGGACGCCCCATGGCAGCAAGCTGATCGCAGATGGCTTTGAAATCTCGGGAGAACTCAGGTACAGTTTTATCATGCTTTTTCATGGTCTGAAGATCATCTTTCAGCCGAAGTTCACGAGACTTCGATCGATGGCTGAATGTAGTTTCCAGCCGAGACCAAACAGCACGGGACGTGGGCAATCCAACGACAGCAGACATGGCTTCCTCGGTTAAAGTGGAGAGAAGGAGACTAAGCACAAGTTGATCGGTGCGTTGCCACTCAGCCAGCTTGGGATTCGGTAAAACAGAGGAATCGGAAACAATGGTTGCAGGGGGCTCGGCAAGTGTACCATCAATATAGCCGAGGAGAGTCTGAGATTGCAGCAGCGGCAGAACTTGACTACGCCAAAGAAGATAGTTGGAGGATGATAACTTGATGGTGAGAAGATGAACCATGGTGGAGAAAGGCAGAGTGGGGTGGACGGAGGCCATGGGATTGAGGATGTTAATCCAAAAAAAGTAGTGGAAAATAAGAGCTTGGTACCCAATTTCCCCCACAACACCTTCCAAAAGTAGCTAAGGAATTTAACATCCCTATCAGAAACAATACTTCTAAGAAATTCCAAATGATGTGAACCTCAATCGACTCGCTTTGAGACCCAACAACAATATTGGAAAAACAAACCCAAGCATGATAAGGTTCTGTAAAAACCACCGTTAATGCTTCGGGTGGTGTACGTGAATATTTATAGTGTAAGTTTACATGCATATGATGATAAATACAGATTATAGCCGTTGCCTACAAAGAAAAGAATTTAATCTTGATCTTGATCTTTATCTTGATCTTGATCTTTATCTTGATCTTCCGTAATAGGATTTGTTAAATGTTTGTAAACTTATACAAATTTAGTAAATTTGCCTCCAATGGACGTAGGCAAGTTGCCGACCATTTAAATATTATATTTTTATTGTCTTGTGTGATTTTTGGACAGGCTAGAGGCGCAACATAGGGTGCTTGATCTTATGATCAATAACTTGTCTTTTGTAAACTTGTCATTACAATATTCCCGTTTGTGCACACTCCATTTTCTTAATATCACCAAGTTTTCTTCTTGTAATTTATTATTATTGAGTTGAACCTGTCTTGAAAGCTCAGCAATGGTTAGCCTTATTTATTTGAAATCACATTCCTCATTGTAGAAATTCACAATTAAAGACGCCACTTTTAGATGTCATTGCGTTCAAGTATTGGGAAGTTTGTGCGCCATTTTGTGTTGGAGTTTGGAACAGGTAGTAACTTTTCCTTTAATAACAGATCATTTCTTCCAAAATTGCAATTTTTCAAATGATATGCCTTGAACCAAAGGTTTTAGATGCTTACCCATTCGAGAAGAAATTACTTAGAATTTATACAACCATAAAACATCATAAGGCATTTTGGTGTGGACTTTACTCTCTTCAAATGTTGTGCAAAGAAATTTCAGACTACCACTTGTGCTCGAATTATAATGGCTAGAGGCAGATTTGCTTATAACTTTTGGGGTTGACAGATATGAAGAATTTTGTTAATGGCTTATTGGACATGCGATTTATAAGGAGTATGATTGTCTTTGATTTTACAAATCAAAGTGTCGTGAATTTCATGTATGGATTGTCTTGTCTACTTATAAAAGGGAAAAAAAATGGAAAAAATTGTTCTTGAATTTGGTTCGAATACTGAAAGACTGTCCTCCTACTTTGGTGCTTCATTCCTACAAATACACATGCACATGCAAATGCAATGCCTAAACATGCACATATTTACTTTTGGGGATTTTATTGCATTTGGATTGGTGAGTATAATCTCATTTCCTTCTAGTTAATTCTCCTTTTAATTGGCGAGTGATGTTTGTCCTCTTTGCTTGGTTTCTAGTGGATGGGTAGTTTAGGAAATTTAAAATATAAATGTGCACATGAAATTAGTAATCAGGATAAAATTTTTTAACTTCACGTCTTCTATGCCAAGATGGCAAGATGTTAGATGCCTCCTGAGAATATTCTACTGAGATGCACACATATTGTAGGGCAACTGCCAGAGGGAAACGTACGTCCTTGGAGACCCACGTGAAAGTTTAAACCCACAATCTCTTGTGGCTGCTGGTTTTTGTGCTGCAGTCAACATGACAGAGGTGCATGACACTCAGCACAGCTTTTTTCGTCAGAGATTCGTTGCCATGATATTGTGATTCAAGTTCCTTAACTAGGGCCTCTTTCAATTCTCCAACCCACTTAATAGATGAGTTTGGTTTATACTTTATACAATCTTCCAAGAATGATAGGTACTGATCTTTCGAGGGAAGAATTTACTATACTTTGTAAATGTAATTCGGGAAGATGCTATACATAAGTCGATGTGTTAGCAAACTACTTAAAATGAGACTTGTTATAATTAAAAAAAAAAATCAAAACACTAACGATTTTTTAGCATTGTTGATGTGGAAAACTTCAATACCAACGGTGTGCTGGCCAGCAATTCAAAATGAAGAAGCAGCAATATTCAATGAAGCTTAAAAAAATAAACCAAGTTAACCAACATTAATATTCAATCCAATTGTATGAAAATGCTTGCTTCGATTTGGTCGAGATCAATGAGAATATCCAATGAAGCTTATACTTTGATCCCCACAATCTTAAGGTAGAAGTACTGCATCAGTACACCTGGGATCCACACCCGAAATCCACCATCAACTGGTTCAACTTCTCGTTGCTTATCCTCTGTTGGATGGTTCCTCATAACTTGTTCATGGCTGTAAAAAACAACGTCAAACCATGTCATCATGGTAGTGCATCCTCATACCTTTGAGGCAGCGCAGGAGGAGCAGAAGGATAAGATGTTGAGCTTTAGTGCATGTTCATGCGGTTAATGACATGGTTGAAGCATTAATAAAAAAAATCATACTTATCATCTTCTATACCACACATTAACATGTAATTTATCATTTTTATCCTTCTATTTAAACATACACATGATCGATATCATGTCTGCATGATATGGATTAATATGAACATGACGAGTCTGTCTTGACTACTCGCAGTGAGAACTGAGAAGCAGCTCGCATGCATGCAATTGTTTTTGGGCTTATGAAGCTAGCTTGCTAGCTGTCTAAACACCACATGAGTGAGGGTTTTCAAGAACCGAAGGAGTTGCAGGGATTGCAATAATTAATGCATCATTCAGCTTCACGTCGGAAGTGGTGGGAAGATAGAGATCACGAGACACAGTTGTACAACTAATGTTGCGGATACGACGCCACGCATGACTTTGGGCACAGGAATATTGGTGTTTGCCAACAGGTAGATCATGTACCATATCTGGCATTTGTTGATAGAGAAATGCTTGGGTCAATTCGGACCACAAAATTCTACCGAATTGATTTTTTTTTTTTTTATTTAGTGATTAAGTAAATTTTTTTAAGTGATGTTACAAATATATTTAAGAATATAAAAAAAATCAAAAATCAAAAAAAAAAAATTATACACATTCGGTAACAATTCGGATGACTTTAGCAGTACTCTATTGTTGATACTCATGCATGCCTTGTTGGCTTGGCAACTCTAATCTTTACCTTAAGTAGTTTTTTTTCATAGAAATTGTAGCAGACTTTTCTGCTGATCATAAAGCCATTAATCTCGAAATTGGAATTAGTCTTTACTTTAAATAGGAGTTTTAATTTTTAATATTAGTTTCTCTATATTTGTACTAATTTATTGGCGCACTCTGTCTTGGCCTCTTGGGCATTATTTGCCTTTTGATTCGGTCAAGATTGTAGCTTAGCAAGTACATTCTTCTGTACATGTACAACGTCTACGATCAAAACCATGCAAATGCTTGTGTTATTCCGTACAATATTTTCCAACTATCGTTACATATAATCGTTAAATGGACAAGCACCATATTGTCATTTTAAAAAATAGTAGAGGCTACAATTAAAAAATTAATTTTTTAATATAGATTCTGTATTTATTCATATTTTTTAAAATAATTATGCAGCATTTATGTATTAACAACTGTAATTATCATTTCTCTTTTTTAATTAGTGCAAAAGAAAATTGAAGATTGTCAAACCTTAATTAAACAAAGGGGAAAAATAACAAAACGCATGTCAAATTTTAACCCTCATATATAGAGAAAAAGAAAAGGTCATGTTTTGTTTTTACAGGTATTTCTCATGCAAAAAAACACTAAAAACAAAAATAAAAAAGTGGCTTTAAGAAGGTTCCATCAAAAGAGGATTTGGATCCATTCTATACGAAATATATATAAAATAATAATATTTAACGCTTAATAGATATTATAAGACTTACTTGATATGTTTATTTTTCATTTAGATTTTAAATATTTAAAAAATAAAATTTCTCAAGATCTTGATCTTGCAAAGAAATCCTCAACATTGGATAGTTGGTTGTTACTAAAATCATTTTATTATAAGAAACTGTACAAAAATGTTGTTTGTCAATTGTATCTTAAAAAGGTAGTTATGTTATACCACACCATCCACGCCAATAATGTTTGAGAATAAATCCATTCAAATAGAAATCTCGTTAATACACAGAAAAGTGGAGGTTAAAATGGTAAAGTCGGCGGCCGTTTTATTTCAAAGATCGGTTCTATTCCCACCCATCTGGCCGTCTTCATGTCCAGAGCTCCTCTGAGACGAGAAGACGGTTTGATCGCAAAATGGCCGCGGATCTTTCATTTCTTTAATGTCGGTTCAATTTGATTTTCAAAGTCTTCCTTTGCATCTCTCCATTTTAGGCTTCTTTTCTCGTGAGGAGAGAACTCGATTCTAAGCTACGAAGAATAAATTCTGGAGGTGAATGTATTCTTCTTTCACAATTGATCATTTGGGAGGAGGAGGAGGAGCAAGTACTAATGCAAGGGGAATTTTCGAGCTGGAGTGGACAAGAAGAGAGAATTTTCGTTTCGGTGAGGGTGAGGCCTTTGAATGAGAAAGAAATCGCGGCGAACAATGTTTCCGACTGGGAATGCGTCGATGGCAACACCATCCGATTCAAGCAAGCCCTGCCGGACCGGGCCATGGGTCCCACTACTTATACTTTCGGTAATTAAATTCATATTATTCACGCTTTTATCTGTTAGTTTTGACTGCCTTTTCTTCTCTCGTATATATGATTGTGTAGGAATATATACGGGTGATCAGTGTGAATCATCGAGTCCAATGTTTGATGATTATCACAGGATATGTGATAGAAATAGAATGATAATATAACATTATATGGTCTTGAGATTTATCATGTCGAATGCCTTAAATTGTAGAACCGAAGCCCGAAGGTGTCTTTAATGAGCCATTTGTGTAATATGTATAAGTTTCCATATAACAGACGAAGGCCAGAACCTAATGAGAGTGCTTAGGCTGGAATATTTTGCCAACTCAATAGCTTGAAAGGGTTGCCAAGCTCATGCAAGACTTGGATAGGCTTTTCTAATAACATGAAGGTTTTTTTTTTTAAATATTCCGTATTATAGAATCTCTCCAATCAGCTTTAATTTGTTCTTATTAATTATCTCCCGTTTTCCTTTTTGTTCTTACTTTCGACAATCAATGCCGCGGGAATAGATCGAGTATTTGGGAGTGACAGCCTCACAAAGCAGGTGTACGAAGAAGGAGCCAAGGAGATTGCCCTTTCTGCACTCGGTGGTATTAACTGTGAGTAGCTTTTTTGACCTCATCTTCAATTTCAATCCGGGGATTCGTATGATTGATAATATACAAGTTATTGAATATGCACAGCAAGCATTTTTGCATATGGGCAAACCGGCAGTGGAAAGACATACACTATGACTGGAATCACTGAATATGCAATAGCAGATATATACAACTACATGCATATGGTGAGTACAAATGCATAACATACAAGTTATCTATTTTCGATCGCAAAGTATCATAAGTTTCACATGTTTTCTCATCTTATAGCATAAAGAAAGAGAATTTGTGTTGAAGTTCTCTGGCATGGAGATCTATAATGAGGCCGTCAGAGACCTTCTGAGGTCAGACAGTGCTCCACTTCGACTTCTAGATGATCCAGAGGTGACTATTTCACGTTTTGTTTTCCTTCTGTTACAATCATATTGAAGATAATTTTAATTGAATGATCAAGACGATTTTCACTTCAACAGAAAGGTACTGTTGTTGAGAGACTCGCAGAGATCACTTTGAAAGACCGGAACCATCTGCATGAACTCCTTTCCATGTGTGAAGGTGATGAGCTTATGTTGTATTTTTTTTTTTTTTTTATCAGAATGAAGTTTTTCCTATCTCACATAATGTTTCCATAATATGTATTTTCATGCTGTTACCTGGCCATTGCTTGCTTGCAGCTGAAAGGAAGGTAGGAGAAACCTTTCTGAATGAAACTAGTTCCAGATCCCATCAAATTTTGCGACTGGTATACGCGGCAAATTACTCTTAGTTGTTTTCTTTTCCAATATTTTTTATCCTAAACGATATTGCTGGATTCTATATCTCTTCCACAGACAATTGAAAGCTCTGCTCGTGAATATGAACGCTCAGAAAATGCAAGCATTCTTGTATCTCAAATGGTAGGAAATGGTTATTAATGAATTTCTTCCGAAAGTTCTTTAGGAATGATTTTGTGGGAAATGAGCACTTAAGTACTTGGCATCTTTCTACAGAATTTTGTTGATCTTGCTGGAAGTGAGCGTGTGTCTCAGACATTATCAGCTGGTGCAAGATTGAAAGAAGGTTGCCACATAAGTTTACTGACTCTGGGAACTGTAATCCGCAAATTAAGGTCATGATCTTTTATTTTTTCCTAAAAACAATTAAGATTATGAGCATGCAGAATATGTAAGATGAAAACACACTTCCCACCCTCCAATTTACAGGTGCTTTTCCATCTTTGCACCCTTATAACACCCCCTATTCCATACAGTTAAGAAGGCCACATTATAACATGATTACGTAGCACCAAGAAATAAGAGATCCATAAAACCCCTAGCCATAACTAAATAACATTAAACCGGAATGTAACGAATGTGATCAATAAACTGAAACTAAATGATATCCTCGAAAAAATTATGCCAATATCATAATCCAAAACCCAACAACTCTGTGTTGAACACTTACTAGTAAGATTTCTATTTAGTTATCATGTGTTGAACACTTACTATCACTACAAGAAAAATAGTCTTTTGCGATTAATTTATAGTAACGAAAAGACTATTAGCAACTAAAATTGGTTGTTAATAGTCTTTTCATTGCTATAAATTAGTCACAAAATGCCATTTTTCTTATAATGTATAGACTGCATGCCTAGGTCAAGGTTTCTATTAGTACTGGTTCTTGCCTCCCATGCTAGCTCCTCATCAATATCGTTACCCGTGACCTTGTTAGCTTAGGGTGCCAATTACACATTTAGTAGTTTAGGGTTTTCATTATCAGTTTTAGCAGTTTAGAATGTAAATCTGAAAAGACTGACAATTCATGAAGGGTACGAAATATAATTTTCGCTAAACTTTTTTTATTTATTATTCTTCAGATTTTTTAGTGTTCAATTCATGACATTAATTCATGTTAGCTTCTTTGTTGCAAATTTAGCTTAATGATTTCTTACTAATCGATTTACTGTCGTGATTGGATGCAGCAAGGGAAGACATGGGCATATTCCCTTTAGGGACTCTAAGCTAACACGCATTCTACAGAACTCCCTTGGTGGCAATGCCAGGACAGCCATAATCTGCACCATAAGCCCTGCCCGCTGTCACGTTGACCAATCAAGAAACACCCTCTTGTTTGGGAGTTGTGCTAAAGAAGTGACTTCTTACCCAAAGGTCAATCTGTTGATGTCCAGTAAGGCATTGGTAAAGCAACCGCAAAGAGAAATGGGTAGAATGGAGATCGAGTTCATGAAGAGCTTAGCACCAAATTCCATCACATATGATGTCATCTCCATAATGAAGGAGAAAGATCTCAGGATTGCGAAGGTACGATGAGATGAATGTTTATACTTCAGTCTCTACAAATTATTAAGAAAGATGACCTTTCAGCTAAGTGATTATTTTTTTTCCTTAAAAAAAAGGGAAAAAGTACTATACTTTGTATCCTTAAATTATCGAGGGTTCTATATCTTGCGGTACAAGTGGACTAAGGATTCTATATATACATCTAGAAATAATAAAATATTTATTATATCCTACAAAAGAAATGATAGTTGTAGTCTTAAAGTGTGTCAACTTCATACACTTCATTTAAAAAAAAAAATGAATAAATTTGTGACCCACAAAAAAAAAAAAAATCATTTTTCAATAGTATTGAATCCTATTTATTTTTTCAAAAGAAGTGTGCAAGGCTTCCACACTGTAAGACTATATCATCACACTACAATTACTAAAAATTTGTATTTTGCACCCACATTCGATTATGACCGTTGGGATGAATAAAAAAATAGATTATGTGACATACTCTTGGACCGATTTTAACGGAAGGTGGAAAATGTCAAATTTTGATAATTTGTAGGTGCAATGAGTTGATAACAGTAATTTAGGGTGCAAAGCAAAACCCATGATAGTTTGAGGATGCGAAGCATATTTGACCTTTTTGTTTTATTAGAACAGATCGGGTTTGCTTTGAAAAATTCAGATAAATGAGATTTGCCACAGTTTTTCTTTCCTATTTTTCAAGCTAGAGCAATGATCCCGGCCTTCTTGTAAATTTGTCGACTTCGTAAGGCACACTTTCTAGAAGTAGAATTAAAAGCTTTCCACCTAGTAATCATAGCATTTCGAATGGACATGTGACTTTTGACAAAAGACAAATATAATATATGGGACATCAATAGAATGAATTTTATGCTTTTCTTATGTGTCATGAAATCATGAGAATTTATATCCATGAGCTTGTGATTTGTTCACTTCTACCCCATATCGTGGGTGAGGCAAAAGACCCATAGAAAATGTCTCTTTTTAGAGACTTCTTGATGTTATCATCAGTTTTTTCAATTAAACATATTTTTCTGGCATGATCAATCTTTTACTTGATTTATGATTAAAAAGTAGTGCACAGCTTGCCAAAGCTTTCATTGGAAGGTGATGTACTGGCCGGGCTTGGAATTTGAAAAGGGGATTGGCTATGAGTCAGAATGTAGTCGGAAAAAAATAATAAAAAAGAAATGAAGTTTTACCTATATATAGTTGTTCACAGTTCAAGTATGTGCGGCCTTCCCATGCAGATGAATCAAGAGATTAAAGAATTGACTCGGCAATATGAGATGGCTCAGTCTTGGGTTGGGAGTATACAACAATCTACTGGAGATGAACAGGTTTTAAGAATGGATGAATGTCCTATATTCCATTCATCACAACTAGTCAATCCTCGTTTTCTCGGTCTTGTTCCCAGGACACACGGTTTTTCTAAAGATTTTTGCAGACCAAGTGCACGCAGTTTCAACAAGCAGTACCCCCAACAGTTTGCTGAGAATCATGAAGACAACTTTCTGCTGGATGAGAATCTTGAAGGCAACTTTCTACTGGATGAGAATTTTGAAGACAACTTCCTGCTGGATGCCGGTACCGTTGGCCCTGATCCATACGAGTGTTTGGATTGGACTGCTCAAATGGCTGATTCAGAATGTGAAGATGACTGGAAGGAAGTTCGATGCATCGACGTGGAGGAATTACGAATGGATAGAAAAGTAGAGGCCCCTCTGTCCTTACCTGGTCCTGAAGAAAAATTTGGACACTTACCCTTGACAGAGGTCATGAATGAAGATGGTGTAACATCCCCAAAGAAGGGACCTACGGAGGCAACGAATGGAGATGTTGCAACATCCCTAATGAAGGTATCTAAGGAGGCTATGAATGAAGATGCAATATCATCTCCACAGAAACGATCTAAGATGGTCATGCATGAAGAAGCAGTATCATTCCCTGAGAATGGAGCTCAAGATTTGAGTGATGTCAATGTAGATTACGTTTATGATGATCTAAAGCAAAGAATTCAGAGGATGCAAAAGGCTATCGACTGTCTTATTAGTTTCTGTCCGTCAGAGGATGCTCCTAGATATTCTGATGCTTATATGTTCCGCTCTAGAAGGCCAACATTGCTTAGAAGCAGAAGTTGCAGGGCAGTTCTCGTGACTATTCCACCTACTGGATTTGAGGACTTCCCTAGAAGTCCAGAACACCCACAAAAAATTAATTCCGCACCGAGGTTTTGTGTTAGCGATGAATATTTTTCTAGAAAAGATTCTCTAAAGTCTCTCAAGAGTTTTTACATAGAAGCACAGAACAGAAACAAGTCTGATTCAGAGCTGGATGCTTTTGCTGGACTGAATGAAGCCAAAACTACATCTGTTAAACGATCTGATGATATGGTGAGATAGCAAACCTCTCTCTCTGTGTCACACACTCCACCTTTGGGTCTCTAATTCACTTGGTTCTAATTCAAGTCTGTAAGGTTGGGAGTTTAGTATAATTCATTAGGGAGTACTTATATTCATCCTACTGATCATATCACTTAAAACTTATCACTTTTATTAACTACCGGAAAACGTGCAAGTTGATACAGCAAAGAAATTATGGGTGGGTTAATAGCCATTTTCAGCATTAAATACATATATTGTGCTCAATTTCATTATGGGATTGTCACGTGTCATAGGTGCAAAGGGCCGTACACAACATGAATGATGCCAAAGACAACGTAAACGAGATTAGCTTGGCTGAACAAGAGGGTAGTTTGCAGTCAACCTTAAACAGGCTCTCCAAATTTGAGAGGCAGAGAGGTGAAATAATTGAACTCTGGGATGCGTGCAATGTACCATTGGTCCACAGAACCTATTTCTTCCTTTTATTCAAAGGTGATCCTTCAGACTGCGTGTATATGGAAGTAGAGTTCAGACGGTTGTCCTTTCTGAAGGACACTTTTTCGCATGGAGCTAGCATGAAGGATAAGAGTGGAACTCTCACGAAAGCTTCAAGGTATAGGCTCTTCCATCTGGGAGATTTATCTTCTACACACACGTACGTACAAACATGAAACTGGAGTGCCGTACCAGTACCCCGTGACCAACCGAAACACCCCATCTATAGATTATTATTATTATTATTATTATTATTATTATTATTACAATATCATAAAATTACAGATTCCCAAACACGGAAATGATGAAATTGAGACTTTCGTAATCCTTAAAAAAATTACGTTATTTCTTGATAGGGTCCAGAAATTATTGCTTGAAGACAAAGGAGCGGTTGTAAATGTTTGTAGTAATATTCAGTTCCTTGTTTATTAGAAATTATAAGTAGTGTGATCATAACGCATGCAAAAAATGTCTAATATATTTGTTTTTGGTTTGTTTGGTGGGGCAGCGCGAAGGCTCTTGATCAGGAAAGGAAAATGTTGTGCAGGAAAATGCATAAGTTCACAAAAAAGCAACGAAAACGGCTTTACCGGAAGTGGGGTATTAATCTGAAATCAAAGCGGAGGAGCCTACAATTAGCATACCGCATATGGAAGGACACGAAAGACATGAACCATATATGGAACAGTGCTGCCCTCGTTGCAAGCTTGGTGGGGTTAGAGAACCCAAGTCAAGTCTGCAGGACGATTTTTGGACTCGGTTTCTTATCCCTACGGGAATCCCATAAATCCTCTATATGGAAACACAGTTTTCCATCTCTCTCGTAAGCTCGTTGGATTTAGGGGGCGTATCCATGTCAACTTTTAAGTATTTGATGTTGCTAAGTTGTCCAGTTCAAATTAGATCCACACAGTTGCAGTTTAATATGTTAATTGAAAGGTTTGAAGTAGACTCTTCTTACAAATTGAGCGCGATTCTTCGTAACAGCATGTATGTATATCTGCAATTTGAATGAAATGTACCAGAGGTTTGTAAAGCTTGAGGATTGTCTGATATTGTACGGGGCTTGTTTCGTCGGAAAGAGAGCAAGCGGAACGAATAAAAGGGACAAGTTTTTTTGGGGTCCCAAAAAAATAATTTTCAATGTGATTTATCAGTTGTTTTTAAGTTACATCCTAAATTACCAAATCTAATAATTTAGGCTATGATTGAACAGTAAGGTGATTTCAAATTATTTGTGAATAGTAAAAATAATAATTAAAATATTGATAAAATATTAAATAATAATAAAAAATATATAAAATAATAATAAAATATTAAATAGTAATTTCGGACTACCCAAACACAGCCTTGAACTCTAATATTCCAAGTTTTGATATAATTAAGATTAGATTGTTAAAATCAATTTAAAAAAAAAAAAAAAGGCAACACATTGATCTAGAGATTGTTGTAGTCGGTCTTCAAGGGAGAATCTTGCTGTTTGCTTGCTATATCCCTCGTACGTTCTTGGCATCTTGCACGGCTTGGCTCGTCCTTCGAGCCCTGCTTCTCCCTTCTCCCTCCCCCCTTCTAAGAATATAGCCTATCGTGAGGCATCGGTTTTTGGTACCAGCATGCAAAGGTTCGAGACCTTTTTACTCCACATTATTAATATGGAAAATAATATTATGTCGTCTATATTATAATATTACTCCACATTTAAAAAAATTAAATTGCATATTATATTTTGGATAAAAAATTAAAAAAATTATGATTATGAGATGAGATGAAATGAATTGAGAATGTTTCTCAATCCAAACAGGACCTTAATAGTTAAGGAAATGACTATATATATCGGAGTTTTTTTTATTTTTTAAAAATACTTTAATAATTTTAAAAAATACAATTTGTACTAATGGGCCAGTGGCACACCAAGTAGGCAAACTTGGATGATATAGTAGCACTACCCTATTAACATTATTAACACGCATGCAATGCGATTTATCAAGAATTAGTTTTTTTTTACTTTTTTTTTTATATCAATGGGTGTTCAGGTCAGTTTGCACGCATCTCGATTAATTCTATGCAATCTTAAAATTAACTATCAGGTAAATTTCTAATGATCTTAAGGAGATTCGAACCAGTGACCATTGAAGAGCAAACTCACTACAAGAAAATACACTTGTCCCAGCGTTTTTTGAACTGCTGCAAATAAACACGCTGCAAATGGGTATTATTTGCAGCGTTTTTCACATCGCTACAAATATGTTAGCACATTTATTACATATCCGAGAGGGGGGCACTGAAATTATTTTTTACAGCGAGTTTTATAGTAATAGTGACAATTAACAGCGCTGCAATAAGAAATGGACTTGTTACGGCGCGCCGAGCTACGTCGGGATGAAGCTGGGCGCCAAAGTAGTAAATACATTTTAATTTCCCCCCACCCCCCGCCCCAACATTTCGCAGGCCACAGTACCTTTCTTCCCCCGTGTTCAGAGAACTCCCTAACCGCAAGCTTCTTCGACAAAACCTATTTGCCCTACCTCCACCTGCAAATTGCGAGTTATACCAACTGATATTGTGCGAACCGAACTTGAAGCTAGAAGGATTCACAAGGCACACACTTTCACGGAAATTCTCTTTCAGTTTTCGGAGTCCCATTTTCTGACCCCCTTCCCCCCTTGTTCGTGTAAATTCCTCTGTTTTTGGTCTATCAATTTCGACTATAGAGCCCCCTTCGCTGAGCATTAGGTTTTGGTGCCCTGTTATGGTGCTGTTTACCTCGGATTTGGGCTTAAATTTGCAGCGTCGACCGATGCTGATTTTCAGCTCATAGTGGTCATTGTGAAGGTATTTTTCTTGTCCCTCTAATTTGCATAATCACTTCTTAATTAACTTTGTGTTCCTCCACCGATTAATGGCCACTAACTCGCTGCCTCCACCCATTTGGTGCTTGCGGAAGGAATTTCTGGGTTTTCCTCTTAGGAATGTAAACACCAGCCCATGTGTTTGACGCATTATTCTGAGATTTTTTGCACAAAATCCTCCTTTTTGTATATACTAATCCCCTCCGTTATTGTTACAGCACGATCCTTTTCTTGGTGGCAAAGGGTTATTGGTATCGCCTATTCCCCTTCATTTCCTCCACTCGGTTGGCATGATTTTTAGCTGGTAAGAACCTCTGTTTTTTTCCCCAATTTTATTCCCAGCGTTTAGGTCAAGTATAAATTAGCATAGACTCTTTGTACATTAATGGAACCTCAATCCAGTTAGCCTAAAGTAGCTAAAAGATACTGGGTAATTTGTCTCAGATATGCCTCATGTATTTCATTTTGTTTGAAATTGCTATTTAATTCCATGGTGTAACCAAAATTATAAGTTACTTCAATATCTTACTTCAAATTTAGTATACTTTGTGCACTAGTATTCCCTCATATTCTTTGAAATTGCTTGGAAATACTGAAACTTTGGAAGCTGAAATAATATGCTAACATTTGGTTGATGTAGACTTGTGTTAAAAAAGAATTGACCATAGTTTACTTGCAGCTTGTTGTTGGTGTCTAGTTAGCAAAAGAAAACATAAATAAGTAGATCTCTAAACTCTTTATTTGCAGCGTTTCATTTTCTGTGAAAACTACAAGTGTAACCCTCCCCTTCTCAATATGATCTTGTGGATAACCCAACACGCCCACATAAGCTTCTTTTACCCATTTGGAATGAAAAATTTAGATAGGAATTCTGTAGTTTCATCTCATCAAGTACTGCTCATGAGATTAAGTGATTATGGTTGTTGATAATAATTCCTCCTGGTAAAATTTGAAGGATAGAAATAAGATCTTAAGAACGCTATTTGTTGAATCATAAATGTATCTGAGAAATTAACTTAATTACATTCGGAATGCCAAGTTTTGAATAAACCCATGCACCTCAACTACGCTGATCATACGTTCGCATGAGATGTTATAAGTTTGAAACTTTTACAAAATCTACTGATATTGGATAAAATAGGGACTAATAGATATATCTAGTTTAAGAAAATAAAATGAAATAGATGTCTAATCTTAATAACTATTTCGTCCATGATTCATACAAGCAATGCAGTAGCCTATAACTTGACTATAATGGAAGTAATGAAAAACTGATTTAGAGTTGTTTTGCTTTTTTTTTTTTTTTTTGGTATGTTAGGGATAATATAAAATCAAAGATTTGCTTCAATTATTATCTGCATGAACTAGCCTCATGTATTGCTCTTTTAAAGAAGCAATACAGCCTCATCTTGATAAATATATATTTCTTTATCAAGTTTTTAGTTTGCTGGTCTGGGTGATGCTGGCACAAGGATGTTTAAAAAAAAAAATGGTTACTCACGGGGATTGCTTGGAGCACTGGATTTTTTAATGAGCCAGTCAGTGTTTCGAGAATTTGAGTGTTCGAAGTGAATTCTTGTTGATTGATTTTGCTTGGTTTTGTCGAGTTGGATTGAATTAGGATTTGTTGATTCTTAGTGCAATTAAAGATCTGGCTTTTACCCCCATTTTCAAGATTACTTGCAGTCAAATTTCTTTTAGAATTTTCATCAGAGACTCAAGCGAGGGATAGACACTACTTGGACGACAGTGGCCACTTTCCACGCCAGGCAAATTTTCAGCTTTGGAATTGGTTCTATCAAGCTTGAAGATTTGATCTTTGCACATTTATCTTTGTATCTTTCCCACGCAAAAAAACTCTCTGTTTCTAACGCCCATAATCAATATTATTTGTCAGCCAACCAAAAAAAGTGGGCTGGGCAAAAATCCAGCATTACAGAGATTGGAGAGAGGGTTTGAACTCAATAGCGAAGAACAAGAACTACAGGAAATAACGCTTCTGTAGTAGGGATCTGTTTTTTGATAGAGAGGAACGCAGTTTATTTACTGAGAGTTCGTTTTTTTAAAATATAATGTATTCACCTCAGCTAGCGTGCGGTGTGCTCTTGGATTTAAAGAAGCTTCTCCATAGCACTACTCCCACTGCATTCGGGCCCATTTCTCTCTCTTCTATGCCCCATTGCGCAGGGTTTATGATTTTAAACAAAAAAAACCCATTTTCTTGTGACTGTTTTCATTTATCTTCCTGGACTTTATCGTTGTATATCGAATAATTATATTATTTGCCAGTAATTTTGCTCATAAATCAGTGTACATGGTGGATCGGATGGTACTATGTTTCAATTTCAGTATTTCTATTGGATCATGTTCAAGAAGGGTTACGGTGATGGTTTTGTTGAAAATTCCTAATTTTCATGGCTTTGGGTTTTTATTTTATGGTTTTATTTATTTAGTACCCCGGTAAACAGCTTGGGGTTGGCAATATGTTTTCTCTTCGTTCCGATACTTCATTTGTTTTTTTTCTTTTTCCTTGTGGTAAGTGGGCATGTCTCATTTCATTGGCCGTTGTTATATATCATTTTTTTTTCTCGTATTGTTGATGAGAGAAGGTGCTTAGTTGTAATCCTACATTTCATCTAAAAGTCAGAAGTGCCTTGTTGTGTGGATTGGTTACGCACCTTCATAAATCTGCAGGTTATGAGCGCCCATTCCCTGAAAAATTAGTTCTTTCTCAGAATTTCGAGTTCTGGAATTCTATAACCAAAAAGTGGTTTAGGCTCATCCAAAATATGGCTTTTGGGGTGGAATTTGTGGCGTCAACTTATAGGGTTTATCTTTTTTCTAAAATCTTCCCTAGCTATAAGGTAAATATTATCCTAGTGATTTACCGGAAGCGTTTTCCAAAGCTGTAGTAGCAGCTTATTACACTGAATATTGGTTTTTATAATTGTGTAATGTCATAAAAAATTTAACACCCACTGATTTAATTATGACATGTACAGTTTTTTATTGTTTGCTGTATTCACACTCTGGTTCCTCATAGTGATCTTAACATTGGTCTGTAGATTTGTAATATATGTTTTTGTTACTCACCTGTTTTCCATTTATCAGCACTATAGTAGGTAGCATGTTGTTGTTTTAGTCTTTTGTGATATTTATTTCTTTAGGTCACTTACAATGTGTGGGGTAATTTAATAATGACATGTACAGTTTTCCTATAGTTTCCTAATTCCACACTCTGGTTCCGACTTTATGATCCTAACATTGGATGGTAGATTTTGGCTATTTTCTTTGTTCCTCACTTGTTTTCAGATTTGGTAGACTTTTAGAAGGCCACTTGATCTTTTCACTAATTTCGTTTCTCCTTCTGCAGATTGTGTGACCCATCGTTCCCTGGCATACAAAAGCCAAAGTCTACTCTCCATCTTTTCTGTCCGACTAACTTGGCACGGGCATTCCATCATCAGCACTAATAGCCAAATAAGATTAGCTTGGGACTCTGTTTTCTGCACCACAGGTATCTCTCAGCTAGCTAATTTTTTCCTGAGCTACCGGGATAGAATAACTCACTTAATACTCAGGGACAATATTATACATGTCATACACCTTTGCATGCTCATGCCGAGCCCTATATACTATAATAATTCCTGCTGGTTTTTTTGTAATTTCTCTGCTTGCCAAACACTAATTGATGGATCCTTGAATCAATGTCTGCAAATGTTGTGATAATTTCACACACATTGTATCAGTTATGGGTAGAAAGTGATTGGCTAAGTGTTTGTTCAACATTTAACACAATGCTAGTTTGGTTCTAGGCCTGATAGCTCTAATTGAGAGTAGATATATGCTGGAAAAACACTAGTAGTGACACTAGTTATACTTCACCTGATTCCAATGCAATTAATCTTATACTGAAATGACGAAACACACTATAACGACGAAAATTGAATAGAGTTCCTTCTCAATATCAGAAACCATGATTTCCATGCCAAAAATCTGTGAGATAGTGTTGCCCTATAAGGCTGGAAACTACTTTCAGCCCCTTCTGTTCTTCTTTGTCATTTTGCAAGTCCAGCTTCAACATTCCACACAGCGTGTCAAACTCATGTTATTATCATGGTTCTAGATGTTGCATACACCAAACACCATTATTGTATTTTCTCAATAAAAAATCATAACATAGTGAGTCAGGGAATAATCTAAATTTAAAAGTGAGTATTCCAACTTTTAAAACTGTTTTCCATGAATAATGTATCACGCAGTATTATTTAAATACTGTGTATTTTATCCAGTTTAAATTCCAAGCATATCATATTCTTTTTTAAAATAATGTACAGATTCTAAACCCCCTTAGTCTGTATATTAAACCTCCCTTCTTCACATATCCATGAAAATATTCAAAATGTGACACTACTTCCATGCCTCAAACCGGTGGTTATTCTTATTATTCTATCATAAAGTTTGCAAGTCATCATGTAATTTATTCCGCACTTACAATCCGATGTATCATTTATATGATACTGTTTGTGTCCAAACGCCTACCATGGCCTGAAATAAACACTATAACATAATAGTCCCAAGAAATGAATACGTTCATATATTGTTCTATGCTTTTGTTGTCGAGGTGATATTGTGTCTACCTTTTTTTTTTTTTTTAATTTACCTTTCAAGTGTATTATAATTAATAAAAACTTGGTATATTTCTCTTATTGATAGTTATTATGGATAATGTTTAGTATCACCTCCAAAATGATACTACTTCTTAATTTAAACATAAGTTTAAATATTACAAGTTTAAAATATTTATCATTGTGTGTGTTCAACTAGCAATTTCGTCCTACTTGTATCATGCTCCACATGCTAGTTTGTTCTAGAATCTACCGCTTTTATTATTATGACTCACCTTGACAAAACCACTCATGCCTTCTTCTTTTTATTAGATGGACAAAAGTTGGATGAGTGAAGGTGATAGACTTTTATCACCTATTTACGCTGAAGGGGTTAAAAATTTCCTAACAATGGCACGAACCCATTCCATGGGAAGTGATCGCATTCGGTGTCCGTGCCGTATATGCTGTAATAATCTCTTCTTGCCTATATTTGAGGTGGAGTCTCACTTGTTCATAAAAGGGATAGATCCAAACTACACCCAGTGGATATTTCATGGGGAGGAGGAAACTCTCCCCATCATTGATGATGATGACGATCCCGAAGTTGAAAGTGGAGACGTCTACATTGATGACATGAACCGTATGTTTGATGACATACGGGCAGCCACATGCGGAGATGCTCCTGATGACAACACTACATCACCAACTCACTCAGCAATACCACAGTCCTCCCCAAACCCAACTTTTGACCAATTACTAGATAATGCCCGACGTCCTCTTTTTGACGGCTGCACAAAATTCTCAAAGCTCTCTTTTGTTGTGAAGTTGTTACACATTAAAACACTTGGTGGGTGGTCAATCAAGTCTTTTGATATGCTCCTAAGCCTTTTGCGGTCAGCCTTTCCTAATGCTGAATTGCCACAATCATATGAGGAGGCCAGGACTTTGGAGCGAGGTTTGGGATTCACGTACCACAAAATTCATGCATGCCCTAATGACTGCATCTTATTTTGGAAGGAAAATGCTAATCTTAATGAGTGCCCTATCTGTAAGGCTTCGCGATGGATGCCAAATACACACGGGTCACGAGTGATCCCTCAAAAAGTGCTTCGTCATTTTCCTTTGAAGCCAAGGTTGCAGCGTCTCTTTGTGTCAAGCAAGATAGCAGGTGACATGAGATGGCATAAGGAGCA
The DNA here is from genome assembly GCF_018687715.1 of Carya illinoinensis. Classification (NCBI taxonomy): domain Eukaryota; kingdom Viridiplantae; phylum Streptophyta; class Magnoliopsida; order Fagales; family Juglandaceae; genus Carya; species Carya illinoinensis. The sequence goes on from NC_056759.1 coordinate 6,991,556, forward strand.
GCGGGTCACCGATGACACTAGTATGAGACATCCTGCTGACTCTGAGTCTTGGAAGACATTTGATCAAGCTCACCCCAGATTTGCTAGGGATGCTCGCAATGTGCGGCTCGGTTTGGCAAGCGACGGATTTAATCCATTCAACAATCTGGCTAAACCTTATAGCATTTGGCCAGTGATTCTTGTCCCGTATAACTTACCGCCGTGGTTATGCATGAAAGACATGTTCTTCATGACATCCCTCATTATCCCTGGTCCAAAATCACCAGGAAATGATATTGATGTTTATTTGCAACCGTTCATTGATGAGTTACTTGAACTCTGGTCACATGGGGTACCTACATATGATGCATCTACTAAGGAAATGTTCATGTTACATGCTGCCTTATTGTGGACAATCAATGACTTTCCCGCCTATGGAAATCTATCTGGGTGGTCAACAAAAGGGAAAATGGCATGTCCGTCTTGCAATGCACAAACAGATTCCAACTGGTTGAAGTATGGTAGGAAGCATTGTTACATGGGACATCGACGCCTCTTACCGAGAGATCACATTTGGCGAACGAGAAAAGGGTTGTTTAACGGTAAAGAAGATCTTCGCATGCCCCCAACAATGGTTGAAGGAGCGGATCTTTTAACTCAATTACAAATGCTTGGAGATATTCAATTTGGAAAATCTTGTAGGAAGAGGAAACGCACTGCAGAGGAGTTGAACTGGACTAAGAAAAGCATCTTCTTCAAACTACCTTATTGGTCAACTTTGCGGCTTAGACATAATCTAGATGTTATGCATATTGAGAAGAATATTTCTGAGAACATTTTGGGCACTCTTATGAACATTCCTGGCAAGACAAAAGATAATACTAATTCACGGCGTGATCTAGAGATCTTGGGCTTCAGAAAGGAATTACATTTGAAACGTGAAGGTGAGCGTGTTACAATGCCACATGCAGCATACACATTACATGGAGATGAAAGGAATAAATTTTGTGCGTGGCTTGCTGAGGTTAAATATCCAGATGGGTTCGCTGCCAATATCACTCATTGTGTATCTGTACGGGATTCCAAAATCTCAGGGCTCAAAAGCCATGACCATCATGTTTTGTTGCAATCACTACTTCCTACTGCTGTGGGGGGGTTCTTAAAGAGGGATATTGCGTTGGCTTTGACTGAACTTAGTAGTTTCTTCAAAGAGTTGTGTGCCCGAACACTAGATGTGAATCGTCTATCAAAGCTTCAACTCGATATCGTCACCATTTTATGCAAATTGGAGATGATATTTCCTCCATCTTTTTTCGATGTTATGGTCCACCTAGCTGTACACTTACCCCATGAGGCCATTATCGGAGGTCCAGTTCAATATCGGTGGATGTACCCGTTTGAGAGGTTTCTCGGGAAATTCAAACGGTATGTTAAGAATAAAGCCCGTCCGGAGGGTTCAATAGCGGAAGCCTGGGTTCACATTGAGTGTTTGACATTTTGCTCCATGTATCTCCAAGATGTGGAGACGAAGTTTAATCGACCAGATCGCAACATTGATGGTGTTGAAGAGGAGAGTATAGATGGGTTCAAAATTTTCAACCAGAAACTTCGTCCCTTGGGTATAGCTAATAATGTGCAATTAGAAGATAAACTCCACACAGCAGCCATTTGGTACGTGCTAAACAACTGTATTGAGATCGGACCCTATTTAGAGTAAGCAATCATTACTCTACTTTCGTGCTATCTCGAAACAATCTACTACCATTTGTCATTTAATTTACGTCACTGATCACAATCTGTTTCCCCATTTGTGTTCTACAAATGCAGGGAACACTATGAGAAATGCAAGGTGTCAAACCCGAATTCTATAGAGCGCACCCAACAAACTGAGTTTCCCATTTGGTTCAAGCAACGTGTAAGTTAAGAAACCTATTTAGACACTAATTCACGTTTTATACCAGACGCTGATATTATGATGTCACTGAAACTTACACGTTCACTCATTACCCCGATTGAATGTAGGTTCTGGACCAGCGTAGCAAGAATCCACTTGATGTGTCCCCAGATTTGTATGCGTTAGCTTGCGGACCTGATCGGTGGATTGCATCATATGCGGCTTGTATTATAAATGGTAAACGGTTCCATACGAAGTCTCGTGAACTTCGCCGACGTTCACAAAATTCCGGGGTGTTGGTAACTGGTGACCAAGATACTGATAATGTAGACTTTTATGGTGTTATCAATGATGTTGTGGAGTTACACTACATGGGGGGTCGTAGAGTATACTTGTTCAGCTGTGATTGGTTTGATGTTGGTGACAAAAAACGGGGGGTACGAGTAGACGATCATTTAACTAGTCTCAATATGAATAGGACTTGGTATAAAGACGAACCATATGTGTTGGCATGCCAGGCTTCCCAGTGTTTTTACATTAGGGATCTAAGGGAGAAAGGGAATTGGTATGTTGTGCAGAAGTACAATAATAGGAATGTGTATGATATTCCACCAGTGCCGAGGGTTTTAGAAAGCATTGATGGCGAATCGAGTGACGATGATGCCTATCAAGAGAATGAGTCTGCATATGACTATCCACTTTTGCATTGTGATGCATGTCCAGTGTCAACTCCACTTAGTAGGACTGATATAGAACCTTCCCTTATTGAGCCACGAGACCAGATGGAGTCGGGTGGTAATAGCAGAATTTTGGGAGATTTTATTGATGACGCTATGGCTCCATCTGGTTCTGGAGATGCTTATGGTGATTGGGAATATTCAGATGATGATGAACCATCCACCGAGGAAGAGTCTGACTCAGAATAACCAACTGACAACATAATGATATTAGGTGAATTCTCATATCTTACCAAAAGATACATAGTATTTCGATACTCGACAATTCTTATTAGTTTAATGCATTATGAAAATTGGAGTGTGCAGTTATATTTGTAAACTACACTTGAGGTTAGAGATAAGAGACTAATTTAATTATGATCTCAGGTCGGGTGAAGAAGGGTTCACATATTCCTATAGTGTTCTAAAGGAATCCGTTGCAATCCCATCTGAAGGAATTCACACTCGAGGAGCATGAACGGCTCAGGTTGATATTCAAACTTTTTTTTCGCTTTATATTGATTTTTGTAAATTATGATCCTAACACAAATGATATTTTCTGTTGGAAATGCAGGCGAGCCAGTGGGATATAGTGGCCGAGGTCGGCCCAGAGGCCGAGGATTCCGTGGTAGAAGAATGGTGCCTTACTCATGCCGAGCCCGCCGGCCACGAGGTGCTCGAATTAGTTCATATCATAGTCCTGATAATGTCGAGGAGGCCAGCTCGGATGACTCTACCCAACCCCCAAGCCATCCATGGGAGCCACCATGTGCGACCACAACACTGGAGGCAGAGCCTAACAGAGTCACCTCACCCAGTATAGTGCCGGAGACAAATAGAGTTCAAATCGGTATAGTTAACATGTTTATGAGTTTTTTCATATTCTCTGAATAAATATCATAGACTTCTATATATTTGTAAATTCGAATTCACCCTGACTACATATTAACACTATTATGTGATACAGGTGTGGATGCCCCAACAGAGCCTAACAGAGTGAGCGCACCCAATATAGAGGCAGAGCCTGCAAGAGTTGAAATTGGTACAGTCCACATATGCTGGCTGTTTTTTATGTATATTCTTAACCATTTACACAAAAATGGTTTTGGTATATATTTGTAAATTCCATCAGAACCTGTATGACATTATTGTTATTATGATATACAGGTGTGGACGTCCCCACGGAGCCAACTCAAGTGACCTCACATGATATAGAGGCAGAGCCAGCAGTTCCTCAGATCGGTAATGCTCACATAACCAGTTTTATTAACTGTAATGACATATTTTATCATGCTCCATATGCTCAGTTTTATATAACATCAAATAATGTAACCATATATATTTGATGGTATTTATGAACATACAGGTGAGGACATCCCCATGGAGCCTGTACCAAACCAGGCTCAGAGGAGACGTGGACGTGGCCCAGCCAAGTGCACTGAATTTGAAAAATTGCGGAAGCATGGAAAGGTGCTGTTGAAGATAAATAATGGAGAAACAGCACCATGCTGCTCAAATGCCAACATGTTTACAACACGATTAACATGGATAGTCAAACATCATTGTGACATGAGTTATGCAAGATGGAGCGATGTACCCCAAGCACATAAGGATGAGTTAATCGATCGTGTTCGGGTAAGACTTTTCCACTTTAATGTTGGTAGGTTGAAAGTGGTCGTAGTATAAATGAAAGATCTGTAATACATTTGATTATATATGCAGGGGGATTTTGAACTTGATTGGGAATTGGAGAACCATCGATTGACTGTAACGAAACAACTTCGGAAGCGATTTAATGCTTTCCACCATGAATTGCATAGGATATATTTATCATATGCCAGCCATGACGAAGCATTGGCTAACGGCACAGTTTTGGTCAGCCCCCTTGTTTGGGTGAAGCTATGTGGTAGATGGGGTAGCGAGGCCTTCAAGGTATGCATCAAGCGTGGTCAATACAAACTTATTATTTAGTTAGTTAATGTATCACGGTGTGGATTGGATGTTACTCAACATATGCGTGAAAATTGATAACATGTAATGGGAATTTCATGGCAGGAAATATCTACTAAAAATCGGGAGAGTAGGAAGAGGCTGGTTATTAACCACACAGCAGGTCGCAAATCCTTTGTGCGGATTCTTGAAGAGAAGGTACTAGGTTTAGGCTATTACACTTGCCTAATAGAATTCCGTAGTAAAGTATTTTCATATAGGGACAAAGCATCTTGTCCCTACTCAACGTATAGCATATTTAATTGTTATTCTAAGTAATACCGGGATTAAGCTACCAATCCCGGGGTATCAATATGTCGACGTCTCTTTCCTGACTGTGTGTTATACCATGCCACATTCCACACACATTTGGTAGAGGGCTGAATCGGCGAATATGGTAGACTTCTTCAAGGAAACCCACTGGTCAAAGAAGAAAAATGACTTTTTAACACCTGCCACTGAAGACAAATATGTGAGTAAATTCGTAGAATTCAAATATTTGCCTAACTTATTGATAGTCCTTTGATTTTTGATTGAATAACAAAAAATGCTAACTTAACTAGACATCATTGTAGTTAATGGATTTATAATGTTGTATTTCAGAAGGACATGGTTTCGAAGCTGGATGAACTAGAACCAGAGCAACGAACTGACGACAGGATAGCGGGTGTCTTCAGAGAAGTACTTGGTCATAGACCAGGTTATGCAAGAGGATTGGGAGAGATGGTAATCCCAGAGTCTACGAGACAAAAGACATTGGCACGAGAGAAAGAGTACCTAGATTTGATTGAGAAACATAAGAAGGAGGCTGAATCATCCAAGAGTGAGATGGAGGCAATGAAGGCAAACATGCAGCTTCTGTTGGAGAGACAAGCGGAAACCGACCGCTTATTGAGGGCTTTCTTCGCTGCTAACCCGACCCCCCTTAGTGAGTCTCAGCGAGAGACTCAATGAGTGGGGACATCTGAGAAGATAAGGGTTTGGTTTTTAGTGGAATTTTGGGTGCATTTTTTGTTGGGCCGATGGTGTTATGGCCAGTCGATATATATATCCAATGGAAGGCTATATGTATATGTTTTGTGGGAGCAAGCTGGGTTGGGTAAAACAGTTTTTTGGGCCCTGTGAGATATCCTTGAATATATATGTGTTCAGTTTGGGCAACCAACAATCCATGAGATTATGCAATGTGGTAATATCATAAAGGTAAATATCTAAGCCACCATTATCTTTATAAATTTAAACATATTGTAGTTGCTAGCTAATAACTCACTTATTACTTATTGAAGACTTTGAAAAGTAATGGTAATATTTCTGTTGGGCTTGACAACATTATGTACAGGATATGCATAATACCAAACCATGGAAAGGTCTGAATGGGACTGGGAATTTTTTGCAATTGATTGGCATGCTTGGATAAATAGTATGGTAAGGTGTGGGCCTGTGTGATGAGTGCCAAAATAGAGGATGCATGAACTTTGGACTACATCAAAAGAGGCCTCTGTTGATTCAGGTGATGTCTTCATTCCCCATCTTCTCTTCCACCCACTGATTATGCATCCAACATTTTCTCAATAAAAGGGATGACTTATATTTTAATTGACTGAGATAGCTTTTAGGTGGCAGTGATTATAATTGTGTGGAAAACACTAGTATGACAATTTTCTATATATGATAATTTCACGTATGAAACAAAAATCTATTTCCCTTCTTGGGATTCATGTAGTGTTAGTCGAAGTGATTACTGCATTTAATAACTATCTTAGAAGCTTTTTCAGATTTCTCTTTGCATATTATGGAAGCACTTTAAACATAATTGTGTAGAACCTAACGATTGCTTATAGGGCTTTGATGCGTTGGATGTTACCAAAAGATACCTACGTTACAAGAATAAATGAAGGATAAATAAATAAACACCATGATAACATCATTAGTAACAGGCCACATCATTTGAGCTGTGATTGTTAAAACACATGTTGCTACATGTAATGGAAAGGAAAGGAAAAGTTTTAACTGTCAAACATCTACACTTGTTATTAGCCTCATGTATTGGTCTATGAAAAATTATGAATATACTATAAAAGATTGCTGATCTAGTCACCATAATCATTGATCTCAGGTCGATTGTTGTAGATGTCAATTATTGGGGCTGATTTTTCAATTTGCTGCTAGTGATGGTTATTGAGGAATTTATTGGGCTTTTTATTTACCTACGCTTATAATGCTGAAACCAAAGGAAGGTGTGCATTTTAAAATGGGTTGTTTTTAAGGAATTTCTAATCGGCAATTACTGACTATGGTGTTTGATAGGATGAACACAACTAGATATTGTTGATAATTGGCATGATATAGTTGACATGATGGGTCTACTTGACATGATGGACATAATATAGTATTCTAGATATAGTTGACATGATAATGCTTTGATCTGTTTGATGCGATTCATCCAGAGAGAAAGAAATGACTGGTGCAGATTTTTTTTTAAATGAACTAGAGATTCTGCATAAGTTTTGAACCTCTGGTACAAGAGCAGAAGAAGGCCTTAAAGTATATTCTTTCTGTGATCTCTTTTATCACTAGATTGTAGCCCATTAAGTCTTAAGCTTCCAGGATTTTATTTGGTAGCCTATAACTTGAAGGAACATATGCTATAACCATGTGCAAGTAAAAAAAAGGAAAAGAGTAGGGATTCAGGAATAAATAGCAATTTATCTAACACGTGCAACAACCATTTGCAAGTAAAACCTACCAAAATTCTACAAAAGACATACAAGAGAATGACGATACAGATAAATTAGGCCCATGCAGACAGTGATTAGGTATACTTCACATTTGGTGTAGTTTAAATTAAAGATCTTTTTTTCATTATGCTGAGAAGAGTCTATTAATTGTTTAAAGAACCTGTATGCAGCAGCTTAAAAGCCTCAATGTCCTGTTCAATCAATCCTCCATCACCTCATTAATAAAGGCCTTCCATCTCTAAACTCTATTGTCAGTTCAAACATACACCCCAATCTGAATCTTCATTTATTAATGAGTTTGAAATGTGTATATATATAGAGTCTGGATTGTATAATTAGATCTTAAATGCAAAGTAGTTAATCATGGTTTTATTTGATATATATGTATATATTATATGCAGATAAGTAGATCTATGTGTAACCCATCTTTGCACATTGGTGTATTGCTGTCAGAAGATCCAGACTTTGTTTCAAGTGGACTGTTTTCATATGCACAGGCTGGGAATGCCAAAGAGTTGAAGCATGAAATTAATTTTGTACATTTGCAGCTGGATCTTTGTTTGCAACAACTAACATTGAAGGGGTACGCTTCCTATGGTAAAATTTCATGCATGGGGGGGTGCTGTAGATGTTCCAGCAGCTCTCGGGGTAGAAGCTTCATCATCTCCAGTTCCATGAACACCTAAACCTGCTGTATTGGGCTGTATTTATGGAGAGAACTTGAAATTTACACATGTATTTCCTGTTAGCTTAGCTCCGATACATAGTAGTTAAAATTCCCTTCCATTAATGCACCAACCTAATGTATTGATTACTAAAAGATTGTAACAATGTTGTATTGGATTACTGAATTTATATTATATTGAAAATGTTATGGTTCTTAAAAGGATGATATGCTTCTCTCTTGGATTGTGGTCTGAGTTGGATTGAATTAGGTACCAAACAGTACGTAACAATAACATACCGGGTATGTCTAAAAACAAGGTCATTCGCGGCGTTGAATGAGGCGCTGTGAAAAAAAATTTGCTTTATGAATGTTATTTGCAGCGTTTTATATCCCGCTGGGAATAATCTCTTACATTCCATGTTATTAGATTTTGCAGCGTTACAAACGCTGCTAAAAAGATATTCTCAACGTTATATTAAAACGCTACAAAGAAACAAGGATATTTGCAGCGTTCTAATTGTCTTTTGCAGCGTTTTATAGCGCTGCTAAAAAATTTATTTACAGCGTAATTTTCAAACGCTGTTAATAATGTACTGATCCTAGCAGCGTTCTTTGACAGCGCTGTAAGAGTTCACTTTATTTGCAGCGATTTTAGTGTTATTTGCGACATTGAAGCTACGCTGCAGAATGTTTTTCACAGCGTTTTATGGCCACAGGCAGACTGATATTACCAGCGTTTTTTTGATTTTTTGCAGCGTGACAAAACGCTGTAAATACTGGAATAAATCCAGCGTTTTTGGTCTATCGCTGGATTAATTTATAAGTGAGTATACAATTGCGACTATCATGCGGCGTATGAAAAAACGTTGCGAATAATTATTCCCAGCGTTTTTTGGGGTTTTTTGCGACTGTTAGTGGCGCTGGAAAAGACGTATTTTCTTGTAGTGACTCGAACCCTAACCAACTAAACTGCCCCCACAGGATTATCAAGAAAAAGCTGGCAACTACATGAGCAATATTGAAGCCTTTTAATACTGGTCTTAATACATGGATTGAGATTTTATCATTATTTGTAACCTCTGTACGTCCAGTTATAATTGCAGTATTCTTTCATTTCAAAAAAAATATTAATAATTGCAGTATTCTTTCATAAAAAATGAGGCCTATAAATAAATAAACTACACTTGAGAGAAGTGACTGAGACACCTCGGACTATGTCCGACAAGCCGCTCCATATCCCAATAGTCTTCGATCCTTAGCATCTCAACTCTCAAGTGCCAACGAATATCTTCGATTTCGCTTGATTTGAAGCATCTCTGTCGAGCCTGAACTTCTATGGTATGGGGACCTCGCCCCTACTCTCTTAATGCTTGCAACCATCGCGGTCTTGTCTTACTAAGTTACTGTATACCGCCAACAAATATCACTATATGCAATATTCATCCTGACACCATTCCTATGTTAGCACGAAGGAAGCTCAAGAAAGTTTAATGGTCACTTACGAAATTACCTTCAAATCGTGTTTGAGAACCAAACCCACCCCCAAAATTGTATTAATTAAATGACTTAGTTGATCAAAATTACAAGTATATTGAAATTGAAGTATAAAAAGTTAAGAAATTAATCTCAAAAAGCGAATCCACAGACTACTTTAATATGAAATCAAAGATGATCCTTAATTTTTTTAGAGGACGTTCTATTAGTATTATTATTATTATTAACAACATGCTGCTGACATAACACTTATTACAATTAATTAACAGATTTTTTACAGCAATAACTAATTTATTTATATTAAAATCAAGGGAAGTAAAAAGTTAAAACATAGGAAATAATTTAATTCTAGACTAAATTACGTGAACTATTTTTATATTTAACCTTCATTATTAATATAATGAGTCCCAATAAATTTATTGAAAAAATTCTGCCCAACAGCCGGTTAAGACACAACACACCGCACACCAAAGAAAATATCCGGGTCTAAATGCCAGGTCACGATTCTCCCCTTTGAGAGAGAGAGAGAGAGAGAGAGAGCTCGGTGTGAGAGAGAGTGGAGAGCTTGAGAGGAGAGAAACATGGATGGAGAAATAGAAATATGGAGAAATGGAAGGGGAGGGGGGGGGGGGGGGGGGGGGGGGGGGGGGACACTAACAGGAGTGCGGTGTAGGACAATTTATCGACCTAGCCATGCGGAATCGATATTGCGAGTCCAACTGGCTGCATAATTAATCCATCTGTTTGATTGTTTCACTATTAAACATAGTCCTAAAAATTAGCTGTAAACACGTTTGCGCACTAATATATACATTAATTTAATGTGATTGATTAAAAAGTAAATTTTATTAAAAATAATATTAATTTAAATTTTAAATATAAAAAAAATTAGTATTGATACGCAGATTAGTGCGCGACTTTGTTTGCATATAACAGAACTCGAAAAATAATTCTTCTTGGGTCATGGAAGCAGCATGCGAAGATAATTCTTTCGCTTTCAATTTTAACTGGATCCAGAAATCTAGCACGCAAAGGTTCTGCAACATTAGAAGTGGCAACATCATCTATTAAAAAGTAACAGGGCAGACAATTTAGAGCTCCCCCCATCACTTTCCTTAATTTTGTGGTGCTTTTCTGCTTAATTAGCATTTTAAAGAGCTTGGATCGGTACACTAAACCTGCAAGAAGGTTTAGGCTAAATCTCTACCACATTTTCAGCATGAAAAATTGAAGGTAAGCGAGAGGATGAGGACAAATCCTTTATAAAAGTATACACTATTTCTAGACAGCCCTTAATTAAATCCGCAAAATGCATAATCATATAGATGAAGAATTGAACGTCTTAAGCGGAAAAACTAATTTCTAATTCTATATCCTAGCACCATAACATGACACTTCCTGATAGAAATGGGAAGACAATCACCCTCATCAACAAGAATCTGTAGTAACACAGAAACAAAACACAACCACCCAGCAGAAGAATGTGCACATTCATTCAGCTCTTGACTGACCAGCTCGGGAAGAGAGGATGATGCCGACAATAAGACCATAGAGTGCCAATGCTTCAGCAAAAATAAGAATGAGGATCATCCCAACAAAGAGCTTTGGTTGTTGTGCATTTGCTCTGCAAAATATAATGGTTATATTAAGTGAAATCATCCTAATAAGAAACATTTTAATGAACAGAGTGCGGGTATATTGAGTGACATCTTACCACAACCCACAACAAATATTCTAACCCCAAAGGACCAGTACTACTTTGGAATGCTAATTTTTTGCTTTTTAACCCTAATGGCTTATATAACTGGGGAAGAAGGGTTTTTTTTTCCTTTGGAATTTTAAGAAGCCGGCTACATCACTTATGCCGTTCAGCTAGAGGTTATACCGTCAAACTAAAAAGACAAATTTTAGGTCAAATCAAAATCATATTCACCAGAAAACACAGCTTGCAGGATACTTAGGGTGTTGGAACATGTTGAAAAATCCACGAAAAATTAAAAATATTTAAGAATTTATTCATAAATGTCATTTGTACATCTTTCCACAGTACTTATTTTTATATGGAGAAGCATGCAAAAGAACAACCACAAATCTTACAAAAGAAACCGTTTGATTGTGGGGTAGGAGACAAGGGTGATGAGAGCAAGAGTACGAGAGAGATTTCTCAGGTAAATATCATGTCACCTATAAGCATTATAAAAACATTCATCAAAGAAAATGAAAAAATTGTTTCATTAAGAATTGACTCGCTAGTTGCAACATGTGATTGGGAATAAATATTTTACAATAAGTAGCATACCCAATACATGTTACTGATTCATAAATCTAATTGATCCCCCCCACTTCAGTTCCCGTCTCAGAACTAAGATGATCCCCCGTTTAAGGTAAGATGGGTCAAAATCAACTTAAACAACAAGTAGCACCCAAAATTCCCATATTCACTATTTGTATCCGAAATATAAGCAAATATGCCAAACAGTGATCCGCATCAATCACTTGATCCGATCGATCCACTCGAGCAAACCACAATCAATAAGTAAATTGACAACATGAGCAAATACAACTACATATATGTTAGAGGAGGGAGAGATATACCGAACACCGGCGTCACCAACGACTCCAATAGCCATGCCGGCAGAGAGGCCGGCGAGGCCACAAGCGAGACCGGAGGAGAGATGTGCGTAGCCATCGAAGAGGTAATAGGGTTTGGCCTTAGGGTTAATCCCGGTGCTGATGATGACGGCAATGATAAGACCGTAGATACCCAACACTCCAGCCATGACCACTGGCACAATAGACTTCATCACCAGCTCCGGCCTCATCACACCCATCGACGCCACGCCTACCCCACTCTTTGCAGTTCCGTACGCAGCTCCCATACCTGAAAGAAAAAGTTGCAGGCATTCGATGAAAACCCTAGACCCACATCAACCAAACCCTCGATCCATTCCCGAATTCGATCATTAATAAGCAAACAATAATCGCATAGATATAGAACTTGCTTACAGGAGAAGACGAGGGCAGCGGCAGCACCCAGGAAGCCAAAGAATGGAGCGGTCTCATCACCGTGAGACATTTCACTTTTGCTATAAATCTGAGAAGAAAATTTCCAGTTTTTGTTGTTGTTCCGTGGATCGCACCGTCCCAATCCTCGTATGCGAATGCCACTCTGCTCCAACCTCAGGTTCTCTTAGCCAAGCGAGGGACACAATTACAGAAACGACCTCGTCTCTCGAGGACTTGTTGGGCATGAAACTCTTTGTGGGCTTTGATTATTGAGAATCTCATAGGAAGCCCAAGAAAAGTTAGGCCACGTACGATTACAATACTGAAGTTATAGGCATATATTTTCAGCCACAAGCACTAATGTTTGCGGAAGAACATTGTTTAGTTTTCTACATACATGTGTATGTATATCTGTATAACAATATATGTGCATTACAACTACATGAGCCAAGCTTACAAGTCGAGTAGGACGTTATACGAGTTTGTTCGCGAACATTAATCGAGTCAAGTTAAGTTTTGTACGAGTTGTATCTTTTAATAATCGAGTATTATTTCATATTCACGAACGAGCTCATTTAATAAACGAATCGAGCACGAGTCGAGTTTAACCGAGTTGAATTCAAGCTACTTGTTGAGTAGCCTGTTCAGATACACCCCTATTAACAGCATACCACCCTTGTTAATGAAACACCAATAAAAGAACCTCCATCCCACCACTGCCAACATATGCCGAGAACTCCCCCCGACTTTTCAAAATCTTGCACGTTAATGAACTCGAAATAGGTCACAATCCTTTAGATCATCAAGATTTCACATCTGACTTGATTGCCATGTGCCTCTCAATCAATTTGTCCACAAAGGAACGGATCTGCAAGTTAAACACATGAGAACAGCTTAGAAGAAAAGAGGTACTAAATCATTCTGTTGATAATGATATCTGTTCGTGCCAGAAATAAAAGACTATAACAATAACTGTTGATTTTTCAAGGTAAAAGTGTCCCATAATTATTCAAATTATCTATTATAAACTTCAACGAAAGTATATTATGCAAGCCCCCCAGTGAAAGCACTAAGGCACGAATGCTTTTTCATGGGAATCAGTAAAGCCGCCTTTAATGACAACTATTTACAAGACGAGGAAGAAATTTCCCAGATAACTGGTTCTAATATTAAGCATATAAACGGAAATGCAAACCTTGTTCCTGCGCTTGAAATCAAGAAACTCTGAAACAGCCATGAATTTCTCTGCATCACTGGCCTGCTCCATGACCTGAAAATAGAACTAAGGTAAGAAGGGGCCCAAAATAAAAAATGGTTGTGACCTCCAGTTTAACCATGTCATATCTAATCCAGCTGCATTAAATTTTCAACATGATAGAGAAGGAAAGTAGAAAGTAGGGAGGAAGATGAAAAATCAATAACCTTAGTTGCAGTTTTCTTCATAATTGACTTGTATCCCTCCTTGTCAATTTTTCTTGCCTTATAAAGGGGCATGAGCAATGATGCAACATAATCTACAACAGCCTGTTTAATGCGATCTGCCCCTCGAGGATGATTTTTTACAGATTCCTTGTTTACTGTAACCTGTGAGATAGAACTCTCATTTGCCAGTCTATCATGCTTCCAGGTGGGTAGTCTCCAACTTGTGTTCGAATCTTCTTCATTTGAGCAAAAGAAATCAGAATCGGCAGCAGCTGCTTGAGATTGCCATCTGTCAATGGCATGATTGTCCTTTATCCCAACACTACCAGCCGAATCAACCCATGCTTTAGTATAAATACTGCTGTCCACAGCCACGCTTTCCCCAGAGTGCTCTCTGAAGTTCAAATGGCTAGCAATCTCATTTGAATGACTCCTCTGTGAGAGGTTATCCGCTGAAACTTTTGAACTATCAAAGTTCACACAAGCAGCAGAGAAATCAACTGACCAGTTCCTAACTTTGCAGTTCCTGGAGTCTATTTCTGATATACAATCTTGTCTTCCCAAAACACCACCAGACCACTTCCTTCGAGTATCAAATTCATCAATCTGGACATATTGATCTCGTCTAGCAAACTTGTGAAATGACGGTATCTTAGGTAGCTGCAATGATGTGTTACACTTGGCCTCTGATGCATATGCCTGCAACATACACAAGCGCTAAATTCCTCCAGCAACATTGTGAACAAATCAGAAAATCAAAGAGAGGAAAAGACTCGCATAGAAATAATAATAAGACTACTACTACTACTACTACTACAAGCCTAAGACATGTTACAATATGGGCACAGAAATGCAGTTCTACGGGAACCTACACTTACCAGATAAATGTGAACATAATTGAATGTTATCCAAACTTGCAATCACCTAGTAGATATTATTAACATAAGAAAAGAAAATGCAGAATCTCATTGCATTACTTCCTAAAGAGTATTAACACAATATGACATCAACAGCAAAGACCAGATGAAATAGCCTGTAGCTAAAATCTGACTGTCAAACATCGATCAACCTTGATATTTAGGTTCTCCAGAAATTTACTCCAAATTGATACTGGAATTAAGTCTCAAAATACCATCATAGGACTGGAAAGCTGGTAGCATTAGCTACGATGTAAAGAATAGAAATATTTAAAAGTGGAAGTGGTTGTAAATTGACTAAGCTAATAACCATGAACAATGCAATTTTTAAGGTAAGAACACAAAACAGTCACTCAAAGGCACTGTAACAAAAAAAGAGAAACAAACCTCAGCAGCTGCAAGTGCTGCCGCACGAGCTGCTTCTGCAGCTGCAAAGGCAGCTCGTTCTTCTTCAGAAATAGCAGTGTTGCTGTCCTCAGGCTCAGTATCCAATGCGTCTGTTGGACCTTGGGACCTTGATGTAAACTCCAATTTTGAGTCATTTGCAGCTTCAAGTTTGACTGCTCTGCCACTCACTTTCTTCACATTTGCATTCAAATGTAAATGACTTCCAGCAGATGCAAAGACCTGCAAGCTTCCTTTATTCTCTAGAGCACCATGATGTGTGTGCAGAGGCGGCTTTCCTATTAATGGATCTTTAAGAGATTTTCTCCTTGCTGAATCTACAGCACTTCCTTGCCTCAACTTCAACCCACCATTAGAAGCTTTTTCCTTGCGAAAGACTTCAAGCCACACATTAACCAGCTGACTTGCTATTGCACGTATATCACGGCTAGTATGTACACAAACTTTTTCTTTCACTGTTTTCCCTATGCCTACATCAACATTATCAACAATTGAATAACGATTTCAACAAACACAATCCATTCATCACCATTGTTGGTATTATATTTACCACTATAATGACTTCATATAAAATAATAATACAAGCAAATTCATGTGGGTAATTTACACCTAAGTTATGAATGATTCGCCTCTAATCAATCCTTATTAAACTTTTATAACAAAACATTTATGCCACAATTGTAGTGCAATTTCTTTTTATAAGAAGATTTTTTTTTTTTTTCGATAGATTAAGTAAGAAGATATTTTATTGATAGGTTGTATAACAATTATTTCAGCATACCTCAATTTAGCATAATTGTATACCAATTATTTCAGCATGCCTCAGTTTAACCATTCAAGTAAAGCTTCAATATTCGAAGAGCTATATTGTTGAAAATGTGAATGATTTTGTCTCAAGTAACTTTAGTTATCAACCTCCTGAAACTTAATGAAAGAGTCTTAAGAGGACAAGCTATAAATTAAAGCCAGATCAATATTTCTTTTTCTTCTTTTTTAGCACAGCCACACATCGATGAATATGTGCATGTTTTAATGCTGCATAGAAAACCAGGATAATAAATCAATACCTGACAAGCGCACAGCAAGTAAATCAGTTGAAACAAGCACAAGTAGACGAACACAATGCCGCAAGAGTTGAGTCCCATCCTTCCCCATTGAGTCCTGCCATCAGTACAATAAAATATATAGAATCAGAAACTTTGTTTGAACATTAAAAACATTGGAGGATTGACAGCCAAAGAACAATTATTAGTGAAAATTCCATATACCATATATATAGATATGGAACAATACTATAGAAGGGAAATGGTACCAGTATCCATGAGTTGAGTGTAGTAAGCCCTTCTTTGGTCCCAGCAAAGAATTTCAAGGTTTCAACGGAGAGATCCAATAACTCTTTGGCCACGTGCAATCGTCCAGCAGTGGTTTTTGCCTTAAAGAACATCTCCTGTAATAAAGCTTCCCTCGTCAAAATATGTGCTCCATCCAAAGAGTTCTTGTATAGAACATTAGATATATCGACTGCATCAAGCCTCTTTGTTATGTCCCTAACTTCATCTCTCTCAAAGTCACTGTGTCTATGTACAGCCTCCATTGCCTCTACTTCTGCAGTGTAATCATGCCCACTACTGAATATGTCAATTATACGCACAGCTTCCCGTAGCCCACTCATCATTGCACCACCAACTGTGTCAGGATGCTCCTTACAGGTGGCTTCACCGGCAAAAAACAAACAGTTATCTACAGGCCTGCCCAATAAATCATAATCTTCTCCGGATGCTCCAACTGCAACATAGGAGTAAGCACCATAGCTATAAGGATCCCTGCCCCAATCTGTCACAACCGATGCAACCGGATCAGGAACTGAAGCCTCTCCAAAAAGTTTACGGAGAACCATTAAAGCGTGGTTTACATGATCAGATGAGCTCATATTTTGGCCATCTATAGCTGCCTTGCCAACCACTAAAGCTATAAGAACCGGAGCCCCAACTGTTTTCCTGACATTCCAGAACATGAAGCACTGGCCCCTCCGGTTTGTGTCCTCTGCAGTTGCTCCAAAGTAATCCACAGAATCATCCCAAAACACTTCCGGAAACTCCAAAACCACTTTATTAAGAACTCCAAAACCAAGCCGCTGGATTGCAAAATGCTTCCATTGGGGCAAAGATGGGGAAAACTTTATGGTTTCTTCTTTCAAGCATCCAAGTGGCACTGTAACCAGGACAGCATCTCCAAAAAATCCAATTCCATTTGACGTAGAAACTTTGACTCTACAACACTGACTACCATTAGTTCCAGAGTCCTTGGTGTCGTACGAAATATCTGTGACTGCATGGTTCAGGTGAATGGCAAGTCCTTCTCCAAGAGACTCAACAACAGTGCTGTAACCCCCTTTAATCATACAATGAGCTCCTCCAAATCCTCCATAAACATCATCTTGGTTCCAGTAGGGAAGAGATACTTGCTTAAGCCGAGCAGCACAACCATACTCTAAGTTTGCAAAATGCCAATCCATAACCCTCCTCTCCAGAGGTGTCAAAATCTCTTCTTTAGAGCAATGTCTCTGTGGAAAACTGTCATCAACACTACCTTTTTCAGCATCAAAGAAAGCATTCACTGAACTGTGCACTTCAGTTTCTTCCCTTGTTCCTAATCGTGCCAAACGACGCCTCATAAGGGCATATTCTAAGCCATCCTCAAGAGACATTCTCATTGCGTGTTCCCCCTTTTGGGCAACAAGCAACACCATATCATCAAGAAGGCTGTTGTATTCTGCTTCCAATGCTTCATCCAGATCAGCAGGAACTTTTTGACCTGTAGCAATATCATAAAGAGGGCAGTCACTATTTAATACAGTCAACTCAAGGCCCAATTGAGCACAAACCAATGAGGAAGGATCTGGTCTTCTTTCAGTGGCCACATCAGCCTCAACACCAGTAATAATGCTAGCACCAAGATCCACTGGAACAGACAGAGATGAACAGTCTGTGAAGACTCGACCCCCTATCCTGCTCCTAGCTTCAAGAACGGTTACAGAAAAACCTTGACGTTGCAAGTGGCGTGCAGCAGTTAAGCCAGCAGGACCAGCTCCTACAACAATGATTTTCTTTCTGAACTCTAAATCACATTGCAGAGAGTGAGTCCCCTTAATGTAATCATCTGAGGAACAAATGGTATGTGAGTCATTCATTAGCTCAGGAGTGATGGCAGGGGGGTCTGTTGCACCACCCAGCATTTCACATGATGGACCAGTACTTAGGCATTCTTCACATTCTATCATATCAGATAATTCAAGTGTAACCGGAGTACCACGCCTCTTATCTTTAGTAGCTTCACACATCTGCTTTTCATTTTCAATAATAACATCACTCTTTGCTTCCATTGAAGTTTCAGCACTCTTAACCTGACCAACAATAAAAGAAACTCCATCCTCTAAATCTGCAACTGTAGCTCCAGAAGTCTCCTCGATATTTTTTTGTTTCAGAAGGTGATAGTTATGCCTAGCATTAGTTTCTGCTCTCTCCTTCTCAGAAGCAATTCCAACATTTATATAACCCTGTCAAAAGTTTCCAAGGATTAAACATAAACATGAAACAATTCATAGAGAAAAAATTACTCCCCCCCCCCCCCCCCCAAAAAAAAAAAAAAAAAAACTTAACCCAAATTACTTAAAAGCTAATAAGCAAAAAAAGAAAAGACAAGCATTAATATTGACAAAAAGCAAGGGCAAAGCATAAATAAACAATTGATGAATTTACAAAACTTACATTATGATCAAGAAATGCATAGATCTCCCTAATAAGTGTAGCGCGTGGTGGCTCATCCTCAAAAGAAGTGTCAGAGACCCCACAGTCAGCAAGTGGTAAAATGCGGCTAACATCTTTACTCCAAAGACTTAATATCTGATTCCTGCATTCCACCAAGCAATAGCTTTTAATTAGCAAAAACAGTTCCAGCTAAAAGATATTTAAATAGAGCTGTAACAGCTTAAACATTCCTGTCGGAAACAATAAGGAATTTGCAGGACCCAATCATTATTAATAATTAAATCATTTATGAAGCTAATAAGAAAGGGTCGGAAGGTAAGTTCATGAACTTCATAGAAAGGCATGTGGAAGCCACAATATTGGAGCTCTGCTTGGAGAAGCAAATCCATGACAGTTTTAAATGCAAAAACAAAGTAATCTTGGTCAGTTATGACAAAGGAGCAATAATCTAAACTTAAAAAGACAAAACGAAATAAGGGCACTAATGATAAATTATATATTACTAAATGTGGCACAACTAGAGACATCAGGGTGTAGCCTAGTGATAAAAAAAAAAAAAAAAAAAGGAGCTTGAAATGAGTTGTAGACTCAAACAATCTGGGTTTGATTTCGCACTAGGAGTTCCCCTACATGATTCATGGTTCTGGTTTTTTTTTTGGGGGGGGGGGAGGCCCCGGGGGCGCCAGGGGTTGTGGGGTGGGGGGGGATTGTGTATCCAGGATTACTAGTCCAAAAAGCCCTGCTTTGGTGAGGTTCTATGTCATAAAAAAAACAACCACCATTGTAGATCATTTACTCAGCAAAACATTCTTAAGATATAAGAATAAAAGGTAGGTAAGGAGGGGTGAGACCAATTAAAAATAGAACATGCCAAGAGAGCCAAAAGAACAATACTATCGGGGCTATTATTAAGGAAACAATGTACTCATTAGGTGTAGCCAACCTTTTTTTTTATGTAAGTAAAAGTAATGGGCGTAGCCAGCCTTTTTATCAAATAGATCCGCCTTAACCCATATGAAAGCTCAACACAGGGTAATGCTCACCCTTTTGCCCCAGCATCAATGCACTAAACATGAACTTAAATAGAAGGCTAGCAAAGCCAGCATGTAATATAAGTGTTCCATCATTAGAGTTCGCTTTTCCAGCTACAATTTCAATGACCAAGTCTTTTACAAGTTTCATCTATACCTCGATACTGTAATATAATGCAAAGAGAAGCAAATACCAGTTTCTTTATAATAAGAAGCAAATCTCCCTTGAAACTCATAAGTATATAATTTCCTTTCAGTCCAAGTCTAATAACAAACCTAGCTAAAGACTACATTTACAAAATGTCCAACTGTGAAAGGTCTTCAACGAATAAAATGGGGGCAGTGGTACCTAAAGGCATATCAACATCTTTCCAAGTCAGGTGGGAGAGAAACAGTAGTAAAAATTTTCTTTTTACAGTAAATCCTAAATAACAAAATAAGTGGGTCTAACTACTCAAAAGCACCCAAAAGAATAATCCTCTGTCCAGTTTCAAGTACATTCACCTGAAAATAACATGGGTTCACAACATGTACCCATACCATATCAAGCACAAGCAAGGTAATGCAACTATAACAGAAACTAAAAAGGTGTTTTTTTCCCAGGTTAGATAACACAGAATTAAAGTTTTTTTTATAAGTAATCAAAATTTTATTGAAGCATGCACAAAGCATAGCACAAGTATATGATGTATAAAAGAAACAATTAGGAATGGAAAAAAGGTGCAAGGAAATCATGATCATGATTTATTGAATATGATAGAAATGTAAAACACAAACTTCATAAAAATAGGACTTAGATTGAATATGAAAAAATATGAATATTTTAAATTAAAAAAGACGTTTGAAGAAAATGACAAAATTAACTCTTATTGCAGAAAATACAAATTTCTACGAGAAGGCATCCAAAAACACTACACAACGTGCAGGCATAAGGCCAGGTTTCAAAAGATAATAACTAACCTGTACTCCAAATATTCCTGAAGGCCACCTTTCCGCTTCAAGACCTCCTTAAATTTAATCTTCTCAACTGGACCAACTGCATGAGTTTTCAGTCCAGCTGATACTGCTGCTGCACCACCATTTTCAATCTCCGCAGAAGTATTTGAAGATGTATCACACTTCACTCTTGTTCCAAAAGAATGCTCACTGTCTATAACACCCTGACTTTCGAGAAAACCTTTCTCATTTAATAAATTCTCCCAATCAGCATCCCCCTCATAAGCCATATCTCCATGCCTATGCTTCTTAGGCCTGCGTGCAGCACGCTGGCCAGCTGATAGCTTTTTATCTTTGCTTTTGGAATCAGGCACAGATATCATATCTTCTGGGTAATTTTCATTTTCATCTCGAGTTATAGATGGA
This sequence comes from Carya illinoinensis, assembly GCF_018687715.1. Lineage (NCBI taxonomy): Eukaryota > Viridiplantae > Streptophyta > Magnoliopsida > Fagales > Juglandaceae > Carya > Carya illinoinensis. Next base: position 7,012,943 of record NC_056759.1, read on the forward strand.
GGAGAACCTCTACAAACCTCTTCACCGACTGAATGATAATTGTGGCTATGAACATGAATACCTTTTGACACATCTTCTGAGGTTTGATTTTGAATGAAGGGAAAAGAATCATTCTTTTGCAGAGAATCTGAAGTAAGATCTGGCTCATCGGTGCACATTTTAAGATCATCACAAGCATTGCAAGTTTCTCCCATCTTCACATGGCAAGATGAATTTTGAGAGACAAATTTTGAGGACATCTCAAGAGTTTTTTTAGAAACCGAATTGTAAATTTCTTGGGAAGTGTATTTGCATGATTTGTTCAACAATTCACCTTCACAGCAAGTCTCAGAAATTTCAAGGTCTGCATTTGATACATGTGTTATCAAAACGCCCTCTGAGTGTTGGGTCAATGAATCCCTAAAACCCCTGTCAGAGTTGCCCTCGCCAAACTCATTGATCTCTTCCATTTTTTCTGGACCAGAGATAGAATTTGGCATTTCTACAACATCCTGCACCACAATGCTTGTGTTAAACATTGAACAAGGCTTTAATGTATCCTTGAATGTTCGAGTTCCCAATGCAGCCTTTTGGCTACAAGCAGCACAATTATCCTCGAAATGAATATGAGCAAACTCTCCATTACAAACTCCATTTGAGTTTTCGTTATTTATTTTAGATCCCCCTTGAGCATTTGAACCACAAGGGTCCTCCGTAGCCTCATCTTGGATCCCTCTAGAAGGAGATATTGAAGTTGGTGAAACTGCAGGTGGAACTTCTAAAATAACTTCGGAAGATAATCGGTGTCTATTGTCATTGGGTTTCATACTCTCCAGTTTAGCTGCTGAATTAGAAGGAAGCCTTCTCTTTGAATCATGATTCTCTTCAACGAAGTCAGAAATTTGAGAAGAACAGTCATCGGATCTTTCATTTCTAAATTTCAAACCATTGCAGCCAAGTTTTGAGGTAGAACCAGATCTAAGTCTCCTTCCAGTCCCAGGCTTAGAAACCCCTGAAACACTTTCAGAGCAAGGGTTGAAACCATCCTCCAAAGTCTCATCCTCTGTTTTCTGCTTTGAACTTGAAGATGCACGAGATTTCCTAGTGCCAGATTGTGCCTTGCGAACAAATGCTGATATTGAGTCTTCCAAAGGCTCATCCAAAAACTGAATAGGACCTTCCCCAGGCCACAAATTAGGCTCTTTCTCCCTCCAAGAACTACACCCAGATCCAAAAGACTCTAAATCAGTAGTAAATGCGGCATAAACAGCTGTTTTCGGTACTGAATTTATCTTGGGTTTCTTAACTTTCCCTTTACACTTGTTTGCTACCCCTACATCCATGGTCGTATCAGAACCATCATCACCCATTACATGACCTTCATCCACAACCTTAGATATCAGTTTTTCAACACATCCCCCATTGTTTGCAGGCCCATTCAATGATCTATCGGAAGAATCCACTACATTCAAAGAAGAACTCCTTCCCCTAACAATTCCAGATCCATTGTCTTTCTTTGGACCCCTCAACTTCTTCCTGAAACTCGCCAAAGTATCATCCATTTCACCCAAATTTTCAGCCTCAACCTCCAATTTCACTTCTCTAACTTCAAACTTCCTGAGCCCATCACCGCCACTCTCTAACCCTGACTTGACCTTCTTGGCATTTCTGGGTCTCTTCAACTTGAGCAAAGACCCAATTGGCTCATCCTCGTCCGACTCAAAACCAACCTCAGCCGGCTTCAATCTTTTCTTGGACCCACACTTCTTATCCTCCCCATCCATTTTATAAGCCCTAAATTTTAATAAGTCCTCTATAAGCCGTTTCGTTACCGCTTAGCCCATCCTCAGTGCCCAAATCAACATGAAACGATCTGGAGTGCGAAACATATTCCACGTAAAAAAACTTGAAGCTCATGTTTCGTAAAAGAATGGTCCTTCAACCATTAAACCCATATAGTCGAGCAAGATTGAAGCTAACCCAAAATTCCCAACACCCATCAGAAACCTAAATATTCACCAATATAAGGGAAACGCTAAAATTTGTAGATTAGGTTTCTCTCAATCAATAGCCTCTCTGAGCTTGAATCGAGAAATACAATGGAAACGAAAAAAGAAAAAGAAAGCCCTAGGGTAATCTAACAGAGTAACTAAGCCCTACAAGGAAAGGGTGACCGAAAGAGAGAGATGGGATGCCAAACCTGGGCGCCTTGAAGCTCTAGCTGTGGTGGCATTAATGGATTCGTCGAAGGGAGTCGAGTGCGCGCGTTAGCGTCTCGTTTGCGGGATTGCAAAGATCGGCTCTCCAAAGTACAAACTGCGCCGCGAAGACCAGTTGAATAAAAGAATAATAAAAATAGTATCGCTAATAGAAAATAACGACCGTATTAACGAGATAAACGTATTCTCACACCGGGCAGATGGATGCCAAACTCATGCGAATTTATTTCGTTTAATTATTATAATTTTTTTAAATTTTAATATAAAATATAATAAATAATTTAATTTTTTTAAATTTCTAAATAATAAAAATATTAAAAATAATATTCTAACAATATTTTATTTAACTTTTAACTTTTATCTCATATCAACTCAGTTCAGCTCGACATCCAAACGCAATAGTATTCCTACAATTCATATTATTATAATTAATAGTCATTCAAAATAATAATTTTTAATTTAATTTTTAAATCTTAACCTATTATTCTTTTATTTAAAATACATTTTTAAAGAATATTCCTCTTTAAATTTTTTATCATCATCTTCTTGTCATGAAATAGATAATATTTATTCGTAGTAAGATATAAGATATTTCAAATTTTCATTTATCAAAATATTCATATTCTTATAATTAATATTATTCAAAATAATCAATTTTCTATTTAATGTTTAAAATCTTAACCTATTTCTATTTTATTTAAAATAAAATTTAAAAAAATATTATAAATATATCATTATCTTGTTAAGACATATATAGTATTTATTCAGAGTAAGATATAAGATATTGTAATTACATTATAACCTTAAAAAGAAAAAGAGTTTATCATCCTCTGTCCTTTTGTGTCGGAGAGGAGGATGAAACTTGGCTTCTTTTCTCCTATCTATCAATTCGATTTAGGGCTATCTATCACTTTCCAACAAGCGATTGTCTATACACAGTTACACACTCCACTACACAACTCCTTAGTCGTCGATACATTAGTAAAGTGTAAAACCATAGTAAAAATCTCTACACTCAACTCTCATGTGTAGTTTAGCTTGCATACGACCACCACATGTCTTGTTCAAATAGCTACAAACGTCGTACTAATAGTTTCTGCACCCCCAAAATCTTTGAAATCTAACCCACCTAATCTCATTATTACTAACATGTGGCTTCCACGCCATGTCGTAGGCAAATGTAAATAAATCTGATCATTGCGATTCGGGCTAATCAATGTCATATATCCTACTATGTTATCACTTTTCCTAAGTGAAATTTTGAGCATAAGGATATCAATATCTTCTACAAACATCTTAGGCCAACAAGCTATAATGCACCTCCAACAATCACCGCCTCTAGTGTTGGCGCCACAATTCGTATAGCAAACTGTAAAAATCATCATTTAAGATGGCACATTATTTGTAAAGAATGGGTTGGAAACCAAATTTTTTTGTTCCAAAATCTGATTTATTTTTCTTTTGTACTGCATTTGTTGTAATCGGATGTTTGTCGGAGAATCACACTCCTTCATCATGCACCTTGATCTTTTTTATGTAAATGAAATGCTTGCTTTAGGAAACAAAAAGATATATGATATTTTAAAAATTTTCGTTTATCAAAATAATATGAAATGATCAAAATATATTATTTGTTACATTAAATTGATGCTATTTATTATGATTTGTTGAATAAATATATATATTTTTTAAAGCCTTTTTAGTTTAGTGAAAATTCAAGGAAGGTGTTATGTTAAATAAATAAACAAATGTGATCGCTTTTAAAGAATAGATAATAGATTTTAGTTTTCTATTGAAATGTTTAAAAGTTTTTTCTCCCGCTTCAAGTCTTCAACACGAGTTGTTCTGTGAGACTGATAGACTAACAAAATTTAGTTAAGGGTATGTTTAGTTAAGAGAAATTCTAAAAATGTTTGAGATTTTATTGATACTTTTTTACATATATTAAGACTTTTGTGAAAATAGATAGAACAATTTGAAACTTTAAATGATTGGATGAAACTTCAAACAGTTAAAACAATAAATTTATTTTACATTAATTTTTTTATAGATGTCTGGATTGAAGTATAAAATTAAAAAATACAGCTTCAAAAGATAAATAAAAAGTACATGTTTTAGAAATAAAAAAAAAAAAAAAATGCTAATATGCCTCCTGAGCTCGCCGCCCATATTTTGAACACTTATGTATTTAAATTTTTTTTAATTTTTTTTACTTAATAGCTAAGAAAATGAGTTATAGTGTATTAGTGTGTTTTTTAAAAAATATTTAAAGATATTTAAAAAATATGAAAAATAAAAGAACAAAAAACTAAAATATAAAATTTATCTTAGTGGACACATTCAGTAGTCAAAGATAAGCGGCACATTAGCATTACTCAAAAAATTAGATAACTAGCTGAATTGTTTCAGGACAATGACAGATGGTCACGGGCAATTTCCCTTTATTGTCAACTGAGATTATTGGTAACGAGCAAAAATACAACGAAACTATTCAATTTATCACTCATCTCAAAAGTTTAATTTTTTTAACAGGAATGACCATCATTTATTCATCAAAGAAACTCACATCATGACCAAATACATGCAGAGATATTTTCATATTAACTGTTATCTCATAAATCATATAACAGTTAATATATTTAGAGTTTCACTAGTATATTATTTTCTTTTATGATTGGTATGGTCTTCACTATTGTTAATACTTTCTACAAACAAACGTCTAAGAGACAACACTCTGTCTAAATAGAAACTCAACCCCACCTTTTATAGAAAAAAAAGACTCAACCTCTATAGACAAATGTCCAAGAGACGAACTCTTTTTTTTTTTTTTTACTAAACCATAAAGAAAGCAGTAAAATAGATGCGAAAAAAATGAATTACAGTTTAGACCACTTCCAGTAGACTTCTAACTCTGTGAAGGTGTATGAACGCAACATACTTGTCTCTTTTCAACCACAAAAATTAGATTTGATGGTAGTGATTTCGGTGATTTGGTGTGTGTAGGGAGAAAAATTGTCAGAATGAGTGGTACGTGAACCACGTGCAGTTTTGAGTAGTGCATGAAGACCACTGCGGTGATTATCTCAAAAGTTTAAATTGATAAAAAAAAAACTTAAAAAAGAGAGAGAGAGAGAGAGAGAATAATATAGATTTTATTATTTATATTATATTTTTAATTTTCTCAATCACGCGCGGGTCAAACTCTTATTTAATGAGTGAGTCCAACACATAAAATATTTAATTGAATGAAATAGAGTGTAGAGTCAGGACTCAAACTCTTTCTCAATAAATAAGTCTAACATATAAAATATTTAATTAAATGAGACAGAGTATACAATTAGGGTTCGAACTTAATACTTATACTCTAATGTCACTTGAAATTATTACTTATTCAAAAAGTATAAATTAATAGAAATATATAAATTTTATTATCTGAATTATATTCTTAACATTATTTACAAATTTTATACTGTTTATTACGTTGTTCCATACGGTGCAGTCTTTGTTTCTGTCCATGAGTTTTGCCCATATTTATAGCAAGGTTTATATATATATATATATATATATATATTACTTTTTTGGTCAAGGCAACTTCCTAAAAGTTCACAAATATTACTAGGAATAAATCCATCGGTATCTTTTTTTTTCAATAATTTGATACGATTAATGGAATAGAAGTAAAAGTAATATTATCCAAATTGAGATTCTCATTAGACTCGATTATTGAATAATATAAATTTTTATAGAAAAATAATATTTATAGTTGTAAGTGCATAAATACTTTACAATATTTTTAAAAAAAATAAATAAATACGAGACTCATGTAAAAAAAAATTTAATGATAAATTTCACTCTTTTTTAAAACAATTACATAATACTTACACAATCTATAATTATACAAAACATTACTCATTCCTATTCCTATAAGGCTCACATTACTTAATTAACATTTGTGAACAACGTTGTATAAAACTCCCTTCGACTCACATTTAATGATCTTGTGATTCTGTGAATAAAAATATTATGTTAATTTGTTTTTATCCGAGTTTGGACATAAGAATGTATTACTCAAATCGAGTTTAATCATTCGCAAAAACTCAACTTGAGTCGGGCTCGAATTACTCGAGTTGAGCTCAAACTTGAGCCAACCTTGATTGGTCATTGTTTGCTCGAATTTAGCTAGATTTCATTTTCAACCTTAATTCAAAAGGATATATAGTAATTATATAAATCAGTATACTCTACGGACTACGATATTAAATATTATTTGTGGACTATGTAAATTCCATCATTAAATATGGTTAGGAGAACATCTTCTATATCTATCCGAATGGTAAAAATTGTTTAGTTTTGCATTTGACCCATGATATCCACCATCTCCTGTTTGGAGGAAAGGAAAAAAAAGAAAAAAAAAAAAGAATGATAACCCGTACCAGAACCAAATGGAATTCTGCTAACTCAATCACTCAATGAAGAATAATAATATATATATAATTGTAAAGTGCGTAATAATTATGTAGTCGTTTTAAAAAATAGTAGAGCTCATTTAAAAAAAATTAATTTTTTTATATGAGTTTCGTATTTATTTATTTTTTTCAAAATGATTTGTAATACTTACACACTCACGATTTCAATGAATCATCTCATTAACAATAAAATCTACAAATTTTATTTTTAACGCTCTACCTATTTAGGCTGCATTTATAATTTTTTTCATAAAAATTACAAATTTCAATGAATGTAAATAAGTGGATATAAGTTTATCTTTTTTTATAAAAAAAGAAAATTAAAAAAATAGAGAACTTATTAATGATCGAGTTGAGATGAGTTTAACAACCAACCATAACTTTTTAAATTATTTAAAAATATGTAGTAAAATCTATTTTTTTTCCTTCTTATTTATCCTTTATAATCTAAGTTGATGGCTTAAAAATTGGACCAAACTACACAACAAGAATCTCGTTAGAGTAATGGTATTGACTTAGTCAAATGTCTTTGCAATCTAAATTTTGGCTAATAATCCTTTAAAATTGTTGCATTGGAAGAGGTAAAATGGTTTGTATTTGTTTCGAATGTTACGGTATATCTCCTAATATATATGGTTACTATTTACTCTCTGATTGATTAATTTATGTTATTTTCTCTCTCATCTCTTTTCCTCACGCTTAAACTCTTTTATCTCTTCGATTGATATGTTTATATTTTTTGATGCGTGGATTATTAAAAATTATGAAAAGTAAAGTAAAAAATTAGGTCAAAAAAATAAAAAAAAAGATATATATATTAATGTATAGATAAAAAATTTAAAATTTTTATAAAAATAATAATATTTTATTATTATAGCTAGTGATATGATTAATTTAAAGTGGGATATAAATTATTCAAAAAGTGAAATTTTATTCAAAATTTGCTTAAGGTACCATTTGAATAGTAAGTTGAGATAAGATGAATGGAGATAAAAATTAAAAGTTGAATAAAATATTATTAGAATATTATTTTTAATGTTATTATTATTTTAAAATTTAAAAAATTGATTTTTTTTTTAAAGATTTTGTGTTAAAATTTAAAATAATTATAACGATAAAATAAAGTGAAATAAAATGAATACTTTTTATATCGGGCCTAAGCCTTTAGCTATGCTACTAATCATCTTTAGAAAAGGTTAAGACACAAGCCCAGATTTCAAATAGAAACATTCAGATTCCCGCAATGACCCGTGTGCTCCTCACCCATATTCATAGTCCAATCGGCCCAAAATGATATCAGATTCATAGTCCAATCAAGTTCACTTCCAGTTCCAATATTGTATCCAACAAAATACGTTATTTATCAGCATCCTGCGTCATCGGTATATAATAAAAAATAATTTTTAAATAATGAGAAAATAATTAAAAGAACAACTAACAAACAGTGATATTCTATTAGACGCATGGTGTAATTAACATATAGAATGTATATTTTTTTGATAGAGGAAAAATATAGAGTCAGTTATTTATTTAATGAATGAATCTCTATCATTACTTGACTTGGACCTAGAGGCAAACCCACAATTCACAAAAAAAAAAAAAAAGTTACCATGCCGCCCGTTAGTGACCACTCCTTTTGACCATTAAGTAAATTTTTTTTTATTTAATAATTAATGAAGTAATTTTTAATATATAGTTATATTTTTTTATTTTTTTAAAAATAATAAAAAAATATGAATAAACAAATAAGATAAAAAAAAAAGATAAACTTTACTATTAACGGTAAGATGCAAGCGGCACACTAATTCGATTCTTCACAATAATGAAATGACGTGGCACCCCTCCGGCCGAGAAGATCAAAGGGTTGAATACGACATCCCACTTTGCTGCTTATTTCATCGATATATCCACGTTGTTGGCAGTTTGGTTGCCCAAGGATCGGAGCACCTACCTATGCTATTAATTTGTTTACCGACAGAATATATACATGCTTGTTTTTTTAAGGAGAGAATTAAGGAGAACGGAATAATAATGTTACATCATCGTCCTTCCCGGAGGACTCCTCCCTAGTTTGCTGACATTTCATTCTACTACCTAAAACTGTATAATATTATTAGAATTCCTGGTTATTAGCATAAGAACTACAACCTTTGACCCAATTTTTAATTTTTATAATTTGACGATCTAATTGATTTTATTTTTGGAAATAAGAAACTCAAAATTTAAAAAAATGGAAAAAATTAAGTTGGCAAATTCGTTGAATTAAATCATGTGTTCGTGTCATTTGTTATGGCCAGTAAGTACATAGCATGGTTGGTGGTCTTAATATTAATTAAGAAAAATTCTATACACCATACTCTCATTTCACTAACTAAGATGTGACATATTTATCATGATTAAGTGATCATTTATTACATGTTTCATTATCATTTAATTGTGATGAATGTGCTATATCTTACTTAATAAAATGAGAGTAAGATAACAATATGATACATAGCATTACTCATTAATTAATATTAGTTTTCAACTTCATAATGCTTTTACTTCTTCACTTAGCTATGATTCTCTAAAACAAAATATGATGTGGGAATTTATTTGTCATTATTCATGGAGTAATGCTATACAATATATACCACACTATCATCTCACTATGTAAGATGTGACATATTTATCATAATTGGATGATAAATAATCATCTAATAAAGGATCATCTAATAATGATAAATATATCACATTTTATATAATGGGATAAAAGTAAAATGATAGTGTAGTATATAAAATTTTCCTATTCATGAGCTATGTTAATCACAATACCGCTTGCTCCATATGATCGACAATCCCAAAACTCGATTGATAATTAATAGCTTCGAGTCTTGTGACCTTGCTTCATGCTCAATGTCATGGCCTCTTATGAAGGACACAAGAGTACTTCACATCCTCTAAATATATATTTTGTTCAGAGTTCTCTAAGATGGCATAAAGCTTTTGCACCAAATGGACGTAAAATGATGTTAGATCGATGCAATATTTTCAATTTCTAAATTTCATGGGAGTTAAGAAATTAGGATCACGGGCTGATCAAGGCCTTCGAATATTGGCTAAATTCGAGAACTAGCCCGATGCCATTTTGATGGTTTCAAACTTTTTTTTGAACTCATTTGGCCTAAGAGTAAGATGAGATAAAAATTTTGTAAATAAAAAATAATATAATTTATGAATATTAGTAAGATAATTTGAATTAAGCAGTTTTTGAATTTTGAGAAATAAGAGATAAAAAATTGAATAAATTAAAATATTGTTAGAATATAATTTTATAATATTATTTTTATTTAAAAATTTGAAAAAGTTATGCAAGTAACTTATTTATGTTATTTGATTATTGGCAATTTATAACTTACACGATCCGACTTCAATTGCTTGGCACAAAATAATAATCTACAATCATAATCATATGCATCCAATATCATATTTTATTGTTCTTATCATCCTCGAGCTAGGAATGTACGTACGCAACCGATTTTTTATTTTTTATTTTAAAAAAAGAAAAGAAAATAAAGGCTATTTGACTAGTTTATATACATTAATTCCATAGAAGATCAATTGGGATAACGAAAACAAAATTAAAGAATATTGGGGAACGAACCCAAATAATGCTGGTTTGTGTACATGAAGTCAAATTATATATCACACGATAATCGTGCTTATATATATGATGATTCAAAGTATACTGTTTGGTAAGAGAATAACGTGACCAAAATTAACATTACGAGAAAATATTGCTCGACCAACTCATACGGAATATTGCTATATATTGCTAATCTAACCTCCAACATAAACCAAGTATTTAAATAACGATTTGATCATTTGTCGACCCAACTGACGAATTCCTATGAACTCCACGAACGTCACACCACCAATAAATGCTTATAAAAAATATTTTTCATTTTTTAAGAAATTAGGACAACATTGACCCAATGCATAGGATAACGTATGGGAAAAGAACTATCACCAGGGAGAATGAAGATTCTCTATATATTTGTTTTAATTCCTATCAACTATCTGTATGGATCGAGTTCCCATTGTTCGAAACAATAATGATATATATGGATAGTACAATCGAAGCTGAGATTTACATATTATATATGTTTATCTAAGGTTAGGTTTGGATAGTAAGTTGAGATGAGATAAAAGTTGAATAAAATATTATTAAAATATTAATTTTTTAATATTATTATTATTTTAAAATTTAAAAAAATTGAATTGTTTATTATATTTTACGTGAAAATTTATGAAAATTGTAATGATAAAAATAACTCTCTTCGAATTGAACAAAAACTTGAAGAGCTTCTTTATTCCTTGATTCGTATTTCAAGGAGAGATCAGTTTCTTTTCTAAGATAATTTGACATATTTAAGGCCCTTTAGTTATGTAAAATAATGTTTGAAAATTCTACCCTCTATAAAGATCAAAGATATAAGTATATGAACTCTAATAGTTTCCTTTTTTTCTCATTTCTTTGTGTTCTATTCTACCAATCTCTCTTCTTATTGTTCTTTTCTTTATTTTTGAAATTTGCTGAAAAGCATCTACAATCTCATTATAATATACTTACATATTGTAAAACATATTTTTTGTAATTCTCTTCTCTCACACATACAATTCACTCTTTTATATTGCGTTAATGTTTTAAATTATTCTATTCTCAAGCTAATATATAAAGCACACTATCTAAATCACTTAATGGTATGATTTTATTAATAAGATTTAAATTTTAAAATTTATCTTTCAAATCAAAATATACTACATAAGCAATATGTAGTGTAGAGTTTTTATAATAGTAATACTCTATTTCTTTCCACAGCAGGTATGTGAAGCATGTGACGATTAGACCCGTGATCTCTCCATCAAATTTTGTCATTAAAAGAAATGATATTATAAAGAGATGGCATGCCAATTGAGCTCTAAATAAATTCTTGTAAATCCATACCCTTGGATCACTCTCTTCCAAAAGACTCAAAAAAACTTCACTAGATTTTACGGTCAGTGATCTTCACATGAGGAGTTCCAAATTTATGCATATTGCTATAAAAGTCATGAAACAAACTTCAAACTAAGAATAAGCAAGAGAATAGAATGTGATATCGAATACATTTTCATAAAATTCTCACTAAAATAATGATTCAATGCCTAACTATTTGCTTATTTATTTTCTTGCTGAATATATTGAATGCCTTGTCATAAGAAGGAAAGAAACGTAAAGAGAGAGGATTATGATCAATCAACCTAATCCTCATCCTAATAAAGTTGACTTGCATGATCCTGATGTGACCTCCAATACATTCTTCGGATTCTACAATGATTGGTTCAGGATTAGCTCTCGAAGTACAATTTTGATAAGCTAATGTTGGGCCCACACCCTAGTCTTTCTCTCCCTCTCCCCAAGTACTTAAGAGGATGACATTCCGACATTCTCTGCACTCGAACAAGGCAAAAAGCAATACACAACACCAATGGCACGAAATCACGTGATGCTTTCCTTCCTCGCCTGGCAGCTGATCCTCCTCTCTGCCAAACCTTATCTTAGTGACGCCGCTGGCGGGCGCTGGCAGCTCTTGCAAAAGAGCATCGGCATTACAGCCATGCACATGCAACTCCTCAAAAACGACCGCGTCATCATTTTCGACCGCACCGACTTCGGTAATTCGAACCTGACCCTGCCCGGCGGTAAATGCCGAACCGTCCCGAAAGACTGCACTGCTCACTCTGCCGAGTATAGCGTCATCACCAATACCTTCCGAGCACTTTTCGTCCAAACAGACGTTTGGTGCTCCTCTGGGGCAGTCATGCCCGATGGCCGTCTGATCCAAACCGGTGGATTCAACAGTGGTGCACGTAGAGTCAGGACATTCATACCTTGCACCGGCTGTGACTGGACAGAGACACCCAACGGATTAGCAGCTTCGCGATGGTACGCCACAAATCATATTCTTCCCAGCGGACGGCAGATTATAATCGGCGGGAGAAAACAGTTTAACTATGAGTTTTATCCCAAGAGCAGTGGCGTACCTAATTTGTATAGTTTGCCATTCCTATCGCAAACCAACGACCCAAACATAGAGAACAATCTGTACCCATTTGTGTTTCTTAACGTTGATGGGAATTTATTCATCTTCGCAAATAATCGATCTATTTTGCTCGACTATGCCGCCAACAAGGTCGTGAAGACGTACCCGGAAATACCGGGCGGGGATCCGAGGTGTTATCCAAGCACTGGCTCGGCAGTGTTGCTTCCACTCAAGAACCTGCAAGCCACGTCTGTAGAGGCTGAGGTTTTGGTTTGTGGTGGAGCTCCAAAAGGGGCTTACACCGAAGCCAACAACGGTAACTTCGTGGAAGCTTTGAACACCTGCGCCAGGATCAAAATCACCGATCCAAATCCCCAATGGGTCATGGAGACCATGCCTATGGCCAGAATCATGGGCGACATGACTCTGCTTCCAAACGGAAACGTCTTGATAATCAACGGCGCATCAGCGGGGACGGCTGGATGGGAAATCGGTCGAAATCCGGTCTTGAATCCTGTCATTTACCGACCTGACAACAAGTTGGGTTCACGTTTCGAGCTACAAAACCCGAGCACAATACCTCGGATGTATCATTCGTCGGCCATTTTGCTTCGGGATGGTCGAGTTCTCGTTGGTGGGAGCAACCCTCATCCGGGTTACGTATTCACCAACGTGCTTTACCCTACAGAACTTAGTTTAGAGGCATTTTATCCTCCATATTTGGACGCACAATTCTCAAATTTGCGTCCACAAATTGTATCACCTCCTTCCCAGACCAAACTTAACCCTGGCAGAAAGCTAGCGGTTCGCTTTTCAGTCGCCGGTGCTTTGGCTCAAAATCAGGTCTCTGTGACGGTGGTGTCGCCGTCTTTTACCACGCACTCGTTCTCCATGAATCAAAGGTTGCTGGTACTTGGTGCGGAGACGGTGACAAGTCTTGGGAATTCTACGTATGAGGTACAGGTTACTACACCGGCCGGCTCGGGCTACCTTGCACCATCCGGATATTATCTTCTCTTTGTGGTTCATCAAGAAATTCCTAGCGAGGGAATTTGGGTCAAACTACAGTGACAAACAGTACTACTGAAGTGTTTTCTTTTAAATTTGATTTCTCGCACGGTTTGAAAATAAAAATGTTGGAGAAAATAATATTATTGTTCCAGGCCATGCATGTAGTTCAAACACAGTAATTTGTAAATCGCATGCAGAATTGTAATATATATAGTACTGATCATTATAAATAAAGTCATGAGTATTAATTTTCTTTTAATAATAATTAGTTATATGCATGCATAGCTCTTAATTAATCCTTGTGTAAGGCTAGCTAGGAAACAATAAAAATTTAATTAGAGGAATTATTCCTTCAAACTCATGAATCTATTAACTAATTAATTATTGATCTCATGCATCCTTTGAACATGCACAAAGAGGAGTAACGACACGAACACATCCTCGTTCGTTTAATATCTAACAACCATTTTATATCATTATTAATCTAACATGTTCCTTTAATCATTTTGACAACTTTCTAGCTATTTACTGCATGCATCTAAAAATAGAGGAACACTCTTTGCATGCATGTTTCGTGCTAAATCTATTAGATCAAATACTCTCGACCAATGATCTCATTTTAGGGAAATTTTGTAGTACACCCAATAGAGTTTATAGGTTTGTAGTACGCCCAATAGAGTCTTGCACCTTTTTTTTAAATGCGAATAAATTTAAAATTTACGTGAAAATTTATTATTTTTAATATTAGACTCAATTTTTTTAATAAAATATGCAAAATTTGGAGAGTACTCTTAAAATATAGTTCTTTCACGTACGGTTTTGACATTTGTATAGCATCGTACAAATATCAGATGTATGTCCTCTTAAAGTTTTTTCTTCGGCATTTTGTTTTAATGAAAGGTTAACTTACCAAAAACATATTTTTAAATATTTGATCTTTTACAAAAAAAAAAAAATGTTTGAATTGACTCCTTTTTTTTTTTTGGGGGGTAAAAGCTTGAGTTGACTCCTTCAAATCAACTAAATTCATTAATTATAAGAAAAATGAATTTTTACGATTAATTTATTGTAACGAAAAGATTATTTACAACTAAAATTAGTTATGAATAACTTTTTCGTTATTATAAATTGATCGTAAAAACCTATTTTTCTTGTAGTGAAATAAAATTCATGAAGAAAATGTTTCTGAGATTTATATTTGTACGCACACCTCATTAGCTAGCTAGTTCCATATTTAATGATTTGGTGAAGTACTGCCTAAATCTCACGAGCACGTTGATATAGACATTCCAATTTATATTAATAAGCCGGTTCAAACCAGCTTGATCAATTATATATAGAGATATTTTCAAAGATGATCATCAGTTCATAACATAACGTCCAAAACCCTAGCACAAGAATATATAATATTATACACACGCTCAACCTGCCATCTCCGATCATGTAGTACGTGGTATATTGGCTAAACTCGAGTTAATTAGCCCCATGCCATTTCGTTGGTCTCCTCACAATTCAAATTTTTTTTGGGCTCGTTTGGTCGGAGAGTGAGATGAGATGAAAATTTTATAAATAATAGTAATATAATTTATGAATAATAGTGAGATAATTTGAATTAAGTATTTTTTGAATTTTGAAAAATGAGAGATAAAAAATTGAATAAAACATATTATAAAATTAAAATATTATTAGAATATAATTTTATAATATTATTCTTATTTAAAAATTTGAAAAAGTTATGCAAGTAACTTATTTATGTTATTTGATTATTGGCAATTTATAACTTACACGATCTGACATCAATTGCTTGGCACAAAATAATAATCTACAATCATAATCATAACATTAGACATGCATCCAATATCATATTTTATTGTTCTTATCATCCTCGAGGAATGTACGTACGCAACCGAATTTTTATTTTTTATTTTAAAAAAAGAAGAGAAAATAAAGGCTATTTGACTAGTTTATATACATTAATTCCATAGAAGATCAATTGGGATAACGAAAACAAAATTAAAGAATATTGGCCGGGGAACGAACCGAAATAATGCTGGTTTGTATAACAAGAAGTCAAATTACATATCGCACGAGAATCGTGCTTATATATATGATGGTTCAGAGTATACTGTTTGGTAAGAGAATAACGTGACAAAAATAAACATTACGAGAAAATATTGCTCGACCAACCCGGCCATTCGGAATATTGCTATTGCTAATCTAATTAACCTCCAACATAAACCAAGTATTTAAATAACGATTTCATCATTTGTCGACCCAACTGACGAATTCCTATGAACTCCACGAACGTCACACCACCCACCAAATAAATGCCTATAAAAAATATTTTTCATTTTTTAAGAAATTAGTACAACATTGACCCAATGCATAGGATAACGTATGGGAAAAGAACTATCTCTAGGAAGAATGAAGATTCTCTATATATTTGTTATAATTAATTCCTATGAACTTATATCCCTATGGATCGAGTTCACATTGTTCGAAACCATCATACATGGATGGTACTATTGAAGTTGAGATTTAAATATTAATTATCTTTATCTAATTACTCTCTTCGAATTGAACAAAAACTTGAAGAGCTTCTAATTAATCCATGATTCGTATTTAAAGGAGAGAGTTTCATTTCTAAGATAATTAGACATATTTAATGCCCTTTAGTTATATAAAATAGTTTTTGAAATTTCTACCCTCTATCTTCTTATTGTTCTTTTCTTTATTTTTTAAATTTGTTGTAAATCATCTACAATCTCATTATAATATACTTACATATTGTAAAACATATTTTTTGTAATTATCTTCTCTTGCACATACATTTCACTCTTCTCTATTGTGTTATTGTTTTAATTTATTCTATTCTCAAGCTAATATATAGAGCATACTATCAAAATCACTTAATGATATGATTTGATTAATAAGATTTAGATTTTAAAATTTATTTTTCAAATTAAAATATGCTACGTACGAAGTGTGCAGTATAGAGGTTTTATAATAGTAATACTCTATTTCTTTTCACAGCACGTATGTGATGCATGTGATGATAAGACTCTTGATGTCTCCATCAAATTTTGTCATTAAAAGAAATGATATATATTATAAAGAGATGGCATGCCAATTGGCAATTGAGCTCTAAATCAATTCATGTATATCCATACCCTTGGATCACTCTCTTCCAAAAGACTCAAACAACTTCAATAGATTTTGTGGTCAGTGATCTCTATAAGAGGAGTTCCAAATTTATGCATATTGCCATAAAAGTCATGAAACAAAGTCCATAGCTAAGAATAAGCAAGAGAATAGAATGTGATATCGAATACATTTTCATAAAATTCTCCCTACAATAATGATTCAATGCCTAATTATTTACTTATTTATTTTCTTGCTGAATAATATACTGAATGCCTTGTTATAAGAAGGAAAGAAACCTAAAGAGAGAGGATTATGATCCATCAACCTAATCCTCATCCTAATAAAGTTGACTTGCATGATCCTGATGTGACCTCCAATACATTCTTCGGATTCTACAATGATTGGTTCAGGATTAGCCCACGAAGTACAATTTTGATAAGCAAATGTTGGGCCCACAACCTACTCTTTCTCTCCCTCTCCCCAAGTATTTAAGAGCATGACATTCCGACATTCTTTGCACTCGAACAAGACAAAAAGCAATACACAACACCAATGGCACGAACTCATGTGATGCTTTCCTTCCTCGCCTGGCAGCTGATCCTCCTCTCTGCCAAACCTTATCTTAGTGACGCCGCTGGCGGGCGCTGGCAGCTCTTGCAAAAGAGCATCGGCATTACAGCCATGCACATGCAACTCCTCAAAAACGATCGCGTCATCATTTTCGACCGCACCGACTTCGGTAATTCGAACCTGACCCTGCCCGGTGGTAAATGCCGAACCGTCCCGAAAGACTGCACTGCTCACTCTGCCGAGTATAGCGTCATTACCAATACCTTCCGAGCACTTTTCGTCCAAACAGACGTTTGGTGCTCCTCTGGGGCAGTCATGCCCGATGGCCGTCTGATCCAAACCGGTGGATTCAACAGTGGTGCACGTAGAGTCAGGACATTCATACCTTGCACCGGCTGTGACTGGACAGAGACACCCAACGGCTTAGCAGCTTCGCGATGGTACGCCACAAATCATATTCTTCCAGGCGGACGGCAGATTATAATCGGCGGGAGAAAACAGTTTAACTATGAGTTTTATCCTAAGAGCAGTGGCGCACCTAGTCTGTATAGTTTGCCATTTCTATCGCAAACCAACGACCCAAACATAGAGAACAATCTGTACCCGTTTGTGTTTCTTAACGTTGATGGGAATTTATTCATCTTCGCAAATAATCGTTCTATTTTGCTCGACTATGCCGCCAACAAGGTCGTGAAGACGTACCCAGAAATACCGGGCGGCGATCCGAGGTGTTATCCAAGCACTGGCTCGGCAGTGTTGCTTCCACTCAAGAATCTGCAAGCCACGTCTGTAGAGGCTGAGGTTTTGGTTTGTGGTGGAGCTCCAAAAGGGGCCTACACCGAAGCCAACAAGGGTAACTTCGTGGAAGCTTTGAACACCTGCGCCAGGATCAAAATCACCGATCCAAATCCCCAGTGGGTCATGGAGACCATGCCTATGGCCAGAATCATGGGCGACATGACTCTGCTTCCAAATGGAAACGTCTTGATAATCAACGGCGCATCAGCGGGGGCGGCAGGATGGGAAATCGGTCGAAATCCGATCTTGAATCCTGTCATTTACCGACCTGACAACAAGTTGGGTTCACGTTTCGAGCTACAAAACCCGAGCACGATACCTCGGATGTATCATTCGTCGGCTATTTTGCTTCGGGATGGTCGAGTTCTTGTTGGTGGGAGCAACCCTCATTCGGGTTACGTATTCACCAACGTGCCTTACCCTACAGAACTTAGTTTGGAGGCATTTTATCCTCCATATTTGGACGTACAATTCTCAAGTTTGCGTCCACAAATTGTATCACCCCCTTCCCAGACCAAGCTTAACCCTGGCAGAAAGCTAGCGGTTCGCTTTTCAGTCGCCGGAGCTTTGGCTCAAAATCAGATCTCTGTGACGGTGGTGTCGCCGTCTTTTACCACGCACTCGTTCTCCATGAATCAAAGGTTGCTGGTACTTGGTGCGGAGACGGTGACAAGTCTTGGGAATTCTACGTATGAGGTCCAGGTTACCACACCGGCCGGCTCGGGCTATCTTGCACCATCCGGATATTATCTTCTCTTTGTGGTTCATCAAGAAATTCCTAGCGAGGGAATTTGGGTCAAACTACAGTGACAAACAGTACTACTGAAGTGTTTTCTTTTAAATTTGATTTCTCGCACGGTTTGAAAATAAAAATGTTGGAGAAAATAATATTATTGTTCCAGGCCATGCATGTAGTTCAAACACAGTAATTTGTAAATCGCATGCAGAATTGTAATATATATAGTACTGATCATTATAAATAAAGTCATGAGTATTAATTTTTTTTTAATAATAATTAGTTATATGCATGCATAGCTCTTAATTAATCCTTGTGTAAGGCTAGCTAGGAAACAATTAAAAATTTAATTAGAGGAATTATTCCTTCAAACTCATGCGTCTATTAATTAATTAATTATTGATCTCATGCATCCTTTGAACATACAGGTCATCAGCGAGAGCACAAAGAGGAGTAACGACACGAACACATCCTCATTCGTTTAATATCTAACAACCTTTTTATATCATTATTAATCTAACATGTTCCTTTAATCATGTTGAGAACTTGCTAGCTATTTACTGCATGCATCTAAAAATAGAGGGACACTCTTTGCATGCATGTTTCGTGCTAAATCTATTAGATCAAATTCTCTCGACCAATGATCTCATTTTAGGGAAATTTTGTAGTACACCCAATAGAGTTTATCTATATATATATATATATATATATTTTTAATGATTAAAGGTTAACTTACCAAAAACATATTTTTAAATATTTGATCTTTTAGAAAAAAAGAATGTTTGAATTGACTCCTTCAAATCAACTAAATGAAATTCATGAAGAAAATGTTTCTGAGATTTATATTTGTACGCACACCTCATTAGGTAGCTAGTTCCATATTTAATGATTTGGTGAAGTGCCTAAATCTCACGAGCACGTTGATCTAGACATTCCAATTTATATTAATAAGCTGGTTCAAGCCAGCAAGATCAATTATATATAGAGATACTTTCAAAGATGATCATCAGTTCATAATATGACCAAAAAGCTAGCACAAGAATATATAATGTTATACACATGCTCAACCTGCCATCTCCGATCATGCATGACTAGTACTAACCTTGAACCGTACATAAATATATATATATAATATTATATACACAAGCACACGATGAATATAATAACAAATTGAGTAAATTTACGAACTATGTGACTTAATGTAGTGGTGTATTGTAAGATTATAAAGTAAATTACTTTTATTATAAAGTACGTAGATTAAATCAATATTAGGTATCAAAATACCCATTACAGCGTGAAAATGTCAACATTCCTCCCTAACTTTATGATATCCATTTCTAAATTTAACGCATAACATCAAGCTACATCAATTAATTTATATATTTTTATGAATTTTCTTTATAGTTATAACACCAATATAACAAATTTGATCATTTCTCGGTCTTTTACGATAATAATAATATTATTAATTATATATATTATGTAAGATATGGCAAAGCACTTATTTTTGATCTACTTGTTTGGCTAATTAATTGTTTCCTACAATTTCATGGAAATTAATCGGCCGGGCTCTACTTTTATATGCCAGGTACCTAAATTCAAAAGGGAGAATGGAGATGCGTTCTGATCGGCATATTCTTTTCTTTTCTCTCTCTATTTTTTTTTTTATTTTTTATCTTTTTTCTAACGAGCTTTGATAAATTTGTATGGAACTAGTCAGCTTGTTTTGATCTGTTTGTCATAAATATGTTGTACGTACGTTTAGGTAAAAATATGTCCAATTTATTGAGTTGGAGAAAACCAGTCACCTATGTACGAAAAGACACTTGAAATTTTCAATCGATAACATCTGGTTTTCAATCGTACGTTACATATTATATATTTTTCGATTTTAAGAAAAATGTTTTGTCTTTCCAGTATAAAAGGAATAATAAAATGGTTCGTGCGTAGATGATCATATGATCACAAGTCGATCGTTAGGAAATATTTTTTGTGTACACACACATTATACAATTCATGTTATCTCTTGTCGGCAACAATTTTGTTTGTCTTGCTCTTTTTGTTTTTAATCCCCAAATTTGAAGTCATATTCCTATTAATGAAGACACTCATACAAAAATATGTTATCTCTTTTCCTGACACTCAAACTCTCTTATCTCTTTACTTGATAGTAAGTTGAGATGATATGAATTGAGATAAAAATTAAAAGTTGAATAAAATATTATTAAAATATTATGTTTTAATAATATTATTATTTTTAGATTTGAAAAATTGAATTATTTATTAATTTTTATGTAAAAATTTTAAAAATTATAATGATAAAGTAAAGTAAGATAAAATGAAACATTTTTTTATACTGGACCTAAGACTTTAGTTACGCTACTAATCATCTTAGGAAAAGGTTAAGATCCAAGTCCAGATTTTAAATAAGAGTTTTGCTATATACAAGTAAAGTCGTGTACTAATCTGCGTATCAATACTGATTTTTTCATACTTAAAATTTAAATTAATACTATTTTTAATCAAATTTATTTTTTAACTAATTATAATAAATTGATATATATATTAATGCGTAAGTATGCTTGAAACTAGACTTTTTCTTCGAATATAAACATTCAGCTGATTCCCGCAATGACCCGTGTGCTCCTCACCCATATTCATAGTCCAATCGGCCCAAAATGATATCAGATTCATGGTCCAATCAAGTTCACTTCCAATATTGTATCGAACAAAACACGTTATTTATCAGCATCCCGAGTTATCGGTATACAATAAAAAATAATTCTTAAATAATGAGAAAATAATTAAAATAACAACTAACAAACAGTGATATTCTATTAGACGCATGGTGTAATTAATATTATAGAATGTATATTTTTTTGATAGAGGAAAAATACAGAGACTCGGTTTTTTTTTTTTTTAAATGAATGTATCTCTATCATTACTTGACTCGGACCTAGAGGCAAGTCCACAATTCACAAAAGAAAAAAGTTACTATGCCGCCCGTTAGTGACCGATTTATTTGAACATTCACTGAATTTTTTTTTTTTCTTAATGATTAAATTAATAATTTTTAATGTATTGATATATTTTTTATTTTTTAAAAATAATAAAAAAATAAATTTTACATTAACGGCCGGTCACTTACCGTGATAAGCTGCAAGCAGCATACTAGCCCAGCTCTTCACAAAAATGGAATGACGTGGCACCCCTCCGGCCAGGAAGTTCAAAGGGTTGAAAATATATGACATCCACTTTGCTGCTTATTTCATCACCATATCCACGTTGTTGGCAGTATGGTTGCCCAAGGATTGGAGCACCGACCTGTGCTATTAATTTGTTTACTGGCCGACAGAATATATACATACTTGTTTTTTTAAGAAGAGAGAATTAAGGAGAAAGGGAATAATAATGTTACATCATCGTCCTTCCCAGAGGACTCCTCCCTAGTTTGCTTACGTTTCTTTCTACTACCTAAAACTGTATAATATTATTAGAATTGCTGGTTATTAGCATAAGAACTACAACCTTTGACCCAACTTTTAATTTTTATAATTTGACGATCCAATTGATTTTAATTTTGGAAATTAAAAACTCAAAATTTTAAAAAAAGGGAAAAAATTAAGTTGGCAAATTCGTTGAATTAAATCATGTGTTCGTGTCATTTGTTATGACTAGTATGTACATAGGATGGTTGGTGATCCTAATATTAATTAAGGAAAATTCTATATACCATACTATCATTTTATTTTTATTTTACTGAATAAGAGGTGTCATATTTATCACTATTAAATGATTATTTATTGCATACTTTTTTATCATCTAATGGTAATGAATGTGTCACATCTTACTTAGTAGGATGAAAGTAATGAAAGTAAAATAAGAGTGTGGTGCATAATATTACTCATTAATTAATATTAGATTTCAACTTCATCTTGCCTTCACTTCTTCACTTAGATGTGATTCAATAAGACAAAACATGATGATGAGCTTTGTGAGAATTTATTTGTCATTATTTATAGAGTAGTATACACCACACTATCATCTTATTTTCATCTCAAGATGTGACATATTTATTACCATTAAATGATAAATAATCATCTAATAAATGATCATTAATTCAATGATGATAAATATATCACATCTTGTATAGTGAGATAAAAATAAGATAGTAGTGTAGTGTATATAATTTTCTTATTAATGAGTTATCTTAATCACAATACCATGCGCTCCATATGATCGACATTAATCCCAAAACTTGATCGATGATTAATAGCTCCGAGTCACAGACCTTCATGCTCAATGTCATGGCCACTTATGATGGACACAAGAGTAGTACTTGACATCTTCTAAATATTTTATTTAGAGTTCTCTACGATGACATTAAGCTTTTGCACCAAATGGACGCAAAATCTAATGGAACAACCGAATCTCAACAAACGGATAAAGCTCACCAAACAGATAAAGCTCAAAATCAACATGAAGATGAAGATCACGTTTACGGAAGCAAATCTAGGAAATAACAAACTCTCAGTAAATTTAAATATTTTTCAAATGCTAGTAATAGATTTTATGTATCAAAAAATATCTATAAATAAAGCAGCATGAAATCCTCCTAAATTAAGAGAGGAAAACATTTATTCCATATATCTTTATTTACTCTTTATGGTATCAAAAGCTACCAAGACATACGTCTCCCATCCATGGCCTCCAATGAATCCTCTGCTAGTAATTCTTCCTCCAGCAATTCTTCTTCCTCTGCTGCCAGTTCCATTCTCCCCACCCAACTCCATCATTTCATCACAATCAAACTCAATTGAGAGAACTATTTTCTTTGGCGAGCTCAATTAATTCCATACATCCGTGGTCAAAATCTATTTAGTTACCTAGATGGCTTCATTTCCTGCCCACCTATCACAATTCCTTTCTCTTCCAACAACTCCACACATGTCCCTAATCCCAAATACATTCATTGGTCACAACAAGATCAAATCATTCTAAGTGCCCTCATCTCTTCTCTCACTGAATCCCTTCTCACCCAAGTTGTTGGTCTTACAACTTCTAGAGATGTTTGGCTCGCATTAGGGAAAACACTCTCTTCTACTTCCCCTGCCCAAATCCTCAGCATTCGTTTCCAACTATCTAGTATCTACTCTTAAAAAGGCATCACTCACAATTAATGATTATTCACCAAGGTCAAACAACTTTTAAATACCCTCTCTGCCATTAGTCATCCATTTAGCTCCTCCGAAATCACCTCATATCTTCTTGCTAATCCCCCCCCCTCCACCTCACATGACTAACTTGTCACCTGTATTACCACTAGATTAGATCCCATCTCCCTTGATGACTTATATGGCTGCCTACTCACTCATGAAAATCACATTGACCAACAAAACACCTCCAATGAATTCAACTTACCCTCAGCTAATATTGCCACCTCTTACCCTGGTCGAGGTCATCATGGTTCACCTTCAAATAGAGGTGCTCCTCACTATGGCCATCAGTCTAGAGGTAGGGGGCATGGATTCCAAAATTCCTCACCTCAACAAACGTTACATTCAAACATACCTCAATGTCAAATCTACTCCAAAATTGGCCATATAGCTACCATTTGTTGGTATATATTTGACCAACAATTCCAATCTCCCTCCGCACCCAATACTCAAGCAAGCATAGCTCAATCACACACACCTCCTATCCTACCTCATGCACCCAAATATGATCAAAACTGGTACCCTAATACTAGTGCCACCAATCACATTACCTCGAATTTCAACAGTCTTTCTCTCAATGCCAACCCCTACACTGGACCTGATCAAATTCAAGTGGGCAATGGACAAGGTTTGCAAATCTTTCACATTGAATCTTCTTTTCTTTATTCAGCTTTAAAATATTTCTTTCTCAACAAAATCTTACATGCTCCTGAAATCCAAAAAGAACTTATTGTTAGTCTCTCAATACACAAACGATAATAACGTTTATTTTGAATTTCACCCTTCATTTTTCCGTGTCAAGGATCCATCATCAGGAACTATCCTCTTCTAATGACCGAGTAAAAATAAACTTTATCCTCTGCATACTCTCACATCTCCGTCCACCTGTCCAGCTTCTTACATTGGTGAAAGAGTTTTGGTTCCACAATGGCATGCACGCCTTAGATACCCTGCTCTATGCACAGTGAAATAAATCATTTCCAAGCATCATCTAACAGACACCAATAATAAAAGTTTTCCAGTTTGTCATGCTTGTCAATTAGGGAAAAGTCATAAATTACCTTTTCATTTGTCAAATTCTATTTCATCTACCCCCTTTGAGTTAATATTTATGGATGTATGGGGGCCCTCACCCACCAAATCTATTCATGGAAATAAATATTACTTGAGCATCATTGATGATTTTTCTAAATTCATATGGCTATTCCCTATAGATGCAAAATCAAAAGTTGCACATACCTTCATCAATTTCCAACTTCAAATCGAATGCTACTTTAGTTGCAAAATCAAAAGTGCACAAACTGATTTTGGAGGAGGCCTTAAAATCACATCTCTTTAACTCCGGCATCATCCATCGTCTGTCCTGCCCACACACTCACGAACAAAATGGGTCTCTCGAGCGTCGTCATTGCCAAATCATCGAGACTGGCCTTACCCTAATGGTCACTGCATCTATCCCGCACCAATATTGGGATGATGCATTCACCACTGCCACCTATCTCCTAAATCGCCTCCCTTCTCCCATGATTCAACACAAAACTCTACTTGAACTCTTTTCAAACAAACTCCAAACTTGACCCTCCTCTGTACCTTTGGGTGCACCTGCTGGCCCTATCTTCATCCATATAACTCCAACAAAATGGATTATCACTTAGATCTCTGTGTCTTCCTTGGTTACAGCCCTAATCATCGAGGATATCGTTGCTTGCAACAATCATTAGGCTGAATCTTTATCTCCAGGCACGTAATCTTCGATGAAACCCGATTTCCATTCCAACAAAAGACTCCTCCCTCTCTCGATTCACAAACCCCTCTCACAACACTGCCCTCATCCCTTTATATTTTGCAGTCTAACCTTTCGACAAATGACATCTCTTTTCCACTAGACCCACCAAATTCATCATCAAATGAATCGTGCCCTAACTCAAGCCCAAACTCCCAACCCGAGCCCAATTTCGAAAGTCAAAACTCACACCCTATGACCACAAGATCTAAAAATAATATACACAAACCCAAAAGTCTCCCACCTGATATGACTCCCACTCCGCGGGCCTTAATCACCGAGACCCAAGAAATTGTGCCCACTTCCTCCTCTACTGCCTCAAAAAGCCCATATTGGAGACAAGCCATGAATGAGGAATTTTAGGCCTTACTCGACAATGGCACATGGGTCTTAGTTCCTCCAAAACCCAACATAAATCTCATGGACTATAAGTGGGTCTACAGAATCAAGAAAAGGGCTGATGGGTCCATTGAACGCTACAAAACCCGTCTAGTTGCGAAATGTTATCACCAATTACCAGGTAATAACTATGATGATACTTTCAGTCCAGTGGTAAAACCCACAACCATTTGAACTGTTCTCTCTTTTGCATTGTCACAAAATTGGCCCATTCGACAACTAGATGTTAAAAATACATTTTTACATGGAAACTTACAAGAAACCGTTTACATGACCCAACCTCCCAAATTCTCTGATCCATAATACCCTGAGTATGTTTGTTACCTTCACAAATCTCTTTATGGACTCAAACAAGCACCTCGGGCTTGGTTTTCAAGACTTAGCAATAAACTGGTAGAAATGGGTCCAAGGCCGATACTTCTTTATTGATTTTCAGGTCGAAACATGCCGTCATCTTTTTACTCGTATGTTGATGACATTATCATAACTGGGCCTCACAAATCTCTTTTACACTCAATCATCACAAAATCTTAAGCAGGATTTCTCCCTAAAAGATCTTGGGCTACTTTACTATTTTCTAGGTATTGAGGCCCTGCAGGATGATCGTGGAGTTTTTCTCTTACAACAAAAGTATATTTTTTACCTGCTCAAGAAAACCAATATGCTACATGCAAAGCCGGTGAACTCCTCCATGTCCACAACAGCCAACTTATCACTCTTCAAAGGTGATCCTTTTAGTGATCCAACTCTTTATCACAGCATAGTTGGCGCTCTCCAATGTCTCTCATTTACAAGACCCGACCTCGCATTTGTCGTCAGCAAAGTGTGCCAATTCATGCAATGTCCCACGACAAACCACTTGACCGCTGTCAAACCAATTCTTCGATATCTCCAACAAACTGCCCACCATGGCATTCTCATCCACCGCACCTCATCCAGAGAAATACATGCTTTCTCTGACACCGACTGGGCCGATTGTCCTGATGAAGGAAGATCTGTAAGTGGCTATTGTGTATACCTTGGTTCTAATCTAATATCATGGAGCTTTCACAAACAACCAACGATGTCACGTTCAAGTACCGAAGTAGAATATCGTGCAGTTGCTAATACCACTGCTAAAGTTATGTGGCTCCACTCTCTCCTCACTGAACTAGGCATCTCAAGTCCAAATCCACCTACACTTTGGTGCGACAATGTGGGCGCCACATACTTAACGGCCAACCCTCTCTATCATCCACGCACCAAGCACATTGAACTTGATATTCACTTCTTGCGTGATCAGATTGCCCAACGTCAACTCCAAGTTCAGTTCATCTCAAGCACAGATCAAATTCATGTCAGATTCACAATAGCCACGAATAAAGCTCAACAAACAGATAAAGCTCAAGATCAACATGAAGATAAAGATCATGTTCACGGAAGCAAATCTAGGAAATAATAAACTCTCTGTAAATTTAAATATTTTTAAATGCTTGTAATAGATTTTATTTATCCAAAAATATCTATAAATAAAGTAGCATGAGATCCTCCTGAATCAAGAGAGGAAAACATTTCTCCCATCTATATTTATTTACTCTTTAAAATCAGGTCAGATGCACTATATTTTTTAATCTCTAATATTCATGGGAGTTAAGAAATTAAATTAGGATCACGGGCTGATCAAGGCCTTCGAATATTAATTTGCTCAGATCGAGAACTTGAGTACGTTAGCCCCATTTCGTTGGTTTCCTCACGGTTCGATCTATTTTTTTTTTTTTATTGTCCAAATTCTAAAATTAGACTATAAGAGAAATATATAGGTAATAAATCCGATCTTACAATATTTATATATGTACCGTGTACGAGTGAATTTCTTGAATTGTATTAAATAATTAATAAACATTGTGAGATCCACTTTATATATCCATATCTTTCTCACTTTAGAGTATTCTAAGGTTTAGACAATAATTATAAAGTCTAAGGGATTCAAATCCATCGTATACATATATGGCAGAATATTTCCCAATGAGCTGCGTATATTTCATGCGTGCTGACTTTCACCAACTCTTGGGAACCATTCATAACTTCTACAAGCAGCTTATTTATGTTATTTGATTCTTGGCAATTTATAACTTACACGATCTGCATCCAATACCATATTTTATTGAGATCTTATCCTCCTCGAGGAATATTAATTCCATAGAAGATGATCAATTAGGATAACGAAAACAAAAAGAATATCGGGGAACGAACCCAAATAATGCCGCTTTGTACAAGTAAAACTATATATTGCACGACAAGTACCATGGTTCAAAGTATACCGTTTGGTAAGAGAATAACGTGACCAAAATTAACATTACGAGAAAATATTTCATGCTCGACCAACCCATTCGGAATATTGCTATTGCTAATCTAACCTCCAACATAAACCAAGTATTTAAATACTGATTTGATCATTTGTAGACCCAACTGATGAATGCCTATGAACTCCACGAACGTCACACCACTCCCCAAATAAATGCCTATAAAAGAATATCATTCATTCTTTAAGAAATTAGTACAGCATTGACCAAAGGATAACGTATGGGAAAAGAACTATCACTAGGGGGAATGAATTGAAGATTCTCTATATATTTGTTTTAATTCCTATGAACTGTCTGTATGGATCGAGTTCACATTGTTCGAAACCATAATCATATGGATAGTATCTAAGTTGAGATCATTTACGTACATATTATGTTTATCTAACTCTCTTCGAATTGAACAAAAACTTGAAGAGTTTCTTTATTCCATGATTCGTATTTAAAGAAGAGAGTTTCTTTTCTAAGATAATTTGACATATTTAATGGCCTTTAGTTATATAAAATAATATTTGAAAATTCTACCCTCTATAAAGATAGTATTATATAAACTCTAATAGTTTCCTTTTTTTTCTCATTTCTTTGTGTTCTATTCTACCAATCTCTCCTTCATATTGCTCTTTTCTTTATTTTTGAATTTGCTGTAAACCATCTACAACCTCATTATAATATACTTACACATTGTAAAACATATTTTTTGTAATTCTCTTTTTTGCACATACATTTCACTCTTCCGACTTCTCTATTACATTATTGTTTTGAATTATTCTATTCTTTCTATTCTCAAACTGATATATAGAGCATACTATCCAAGATTCCAAATTACTTAATGCTATGATTTGATTAATAAGATTTAAATTTTAAAATTTATCTTTTAAATCAAAATATGATACGTAAATAATATATAGTGCAGAGTTTTTATAATAGCAATACTCCATTTCTTTTCACAACACGTACATGTGATGCGTGTGACGATTAGATCTGTGATCTCTCCATCAAATTTTGTCACTAAAAGAAATGATATTATAAAGAGATGGTATGCCAATTGAGATCTAAATCAATTTAATGTAAAAGTCCATAACCTTGGACTTTCTTCCAAAAGACTCAAACAACTTCAATAGATTTTACGGTCAAAATCAATGACCTTTATTTGAGGAGTTCCAAATTTATGCATATTGGGATAAATCATAAAACAAACTCCGTACGTAGCTAAGGATAATTAAGTGAGAGAATAAAATGTTATATCGAACACTTTATCATAAAATTATAATTAAAAGTATTATTCAATGTCTAATTATTTACTTATTTATTTTCTTGCTGAATATATTAAATGCTTCGTTATAAGAAAGGAAAGAAAAATAAAGAGAGAGGATTATGATCAATCAACCTAATCCTCATCTGTATCCAAAAAAAAAAAAAAAAAAAAACCTAATCCTCATCCTAATAAAGATGACGTGCATGATCTTTGATGTGACCTCCAATACATTCTTCGGATTCTACAATGATTGGCTCAGGATTAGCCCACAAAGTACAATTTTGATAAGCAAATGTTGGGCCCACAACCTACTCTTTCTCTCTCTCTCTCTCCCCAAGTATTTAAGAGCATGACATTCCGACATTCTCTGCACCTGAACAAGACAAAAAGCAATAAACAACACCAATGGCACGAACTCACGTGATGCTGTCCTTCCTCGCCTGGCAGCTGATCCTCCTCTCTGCCAAACCTTATCTTAGTGACGCCGCTGGAGGGAGCTGGCAGCTCTTGCAAAAGAGCATCGGCATTACAGCCATGCACATGCAACTCCTCAACAACGATCGCGTCATCATTTTCGACCGCACCGACTTCGGTAATTCGAACCTGACCCTGCCCGGCGGTAAATGCCGAACCGTCCCGAAAGACTGCACTGCTCACTCTGCCGAGTATAGCGTCATCACCAATACCTTCCGAGCACTTTTCGTCCAAACAGACGTTTGGTGCTCCTCTGGGGCAGTCATGCCCGATGGCCGTCTGATCCAAACCGGTGGATTCAACACTAGTGGTGAACGTAGAGTCAGGACATTCGTACCCTGCACCGGCTGTGACTGGACAGAGACACCCAACGGATTAGCAGCTTCGCGATGGTACGCCACTAATCATATTCTTCCCGACGGACGGCAGATTATAATCGGCGGGAGAAAACAGTTCAACTATGAGTTTTATCCTAAGAGCAGTGGTGCACCTAATTTGTATAGTTTGCCATTTCTATCGCAAACCAACGACCCAAACATAGAGAACAATCTGTACCCGTTTGTGTTTCTTAACGTTGACGGGAATTTATTCATCTTCGCAAATAATCGATCTATTTTGCTCGATTATGCCGCCAACAAGGTCGTGAAGACGTACCCGGAAATACCGGGCGGCGATCCGAGGTGTTATCCAAGCACTGGCTCGGCAGTGTTGCTTCCACTCAAGAATCTGCAAGCCACGTCTGTAGAGGCTGAGGTTTTGGTTTGTGGTGGAGCACCAAAAGGGGCCTACACCGAAGCGAAAAAGGGTAACTTCGTGGAAGCTTTGAACACCTGCGCCAGGATCAAAATCACAGATCCAAATCCCCAGTGGGTCATGGAGACCATGCCTACGGCCAGAATCATGGGCGACATGACTCTGCTTCCAAACGGAAACGTCTTGATAATCAACGGTGCATCAGCGGGGGCGGCTGGATGGGAATTCGGTCGAAATCCGGTCTTGAATCCTGTCATTTACCGACCTGATAACAAGTTGGGTTCACGTTTCGAGCTACAAAACCTGAGCACGATACCTCGGATGTATCATTCGTCGGCCATTTTGCTTCGGGATGGTCGAGTACTCGTTGGTGGCAGCAACCCTCATTCGGGTTACGTATTCACCAACGTGCTTTACCCTACAGAACTTAGTTTAGAGGCATTTTATCCTCCTTATTTGGAAGCACA
This sequence comes from Carya illinoinensis, assembly GCF_018687715.1. Taxonomy (NCBI): domain Eukaryota; kingdom Viridiplantae; phylum Streptophyta; class Magnoliopsida; order Fagales; family Juglandaceae; genus Carya; species Carya illinoinensis. The sequence goes on from NC_056759.1 coordinate 7,044,617, forward strand.
ATTCTCAAATTTGCGTCCACAAATTGTATCACCTCTTTCCCAGACCAAACTTGATCCCGGTAGAAAGCTAGCGGTTCGCTTTTCAGTCGCCGGAGCTTTGGATCAAAATCAGGTCTCTGTAACGGTGGTGTCGCCGTCTTTTACCACGCACTCGTTCTCCATGAATCAAAGGTTGCTGGTACTTGGTGCGGAGACGGTGACAAGTCTTGGGAATTCTACGTATGAAGTCCAGGTTACTACACCGGCCGGCTCGGGCTATCTTGCACCCTCAGGATATCATCTTCTCTTTGTGGTTCATCAAGAAATTCCTAGCGAGGGAATTTGGGTCCAACTACAGTGAAAAACAGTACTACTGAATTGTTTTCTTTTAAATTTGATTTCTCGCACGGTTTGAAAATAAAAATGTTGGAGAAAATAATATTATTGTTCCAGGCCATGTAGTTCATAAACAGTAATTTTTAAAGAGTAATGCTACATACAGTCACTTTTGTGTATTCTTTGCGCACTCCACTGATATGATTGGCTGGATTAATTTTTTTTTAATACACAACCGATTATATCATTGGAGTGCACAAAAGAGTCCACAAAAATGACTGCGCATAGAATTTTTGATTTTTAAATTGCATGCAGAATTGCAATATATAGTACTGATCATTATAAATAAAGTCATGAGTATTTATTTTCTTTTAATAATAATTAGTTATATGCATGCGTAGCTCTTAATTAATCATTGTGTAAGGCTAGGAAACAATTAAAAAATTAATTAGCGGAATTATTCCTTCAAACTCATGCATCTATTAATTAATTAATTATTGATCTCATGCATCCTTTGAACATACAGAATCACATATCAGCCAGAGCACAAAGAGGACTAACGACACGAACACATCCTCGTTCGTTTAATATCTAACAGTAGAGTGACATGCTCTATGGTTATATCATTATTAATCTAACATGCTCCTTTAATCATGTTGGCATGCAACTAGCTAGCTATTTACTACATGCATCTTAAAATAGAGGAACACTCTTTGCATGTTGCATGCTAAATCTATTAGATCAAATACTCAATAGAGTTTATCTATATATTGCACTTAAAAAGAGCAAAATAGAAGGAATATTAAAAAAAAAAATGGAAAAAGTAAAGAAATTAGTACGTAACTGTTGAAAGTGCTAGCTCGATCTAAAGCATAAGTATATACGTAGTATATATGTACGTAGTTTGTGGTACTTGACGTTGGTAGATCATTTTGTGCTCTCGATCTTGTATTGCAATATGGTAGTGCCTTAAATTTGTTTTCTAAGCTTGCAAGTTGTCTAGTTTTGCCATTTGTACTTTGATGCAGAGCGCTCATTCTTATAGGTTTGCGACATGATGATCAACGATATTTGATGTTTGTAGGACGTGCAAGTCTTGCACCTTTTTTTTTTTTTTTAATGTACTTTTAAAAATATTTTTTTTAATAATGGACTCAATTTTTTTAAAATAAAATATGCGAAATTTGTACGGTACTCGTAAATTAATATATCTAAGCATTTCTCTTACGGTAATTTTGACATTTGTATAGCATCTTACTAATATCAGATGTATGTCCTCTTAAATTTTTTGCTTCGGCATTTTCTTTTAATGATCAAAGGTTAACTTACCAAAAACATATTTTTAAATATTTAATCTTTTAGAAAAAAAAAAAATTGTTTGAATTGACTCCTTCAAATCAACTAAATAAAATTCATGAAGAAAATGTTTCAGAGATTTTTATTTGTACGGCGCACACCTCATAATTAGCTAGCTAGCTAGTTCCATATTTAATGATTTGGTGAAGTGCCTAAATTAATCTCACGAGCACGTTGATCTAGACATTCCAGTTTATATTAATAAGCTGCTGGTTCAAACCAGCTCGATCAATTATATATAGAGATACTTTCAAAGATGATCATCAGTTCATAATTAACATGAATACCAAAAACCTAGCACAAGAATATATAATATTAGACACATGCTCAACCTGCCATCTCCGATCATGCATGACTAGTGCTAAACTTGTACCGTACATAAATATATATATATACACGCACACAATGAATATAATAATAATTTAAATAAATTTACGAATTGATATAATTTGATGTAGTGATATATTGTAAGATTGTAAAGTTAATTACTTTTATTATAAAGTAAGTAAATTAAATCAATATTAGGTATCAAAATACCCACTGCAGCGTTGAAAATGCCAACACTCCTCCCTGATTTTATGAGATCCACTTCTAACAAGATTTAGTACATCACGTCAAGTCACATCAATTAATTTGTATATTTTTACGATTTCTCTTTATAGTTATAACACCACTTATATAACAAATTTGATTATTTCTAGGTCTTTTATAATAATAATATTATTATTATTAATTATATATATTATGTGAGATATGGAAAAGAACTTCTTTTTTATCTACTTGTTTGGCTAATTGTTTCCTACATGCAGTTTCCTGGAAATTAACCGGCCGGGTTCTACTTTTATATGCCAGATACGTAAATTGAAAAGGGAGAATGGAGATGCATTCTGATCAGCATGTTAATACTCTCTCTCTCTCTCTCTCTCTCTCTCTCTCTCTCTCTCTCTCTCTCTCTCTCGTCTTTTTGTAACGAGCTTTGATAAATTTGTATGGACCGAGTCTGTTTGTTTTGAGCTGTTTGTCATAAAAATATGTTGTACGTACGTTTAGCTAAAAATATGTCCAATTTATTGAGTTGGAGAAAACCAGTCACCTACGTACGAAAAGACACTTGAAATTTTCAATCGATAACATCTGGTACGGTCTTTATCCCTTTTAATTTCCTAGCTAGCTAGCGTACGTTATATATTATATATTTTTCGATTTTAAGAAAAATGTTTTTTTTTTCAGTATAAAAAGAAAAAAAATATCAAATCTTCATCGAAAGAGATGGTGGAATAATAAAATGGTTCGTATGTAGATCGATGATGATATGCTAAGTTGTTAAGATATATTCTTTGTGTACGCACACACATTACACATTATATAATTGTGTAAATGTTACAAACATATTAGTATTGTTATACAAGTTTCAAGTAGTTTTTTAGTCTTGTAGCCATTTAATTGTATTTGTAAATAATGTTACGCGTAAGAACAAAATTATATCTAATCGTAGATTTTAAGTAAGAATATTTAGTATTTTTTTTTTCAAAAAATTTAAAATTTTGAAAAATGATATATAGTAAGTAAGAATAGTCTGTTAGTTTGTTTTTAAGTCGAATTTGGACGCATGCTCGCTTTACAAGAATCCAACAATGTATAAACAAAACAAAAAGACATGACAGTATTGGAGACACGACTCCAACCCAGAGGGAAGCCTACCATGGAATGACGTGGCACCCCTCCCAACAATGCACACCAACCTATACTAAAATTTGTTTACCGACAAAGAAAATATATATATATATATAAATAAATTTTATTACGTATAAATAAAATTACTATTTTAAATTAATATTATTTTTAATAAAATTTACTTTTAACTAATTATTTTAAATTAATATACATTATTAAGAGAAGACAATCGTAATGTTACGTCATCATTCCTGGGACTCCTCCCTAATTTGCTGGCATACCATTCTACTGCTTAAAAACTGTATAATATTATTAAAATTAATGGTTAGACTTTTGACCGAATTTTTATATTTTTTTCAATTTATGAATTTTATTAAATAAAGAAAAATTACATCCAATTGATTTTATTTTTAAAATAAACTCAACCTTTAATGAAAAAAATTATGTTGGCAAATTTGTTGAATTAAGGTCAGATTTAGATAGTAAGTTAATATGAAAGTTGAATAAAATATTATTAAAATATTAAAAAATTAAATTTTTTATTATATTTTGTATAAAAATTTGAAAAAAAATTATAATGAGTAGATAGGATCATGATATGAGTTGAGTTGAGATCAACTCTAGGACTGTTCATCCGGGTTCCAACCCGAAAATCTGGATAGACTCAAACCGGAACCCGGATTTTAAATCCGGGCCGGAACCCAGACCGGGTTTTCTCGGATCAGAAACGGGCCGGAACCCGGATGAATCCAAATTTTTCAAAACACAGATTTCGGATTTCGGATTAAACCCGTCTTTTTTTTTTTAATCTGATAAATGTATGATATATCCAATATTTTATTTTTTTTTATAAAAGACAACATTTCTCCTTTCTCTTTCTTCCACCGACGCCACCTCTCTTCCACCATTTGTGCTTCTAGCCGCCGGTATCGTGACACTGGGCGACAACATTTGTGCCCTCGATTAGATGCCGAGGGACAGATTGACCCCATGGCCATTCGCCCCACCCCGCCCATCCACCCACATTGAAACACAACTAAAAAAGAACAACAAAATCCAAAACCCATCCCAGTTTTTCACCAAATCCGCCGATCTCCAAAACCCATCCCAATTTTTCACCAAATCCGCCAATCTCCAAAACCCATCCCAATTTTTCACCAAATCCGCCGATCTCCAAAACCCATCCCAGTTTGTCTTCTCATCGAGTTGTATGTTGATGTGAGATTCCCGTCCAGTTGGGTGTGCAGATGGAGTAAACGAGTGCAAAGTGTAAGTGTGGCTAGGGTTTCGTCTGTTGTGAGAGAGAGAGAGAGAGAGAGAGAGAGAGAGAGAGAGAGAGAGAGAGAGAGAGAGAGAGAGAGAGAGAGAGAGGGAGGAGACGGAGACGGGGTCTCATCGAGTTGTATGTTGATGTGAGATTCCTGTCCAGCTGGGTGTGCAGATGGAGTAAATGAGTGCAAAGTGTAAGTGCGGCTAGGGTTTCACCTGTTGAGAGAGAGAGAGAGAGAGAGAGAGAGAGAGAGAGAGAGAGAGAGAGAGAGAGGAGACGGAGACAGGGGTCACGGGAGATGAGAGTGAGGCGAGACAGATGAGAGGTAAGACAGATGAGAGACGAGAGCTAGGTTTTATTTTTCAATCCTTTATATACACAAATCCGGTTAACCGGATTTTGAATATGAAATCCGGATTTTTTACCCAGGTCCGGACCGGATAAATCCGGTTTTCATAATCTGGGTTTCGGCTCAGAATAAATTCGGGCTGAAACCTGGAACGAATAAAATTCGGCCCGTATGAACAGCCCTAATCAACTCTGAACCCAAACTAGATGTCAATGTATTGTCATTTGTTATTGCTTGTAGCGTAGTTGGTGGTCTTAATATTATTAGTTTTAAGCTTGATCATATTGGAAGATGAAGCTAAGAGTATATCTCTCAGTATTATTGAATGCTAAGAGCATCTTAGATGGTCTAGATAGATTATTTGTGAATAGTAATAAGTTAAGATGTTTAAGTAGATTTTATGTAAGAGTGTGCGTCTCATTTAGATAATGTGTTTGGATGAATTAAGCAAGTTGAGAAATATTTAAATTTTATAGAAGAAGTTGAAATATTTAAATAGTTTCGTTGCAATAAATTGGTCGTAAAATGCCGTTTTTCTTGTAGTGAAAGGAACCGTTTCATGAGTTCAGTATGAACAGGCTTTGGTGTGTTTGATGTAGGGGCATTCTATCTATACAAAACTATCTGAGATAGGCTTAGCAACTAAACGCAATCTAATTCTTCACTTGATGTGATTCTTTAAGACAAAACATTAGTTTTTTGAGAACTTTTACAAATATTGAGTTGTGTTCACAGTATCGCTCTAATATGACTACTCTTAAAATAGGCTTAGTTATATATTGAATGTCATAAAAAAACTTAAAACATGATATTTTCCTTAATACTCTCCAACAATGATCAAATTAGTTAGAGATGAATTGGCGACTCACAATCCGACAATATTCCTAAAGCCCGATAATTAATAGCTCCGAGTCACATACCTTGCTTCATGCACAATGTCATGGTCTTATGAAGGACACAAGAGTACTATTTGTCATTGGGTTTGAATAGTGAGTTGAGTTGAGATAGATTAAAATGAAAGTTGAATAAAATATTATTAGAATATTTTTTTTAATATTATTATTATTTTAGGATTTGAAAAAATTGAATTGTTTATTATATATATTTTATGTTGGAATTTAAAAAAGTTGTAATAATTAGATGAGATGAAATTGGTGTCCAAACTAAATATTTTGTTCAGAGTTCTCTACGTTGGCATAAAGCTTTTGCACCAAATGGACGTAAAATGATAGGATCAGATGCTGTTTTTACGAATATTGGCTCAGAGAACTTGAGTTAGCCCCGGCCATGTAGATCGATGGCTGGTTTCCTAATCTCACTACAACAAAAAATATTTTTTGGGACGAAAATTTTCGTCCCAAAATATATAGATTTCGTCCCGAAAGATTTTTTGGGACGAAAAAATTTCGTCCCAAGGTCGTCCCAACATCACTGTCCCAGAAGATATATTGGGACGAAAATTACAATTTCGTCCCAAAATATATCTTTTGGAACGATTTTGAAATTGACCGTTCGATACCGTTCGAACGATGACTTTTTTTGTCACGGTTAAAATTCGTTCCAGAATGGCGTTCGAATGCTTCTCAGTTACCGTTCGAACGTTAATGTATCTTTTGAACGGTTATCAAGATACGTTCAAACGATCAATAGAATTACGTTCGAACGTTAAAGGAACAGATCGAACGGTGCTGATCAACGTTCGAACGGTGCTGATCAACGTTCGAACGCTATGGTAATGACCTGCGTTTGAATGTTTTTTTGAGCATCTGGTATCGTTCGAACGGTTTGGTCATTAATGTTTGAACGGTACATTATCGTTTGAACGCCCTACCCATTAATGTTCGAACGTGACACGGTCGTTCGAACGGATATTATTTTTATTAAAATCAATAATTATAAAAAAAAATTAAATAGACATCCATAATATTTGAAAAACATAAATTAGGAACTGTTTAATTACTCACAAAAGTTTTATAATAAGTGCGAAGAAATAAATAACCATGATATTAGCATTGTTCATACATAATTAGATAATGTCATAAGCTAGACGTAAAAAACCATCAGTTGGTTGGAGGCCTGTACTGTTGCATTTGGAATTGCATATCTCTCATGAACTCTGCTTGTTCTTCTTCATGTTTTTTGAGGCGCATTTCCATGTCTCCTTGTCTCGCCAATTGAGCCTCTAACTCTTGTTGTTTTGCAACCAATTCTTCAATAGAACATGTATCAAACAAACAATGCAAGATATGTTAATTAAGTATTTATATTATTAAATAATTAGATAGTTGTTTTATATCTTTCAAAATATTTTATTAATTATAACTATTTGTATTTTAATTAACATTTTAGTTAATAATTATAACTATTTGTATTGTAATTAACATTCTAGTTAATAATTATAACTATTTGTATTGTAATTAACATTCATTTTATTAATTATAATTCGGAATTTATATTTTAATTCAAATTCATTTGATCACTTTTAACTTTTAAGTATTTAAGTATTATTAAATCTAGATTATTTGTATTTTATTTAAAATTCATTTTATTAATTCAAAGATTAAGTATTTTTGTGTTATTAAAACAAAACTATTTGTATTAACCTATAGTTGAATAATTCAACTATTAAATATTTAAGTATTATTAAATTTTAGATGATTTGTAATTGAATTCATTCTCATTTGATTACTTTAATCTTTTAAGTATTTAAGTATTATTAAATGTAGATTATAAATAATTAATTTTTATTTCAATTCCTGCATTTAAAGTATTAATTATTTTAATACTGACCAACATAACGTTCAAACGGTGCTAGTCACCGTTCGATCTAAGGACATACGTTCGAACGGCAAACGAGTACCGTTCGAACGGATTAATTCCAGATTACAGTCGTCTTCAACCTCCGAAAACCTCAACATTTACAGTCCAAATTACATCAAAAGACAGCAAACTATATGACGAACTCATTATAGCAAACGAAAACACTTATATAAAATCTAAAATGAGAATATATTTAAGGAGAATACCTGATTTGGAGAGATAAACCGGAAAATCCACCCGTACCCAATGCCCAAAACTTAAATACTCTTCACCAAACGGTAAAAACAACCTCTTAATCCGAAAATATAAGAGATTGATAGAAGTTAGTAATATTTGAGGGCTGGATTGAAGAATAATGGCGTTGGTTGGAAGAAAATGAGCGTGGGAGAGATTGGAAGTCGACTGGAACGAGTGCGAGATTGTGAGGTTCTGTCGTGTAAATGTAGAACATTGACGTTCGAACGGTTATTTAATGAACGTTCGAACGTCAAATAGATTAGCGGGAAAATTTTCCCCCTCTAATTTTCACGTTCGAACGTGAAAATTACCGTTCGAACGTGAAAATTACCGTTCGAACGTTTTCTTATACGTTTGAACGGTTATTTTAAACCGTTCAAACGTCAAATTAAAATGTTGCTTATTGTATTTTTTTTACACTATACCTTTAAATATAATAACTTGTAAATATACTATAGTTTAGAGATAGAGTAATATAACTATATAATATATAATCAAACATATATTATATAGTTTAGTAACATATATAGTATAAAATATCATATTACATCTAGTATTATAGTCAAGTACATATATTAACCTATTATATATAACATATATATGGTATCATAGCATAGGGTTATATGTATCACATGCATATATATATAGTGTTTATTATATTATATTATTATTATAATATTATTTAATAATAGGATATCTACTATTATATATAGTGTCATCTATACTACTAGCAATTAGAGTGTATTATAATGATACAAAAACTAAAATTGAGTATATATAGTGTCATTTATAGTGCTAGAATAGAGAGTGTCATCTAATTAGCCTATAACTGCAATATAATATGAAAAATATATTAAACAAGTCATGTAATACATATACTATTATATATATATATATATATATTAGTTAATATCACATATAATATATATGTTATATAAGTACATGAACATAGTTTCATGTATATAGTAGTCTATATTATATTAATTATACTATATAATATAACTTATACTATATACTATATACTATATAATATTCAATAGTATAATATATTTTAATTAAATATAATATAATATATACTATATATATAAAAAATTATAAATATAATATATAGTGTTTAATAATATATAAGCGCATTAAATATATTGCATTTAATATATTTAACAGTTAAAATATATTATAATTGAATTAATTATTATATTTAATATAATTAATACCGAATATTACATTTAAATAACATTTATTATCATGAATTTGGATTAATTAGGGAAGGGTATTAATTTTCAGTTAATACGTTCGAACGGTATTAACTTACCGTTCGAACGGTACCACGTTCGAACGCTTCAAATAACGTTTGAACGGTGAATATGTATCATTCGAACGTTTATAATTTACCGTTCGAACGGTTTGTCAATTTCCCTCCAAAATAATTTTGCCTATCGCGCCAATATTACGTTCAAACGGTAACAATTGAACGTTCGAATGGTTAATCATTAACGGTCGAACGGTTAACTTATTTGGGACAAAAAATTTCGTCCCTAAGAATAGCGTTCGAACGCGTTCGAACGGTCTGGCATTCCGTCGTTATTTTGGAACGAAATTCAAATTTCGTTCCAAAATCTCACTTTTTGGGACGATTTCCAATTCGTCCCAAAGCAATTTCGTCCCAAAAAATGATTTTTGTTGTAGTGTCTACTGTTCCAGCTGTGAGCTAGTTTTGTGTACATTTTATAGGATTCAATTTTTTTAGAGTTATTGTCTAAATTCTAAAAGGGTGGCTCTACGAACCCCGCTTGTATGTATCTCCTGCTACCGCTAGTTGATTTTGTGTGTATATGTATTTTTTTTTTTTACATGTATTTTTTCCTTTTTTAAAAAATCACAATAATATTATTAAAAAATACTTACTTAATCATTAATTATTTAAAAAAAAAATCAGCGGTAGCCCCAAACGGGCTCCCAGCATTTTCCATTCTAAAACTAGACTTTATTAATTAAGATAAATAGATAATAAAGCAGATAATACATAAATTCTACAAGCAGCTTATTTATATATGTTATTTGATTATTAGCAATTTATAACTTACACGGTCTGACTTCAATATTTGTTTGGCACAATTAAAATATTAGTCCACGATCATAACATTCGTACGTCATCCAATATCATATTAATTTTTATTGTTCTAGCTTACATATTAATTAATGTACGCACGCAACCGAAACTTCATTATATATATATATATTAAATTAATACATTATAAATTCCATATATAGAATTAGATCAACTAGGATAACGAAAACAAAAAGAATATTGGGGAATGAATCCAAATAATGCTCGCTGGTTTGTACAAGTCAAATCACACGACATTCGTGCTTATATGACGGTTCAAAGTATACTGTTTGGTAAGAGAATAACGTGACCAAAAACATTACGAGAAAATATATATACATATGTATATTGCTCGATCGATCGACCAAACCCTTCGGGTTGCTATTGCTAATCTAACCGCCAACATAAACTAAGTATTTTAATAACGATTTGATCATTTGTCGACCCAACTTAATTCCTAGCTATGAACTCCATTAATACTAACACGGCCTCCACCAAATATATACCTAGCTATAAGAAATAACGTGCTTTTATTTTTTATTTTTTAAATTAACGATCGACATTGACCCAATGCAAAGGATTACTTATGGGAAAAGAACTATCATTATGAGGAATGGAGCCAAAGGCCTGTGACCTGATTGGCATAACCTCTAGCCTCGGTCACAAGCTCGAAACCTCCACTCCTCCAAATGTATAAAAAAAAAAAAGATTGCAATGAATGAAGATTCTCTCTATATATTTGTTTTATGTAAGTTGAAAAGCAGATCAAAAACTAAATACGAACAATCTCTGTGGAACTAGCTAGTATTGAAGTTGAGACTTACATGTTATGTTTATAATCTTCCTCTCTCCGAATTGAACCATTCGATTTGAACAAAAGGTACTTGAAGAGCTTCTTTATTCCATGATTCGTATTTAAGGGAGAGGGTTTCTTTTCTAAGATTATTTGACATATATAATTAATGCCCTGTAGTTATATAATTTTTTTTTTTTTTTTTTTTCATTTCCTTGAGTTCTATTCTACCAATCTCTCTTCTTATTTTTCTTTAATTTCTTTCCTTTTGAAATTTGCAACAAAGCATCTAAGCAGTGTAGATCAGCACACCATCCACGTAAATTACTCCTCTTTCCTTTTGAAATTTTACTATTCTCCATTACGTTATTTCTTTGGATTATTCAATTTTCAAGGCAACGTGTAGAACACACCATCTATATTATTTTAATAATAAATGCTAATCAATATGATTCAAATTTTAAAATTTACTTTTTAAAATAAATTATATCAAGTAAGCAGTATTTGTTATAGAAGTCTTAAAATAAAAATACTCTATTTCTTTCCGCGTATGTGATGCATGTGAAAATTAGCCCAGCAATATTCTCTCCATCAAATTTTGGTACTAAAAGAAATGATAATATCATAATTAAGAGATGACATACTAATTGAGCTCTAAATCAATAATTGAGCTCTAAATCAATTAATGTAAATCTATACCCTTGGACTCTCTCCCAAAAGGCTCATACAACTTCAATAGACTTTACGGTCAACGATCAAATTAATTAGTCATCTTAATCATCTGAAATTACCTCGTTATTGAAAATATTAGTCATCTTTATCATATGAGTTCCAAATCTATGCATATTGCTATAAAGTCATAAAACAAACTCCGTACGTAGCTAAGGATAATTGAGTGAGAGAATAAAATGTTACATCGAACACTTTATCATAAAATTATAACTAAAAGAATTATTCAATGCCTAATTATTTACTTATTTATTTTCTTGCTGAATATATTCAATGCATCATAATCAGAAAGCAAAGAAAAATAAAGAGAGCGGATTATCAAATTCTCATCCTAATAAAGTTGACTTTTATGATCCTTGATGTGACCTCCAATACATCTAAGGATTCTACAATGATTGGGTGAGGATTAGCCCACGAAGTACAAATATTACTATTTTGTTAAGCAAATGCTGGGTCCACAACCTGCTCGGTCTCTTTGATCACCACAAGTATTTAAGAGCAAGACGTTCCGACATTCTCTGCACTGGAACAAGACAAAAAGCAATACACAACACCAATGGCACGAACTCATGTGATGCTTTCCTACCTCTCCTGGCAGCTGATCCTCTTCTCTGCCAAACCTTATCTTACCGACGCCGCTGGCGGGCGCTGGCAGCTCTTGCAAAAGAGCATCGGCATTACAGCCATGCACATGCAACTCCTCAAAAACGACCGCGTTATCATTTTCGACCGCACCGACTTCGGTAATTCGAACCTGTCCCTGCCAGGCGGTAAATGCCGAACCGTCCCGAAAGACTGCACTGCTCACTCTGCCGAGTATAGCGTCATCACCAATACCTTCCGAGCACTTTTCGTCCAAACAGACGTTTGGTGCTCCTCTGGGGCAGTCATGCCCGATGGCCGTCTGATCCAAACCGGTGGATTCAACAGTGGTGAACGTAGAGTCAGGATATTCGTACCCTGCACCGGCTGTGACTGGACAGAGATACCCAACGGATTAGCAGCTTCGCGATGGTACGCCACTAATCATATTCTTCCCGGCGGACGGCAGATTATAATCGGCGGGAGAAAACAGTTCAACTATGAGTTTTATCCTAAGAGCAGTGGCGCACCTAATTTGTATAGTTTGCCATTTCTATCTCAAACCAACGACGCAAACATAGAGAACAATCTGTACCCATTTGTGTTTCTTAACGTTGATGGGAATTTATTCATCTTCGCAAATAATCGAGCTATCTTGCTCGACTATGCCGCCAACAAGGTCGTGAAGACGTACCCGGCAATCCCGGGCGGCGATCCGAGGTGTTATCCGAGCACTGGCTCGGCAGTGTTGCTTCCACTCAAGAATCTGCAAGCCACGTCAGTAGAAGCTGAGGTTTTGGTTTGTGGCGGAGCTCCAAAAGGGGCTTACACCAAAGCCAAAAAGGGTAACTTCGTGGAAGCTTTGAACACCTGCGCCAGGATCAAAATCACCGACCAAAATCCCAAGTGGGTCATGGAGACCATGCCTAAGGCCAGAATCATGGGCGACATGACTCTGCTTCCAAACGGAAACGTCTTGATAATCAACGGCGCATCAGCGGGGACGGCTGGATGGGAAATCGGTCGAAACCCGGTTTTGAATCCTGTCATTTACCGACCTGACAACAAGTTGGGTTCACGTTTCGAGCTACAAAACCCGAGCACGATACCTCGGATGTATCATTCGTCGGCCATTTTGCTTCGGGATGGTCGAGTTCTCGTTGGTGGGAGCAACCCTCATTCGGGTTACGTATTCACCAACGTGCTTTACCCTACCGAACTAAGTTTAGAAGCATTTTATCCTCCATATTTGGACGCACAATTCTCTAAATTGCGTCCACAAATTGTATCACCCCCGTCCCAGACCAAACTTAACCCTGGCAGAAAGCTAGCGGTTCGCTTTTCAGTCGCCGGAGCTCTGTCTCGAAATCGGGTCTCTGTGACGGTGGTGTCGCCTTCTTTTACCACGCACTCGTTCTCCATGAATCAAAGGTTGCTGGTACTTGGTGCGGAGAAGGTGACAAGTCTTGGGAATTCTACGTATGAAGTCCAGGTTACTACACCGGCCGGCTCGGGCTATCTTGCACCATCCGGATATTATCTTCTCTTTGTGGTTCATCAAGATATTCCTAGCGAGGGAATTTGGGTCCAACTACAGTGACAAAGAGTACTGCTGAAGTGTTTTCTTTTAAATTTGATTTCTCGCACGGTTTGAAAATAAAAATGTTGGAGAAAATAATATTATTGTTCCAGGCCATGCATGTAGTTCATAAACACAGTAATTTGTAAATCGCATGCAGAATTGTAATATTGTAGTACTGATGAATAAAGTCATGAGTATTAATTTTCTGTTAATAATTAGTTATATACATGCGTGGCTCTTAATTCATCTTTGTGTAAGGCTAGGAAACAAAAAATTAGAGGAATTATTTCCTTCAAACTCATCAATATTCTTTCTAGAATTAATTAATTAATTGATCTCATCCATCCTTTGAACGTACATACAGATCAACTAGAGCACAAAGATGGAGGACTAACGACACAAACACATCCTCGTTTAATATATATCTAACAAACTTTTATAACATCTTTGTTAATCTAGCTAACATGTTTAATCATCTTGGCAACTAGCTAGCTATTTAATTACTGCATCGATCTAAAAATAGAGGAGCACTGATCTTTGCATGTTTGGGGTTAAATCTAAGATCAAACTTAAATTCACGTCTAGATTCCCATGCTCTCAACCAAATGATTTCATTTTAGGGAATTTTGGTGGTGTGTAGTACCTAAAAGAGCAAAAAAGAAGGAATATTAAAAAAAAAAAATTGAAAAGAGTCAAGGAATTTTTTTTTTTTTTTTTTTTTAAAAGAAACCCCCCTAGATTTTGATTGAAATTTAAGAAGTTAACTGTGTTGAGAGTGCTAGCTGTAAAGCAAAAGTAAGCACGTAGTTTTTTGTGGTACGATCCTAATTAAGTTTTAAATACGGTATCGGAGGGCAAATCAGTCAAGGCATTTAAATTAAATATTTTAATATTAATACTGTATTGAAATAATTAATATATGAATAAATTATATATATAAATTATATTTCAAAATAATAGTCTGTATATGAATAAATTATATAAATATATATAAATTATAAATAACTTAATCTAAATTGAGAGTAAAAAAATAAACTTGCAGTTTGAAGAAATTAAAAAAAATAAAAAATATATAAATTCTAAAATATCAGCCAATATGAGCCGAAATATAAGTCAGTATAAGTCGAAATATTGACTAGTACAGACCGGTACGGCCGATATTTGGTACGATATAAAATAAATATAATACCTGTACTAAATTAGTGACCGGTATGTAATATACCGATCATACCGATCAATACGATACGGTATTCAAAACAATAATACGATCTCCTCATGCACGTACTGCAGAAGTGTAGTACTTTGACGTTGGTCGATCATTTTGTTCTCTCGATCTTATATTGCAATATCGTACGTAATGCCTTAAATTTGTTTTTTAAGCTTGCAAGTCGCCTAGTTTTGCCTTTTATTGATACAAGCTATGGTTAAAGTGATGAGAAATGATATTTATAGTTTTAAAATGTGTAATTATTTTCACTTATTTCTTTTTAAAAAAATAGGTAATTAAATTTAAAATTCACATGAAATAATAGTTTTTTAATAATAAACCTTTTTTTTTTAAATAATGTGTGAGACTTATACACTTTAAAAATATTGTATCTAGTGTTACTTTTAAGTTATATATAATTCTTTGAGGTACAGTGTTTTGTATAGCATCATACGATCAGATCGATATATTATTAATTTTAATATAATATTGATCACAAATGAATGTCCTCTTTTTTTTTTTTTTTAATTTTTAAAGAAAAGTTAATTTGATCTTTTAGAAAAAAAAAAAAATGTTTGAATTGACTCCTAATTCAAAACGAACAAGGAGTCGGGAATTGACTATTTCGTTTCAATGACGCGTTATACGTACAAACGGCATGCAGCATACTTCAAAACAGATTTTCACAATTAATTTGTGCATTTTCCAATCAACTAAATAAAATTCATGAAGAAAATGTTTCTGAGATTTTTATTTGTACTGCACATGACCATGACCTCATTAGCTAGCTAGTTCCATTAATGATTTAATAGTACTTATAATAATGTTATAATTAGGTGAAGTGCCTAATTCTCACCTAAACATCAATATTACAAGAAAAATAATTTTTTGCGTTACTTAAATTGGATACAAAAAATATAAAATAGTTGCGATTATTTTTTTACAACCATTTTGTGTTTTTTACATTCAATTTAAGTGACGCAAAAAATTATTTTTCTTGTATTGCATTCTAGATATTCCAATAATATTAAACTGGTTCAAACCAGCACAAGAATATATATTATATATATGATCTTTACTAACCTTTGAACCATTCCTATATATATACGATGAACATAATAATAAATTAAGTAAACTCATAAACTAATGTGGTTTGATATAATATATCAGATTGTATAGTTACTTTTATTAATGTAAAGTAAATCTAAATCAAACATAGGTATCACATATATCAATCCACAAGCTAGATGATCAGTTTGTGAATTTTCTTTATAGTTGTAGCACTACTATAACAACTTTGATCATTTCTCGGTCTTTTATAATAATAATAAAATTAATTATATATATTTGATATATATTATGGCGAAGCACTTATTTTTCTACTTGTTTGACTAATTGTTTTGCTCCCAATTAATAGCAAAAATACGGAATAAATTAAGCATTTTTTGAACATTTTATATTATTTTTAAAATATAATATATATATATATATATATATATATATAAATGTGCCCCTAAGACATAAATAATTAATTAATTAGACATAGAAACTAAGCTTAAATAATAAATATTTAACCCATATATAGTGTAATATTATTCATGATCAGTTTATTCTCGACAACCAATTTTCGTAAGTTGACTTTCAAATATTTGATGTATCTCTGGTGGGAGAAAACTAGTCATCTACGCAAAGACACTTGAAATTATCAGCCGATAACATGATGATCTGGTCTTTACCCCTTTTCCAGTTTCCTAGCTAGCTAGTTATGTGTTAATATATATATATATATATATATATATATATATATATATATATATATATATTTCCCATTTTAAGAAAAATGTTTTTTTTTTCAGTATAAAATGTTACTGCTCAATGATTTATAGTCTTAAAAAGAAAGAGAAAAACATATCAAATCTTCATCGAAAGAGAGAGTGGAATATTAATAAAATAGTTCGTAGATGAGCATGAATCATGATATGCTAAGTCGTTCAAGAAATATTCTTTGCGTATCCACACACATTATACATGATATACAATATTAATTAATTAATAATGTTGTTGTCTCTTGTCGGCAAGTCTTTTTTTTTTCACTTTTTAATGAAAATTTTGACGGATAACAACCAATGAATTTTGCATAATTTAATTCATATGTTTATCTTGTTCTTATTCTAAATTTAATTAGAACCCGGGCTTAATTAAACTCTAGAAAATCTTTAAATTACTAAACATATTTCGAATATGTATGCATAATACATAGATATTTCAAATATATATGCATGATATATAGTTGTTCTCAAGAGTCTTGGTCATTTAGTATATAGACATGGCCAAGAGACTAATAGTCTGATGGCACATATATGACTCAATTCTTTAAATAAAAAATCTGAGTTTAAAACCCCCCACCTCTTATGTTAAAAAAATATATAGAGGCGTGTGAATAAGGAATAAGTTACTTTAACACGTTAATAAAATTATGATTATAATAGATCATATAGGCGGACAAAATATATAATTTGGTAATCAATAGCTTTCAATGTATATTTATAATAATTATAATATGAGATATTTTCGTTTTAAATGTAACAAACTCGAAAGAGTTAGGATAAGGTTCAAATAAAAGAAATATTAATAGATAGTATTAAAACTGTAATGACAGACCTATCCACGATGTAATTATTTGTACTTGCATAGAAAAAATATATATATACATATATATATATTTTTTATGGTAAAACAAACTTCATTCATTCATAATGGGACATTACATTTTTTACCTGAGACATATAGAATACAAACTAACTACTACTTTTAAGGCTTTCTAGTATACAACTTTCTTAGTGACTAATATGGTCTAATCCATTATTGTAACCCTCTATAGAAAAACCGTTTAAGAGATAACACTCTGTTCTAAGACAGAGTTAACAAACCTCACACTCTGTCTTAAGACAGAATTAACAAACCTTATGACATAATTAATAAACCCCACACTTTGTCTAAGACAGAATAGATGACATATTTTATGGACAAACGTTTAAAAAATAATGAGTTTTTTATTTTTATTTTTTATTTTAACCTAAAACAAATGAAATAATAGAAAACGTAAAAGATACATGAAAAAATAGCGAATTATAGCTTGGAAAGCTTAGATCTGTATTTTCAACCTTAGAGGAAATAAAAAAAATGCAACACAAAGATTATGGTGGCATGTGAGAAACACATGCCACCCTGGAAGTATGGTAGACAGTCTAGTCTGAAAAAACTAATGGCCCTGGTCCAAGAAATGCTGTGTGGTGGAGATAGAGCTCCCCTTGCGGGCCGCCGTGGATGTCACACGCACACTTAATTTGGACATTGCTTGTAGCTCACGTGATGCTTCGTTTGATGAAATTCTTTGCCCGGTTGAAGGATCGGCACTTTGAGAATCTTGTGGTGGGGTTCATGGTGTTCGATGGGTTCCAGAGAACAACAGATCGGCATTTCGCCCTATTTTAAACAAAAACAAAAACAAATAAAAGAAAAAAATTAGAGATAAGAGGGATGAATGGCCTAACCTCCCTCCTCTGGTCTGGGTTTTTGAGAGGGCAGCTGCTCTAGAGAAAAAAGGGCGAGCGCGAGAGAGGGTTTATATTAAAATATACATATATATATATAAGTAATACTAGGTACAAGTTTCAAATTGACAAATTTTATACAATCACTTTGTAAAAATGGGATCTCACTAACTAATAATAGTTCTTTTTTTACATTTTTTTTTTTATGTAGGGTCTACTTTTTGTAAAAAAATTTGTACGAGACTTATCTATTTGGAACTTGTATAAATAATTTATATATATGTTTGTATGCATTTATGAGCAAAATCTGTTTTCTCCATCCTTTAGTTTGTGCCTATGAGAAAAACAAACTAAGAAAAGAGAGAAATTCCAGTTCTTCACATTTTTCATTTTACACTTCATTTTTGGTCCTATTTATTTATTTTAGATGATATCTTGGCCCTTGGGAAGAAAAAAGTCGAGACATAAATTATTGCCAACAAGATCAGAATATCAGATGGCCATCTCTCTCTCTCTCTCTCTCTCTCTCTCTCTCTCTCTCTCTCTCTCTCTCTCTCTCTCAGCAATATTTGTTTAAGAAAACGAGCTATATATAATATGAGCAATGCTACATACAGTCGTAGAATTGTAAACGCCGCGCAATCACTTTGAAAAAGAGTGGGGTCCATGATTAAAAAGTTAGTTTTTTTTCATGTGGGTCCCATATTAATTCATTTTTTTCAAAACAATTGCACGCCGCTTGCACAACCACGACTGTAAATATTATTTCTCATATAATATATATTGTTCATTTGTAATGGCACGTAATTGACTTGATCTGGCCACGTCAGCCTAACATGTTATTGGATTTTATTTTATTTTACTTTTTTTTTTCTTTTCATACTTAAAGGGTTCTTTGCTTCTTTTCTTTTAGAGAGACGATTTGGATTCAGAAACCATATCATATTAAATAATTATTATAATTTTTTTAAATTTTTATATAAAATATAATAAACAATTTAATTTTTTTAAAACTCATAATAATAATAATAATAATAATAATAATATTAAAAAATAATATTCTAATAATAATTTGTTTAACTTTTAACTTTCATATAAAACCATAAGAAAATGCTATTATGCCGCCTGAATTTATCCCATCATTTTTACCATTCATGTATTTAGATATATTTTTTATTTTTTTAATTAATGATTAAAGAAGGAATTTTTAGTATATTGGTGTATATATATAATTTTTATTTTTTAAAAAAATATTTAAATATGTTAAAAAATATAACAAAAATAACAAATAAAAATAAAAATACAAGTTTGCACTAGGCGGCACATTCAGTGGTCATTGCTGGGCGGTACCCTGACATAATTCAAAACTATATCATCTAATCTCATTATCCAAACAAATCCTTATTCTTTTTATGCCGTTTCATTTTCACGTGTTTATTGTGCTCTCTCTCATTCTTAAAGCATACCATTTAAAATTAATAGATGACGAGTAATATTAAGATAAATATAAATTATTAAAATTATAATTTTTTCTTATCTTAAATTGTTTATATAAGTGATGATTTAATGCCATATTAAAACAGAAATCATGAATTCAAATTCTAACTCTATACTATATGATATATATCGGCACAAATCACAAGCATTTTTCAATGCCTAACTAGACTCTTGCATGCCTTAAATATATATATATATATATATATAGAGAGAGAGAGAGAGAGAGAGAGAGAGTAATGCTACATCCATAAATGTGTCATACAAAAACAATCTCACAAATTGATATGATTTTATCTAATCTGTTAGATCTACTTTATAATAAAAGTACTTTATAATCTAACGAATCACATTAATCTATATCAATTTATAAAATTAATTTTATATAATATTTTTATGATTAGAATATTTCACATACATACATACATATATATATATAGCATTACTATCATTAAAATTATAATTGCACGCTATATTATGTGTACTAAATAACTTTTGAGTTTCGAGATTTGGGCCGAAGGTCAGTGAGTAAAGCCCATAGTTAAAATCCTGGGCCGGTGGCCTTGTAAATAAATCCGGAATACGAATCTCACACCGCCACCGCATGGGGCCGCCAACTTAGTATTATGGTTATTAGTCGATTTGATGAAGTATCAATTTTAAGTCGACAGTCCACGCGGTTTCAACTAGTCCTAAGAAAACAGCTTCAAATTCATTAACATTTTTGTGGACTTTTAGGACATACTTAGAAGGGTGGGCTCTACAGTTATCGCTGGGGCTCGCTAGTGTATTTCAAGTATTATTTTTTAATTTTTTTCACATTTTTTTAACTTTTAAATATTTTAAAAAAATTCACAACAATATTAAAGAATACTTCCTTAATCATGAAGTAAAATAAAAAATAAAAAAAATAAAAACCAAAAAAAAAAACATCCAATGGGAAGCCTAGCATTTTCCTACTTAGAATATCTCAATTTATATGTTAATAGTAGTGAAACGATTTAAATTAAGTTATTTTATTAGATTTTGAAAAATGGGAGAAAAAAAATTAAATAAAAATATTATAAAGTTATTTGAATATAAATTTTTAAATATAATTTTTGTTTTGAAATTTAAAAAAGTAGTGTTGTTTTTCGTATTTTGTTTTAGAATTTAAAAAAATTATATAATTAGATAAAAAAGTTAATTATTTAAAATTAAAAAATATTTTATGAAATAAAATATTTGAAAATATTTGAAAATAATTGTATTGTCAATTAATGGACCTTTATTTTTCGACCAAGACTATTTCACTTCACGTTCATGTAGGAAGAGTTTGGCAAATGGATTCTCAGTTTTCGATACCTAACTATACCTTTTTGGAGATTATACATCCAAATGCTTTTGTGTATATAAAAGTAGTTCTCTTAAACTTTATCGAATTTATGATCATTTGTTACGGAAAAATTATGATAATTTTGTAGAATCTTTCTAATAAAATATCAAGAATACACATTGGGTATCAAAATAAATAAATAAATAAAACTAAATCTAATCGAAGTCTGAATTTTCAGTTTTTTTAAAAGTTTTGTCAATAAAGAGTTTATAAAAATTAAGACAATACCCGTTATTAATAAATTTATATACGAAAAAAGCCTCTTATAAATTAGTAGTTTGACTTATAATCTAAATATTTTTTTATATTTATCAATCATAAATATAATTTCAAAGCACGACTTGCTTTGATGGCTCACCAAAATAAATCCCACGAGTGTACGTTTTCTTCATAATTGTTTACGTATCATCTATTTATATCTTCTTGAAAATTTATTATTTACATGTACAAAACTTCAATATATAAATTCGGATAAAACTTATTATAATTATAAAAGGTCAAAGTTGGACCAAATGATATAATATATGATCTGAAAATAGGAGAACCTAGTTCGAATCCATTCCTGTATTAAAAAAAAAAAATTATCGTTATAAAAGAATTTAAAAAACTAATATATTATTATTTTAGTCAAAATATAATATTTTGACATCAACAATATATTGAATGTGCCAATAAACAAGTTGATGAATATATATATTTTTATTTTTTCTTTATAAAAAAATATATTTTTTTTCATTCATTTATCTTTTTCCATTTGTTTTGGTAGGTCCATCTTCCTAGGACCTAATCCATCTCGTGTCATATACCTTGTAGGACTAGCCTCACGATCCCCATCTACTTTGATTGGCCTCTCATTGGTTAATTATTTTTATTCTAATACTTTTCCACCATTTTGTCCGATTCAAATGTTTAGGAATTAGAGCACTATTTCCAATTAAAAAATGATTTTTAAGTTTGTATATAACTTTTCAACTTTGATTTTTTTTTTTTTTTTTAATTTTGTAAAACGCGATGTGCAATGTAAAATTATCGTTATTAATCTAATTAACGAAAAACTAACAAAAGTTTTTTGTTGAGAAAATTACAAACTTAAAGATCAAATTGATAAAATTAAAAGTTGAGAAAGCAAAAAGTTATGAATTTTAAAAAATAAAATAAAGTTTAATACAAAACTCTAGATTGTTTAAATTAATTCTAGATTGTGTTTCGTATTCTGATAAATTGAGTAGTTTCTCTCTATGACCTGCAAGATCAACTAAAATGAGAGTTCAGGCTGGTGAATGACACATCCGATACTTAAGTTAAAATAATCTTTTGTGAGGAGTGCACTAGGAGAAAGTATTTAAGAAAGTGGGTACAAGCAGAGATTAAAGCTTCCAATCCCTTTACCTGGGATGTGCTTATATAACCAATTGTGGTGGTCTCTACCCACTGCTAGTAGATCGTGCAAGGTTGTATTGAGCGTTATACTAGTTATAGGGTTATACTCTATCATGTCAGCTGACGTCTTGTCGTATTGTATGTGGGTCGCTTTTTCTTTCTCTGTCGTCTCTTGTGGTACGTGAGGGGAAGGTGCGCATACTTAGGGGTGCTACCAGCACCCCACCCCGCATGGTGCGGGGGTGGGGTTTTCCTCCCCCCCCTCCACCCCCGCATCCTGATTCACCCCGCCTCATTTCTACTTTAAATATTGGCTATATTTTATTATGTTAACAAAATTATTTCTAAATCTAAAATTGATAAAAAAAATATATTTTTAGATCTAAATTGTAAATTTAAATTTTGTAAATATGACTATAATTTAAAAATTATGTAGTTTTTAAATTTACTGGTGCATATTTTGTGTAAGTTGTAGTCTAATAGTTGTTAAACTGTATAGTTTTTAAATTTACTAATGTATACTTTGTGAACAAATCTAACAAATTATAATATATATTTATATATACACAATTTGTAAAACATAAATATATGTTTATATATAAATATATATTTATGTTTTTGTATATATATGTAACAGTTCGCTAGAAATTCAATTGTGAAATTTCTATTAACTTTAGGAACCTCGTGAAAACCCCATAAGTTTTCACGAATTCATTAATCGTATAGGTTTTTGTCTAACTACATAGTCAATGTTATTATTTCCTATGGTATCAGAAGTGTGTTTTTGATTATTAGAGATAGTTAGAAGTGTCAAAATGTATTATGGTTTGTGCCATTAGACTCGGAGGGTTATTTAAAGTTTTATGGCGCAATAACATTTTTTCATATTTTCGGACAAAACGTCTGTTCAAAACTGTAGATATTATTGGATAAAAAGAAATATCTTGAGGTAATTTTCGTGAATATTATTGGGTAAAAATATTTTGAGTTGATTTTTATAAATATTATTAGATAAAAATATCTTAAGTTGATTTTTTGTAGATATTATTGGATAGAATATTATAAGATAATCTTTTATAGATATTTTGGGTAGGAAAAAACTACACTCAATTCTCAACTCCAGCCTTATCATCTTCCTTATCCCGTCCATAAGTAGCTCCAGCCATCACCTACAAACTTATCTTCATTTACACGTTCCTTTAAAAGAATATTAAATACTTTCTCTCGGACAGCTTTTAGGAGTTCTTTTGTACGCCCATTTCGAAGCTTTTTTCCTCGTGATCGCACTTGAAATTTTATAAGAAATGCAGAGATCTAGGTAAGTTAGCTTTTAACTTAGTAGCAGTCTACTGTGTATGTGTGTTATCATATAGGTCATGCCATGCCAAGTTATCACGTAATTGTCTATTATACAGAATTTATTCTGTCATCAATTTTTATTTGTTACATAATATATTCTGTCATGTATTACTGTACCTTACAAGTACGTCATGCTAAGTATATCATCTATTACATGTATGTCAAGTCATGTAATATTTACTGTTGCAAGTATGTCATGTTAAATATATTGTCTATTATATGTTATGCCATGTTACGAAATGTTTCTATCTCAAGTTGGTCACGTATTTCAAGTTATGTTCAAACCACGTTATGTTACATCAGGGCTTTAGTCATTTCGTATTCCAGTCACGTTTCATCTTGATTACTTATGTATGGGGTTACAGCAATTGTGACGCATACACTACGTGAGACACAACAATTATGACATGTAGAATACATGGGGCCACAACAACTGTGGAGTATGTATTTACACGTATAATACATGGGGTCACAACAACTGTGGAATATGTATTTTTCATGTTAAGTCAAGTTATGCTTTAATTACTTATGAATTTGATTATGCATTTATGTTTTTACTGTCATCTATGCATCATTAGCTTGTGTGGAAGTTTTTTGTTAACTTACTGAGATTTGTAATCAAATCTCACTTTGGTAGTCCCAACTACCATTCCCCCCGAATGGTAGATCTTGTTACAGGACCTAAAGAAGAATCAGGAGCTGATCAACTAGACACAGTTGACTAAGCGATGGTGCGACGTCAATGTTAATATAGTAGTTAACGTAAATTACTACTTGTACAATGGAGTTGCATCTCTAGTACTTTTTGGATCATAACTATTTTGGACTAGTGTTGTGATCTGTTCAATGAGTCTTTATGTATGAAGTATGTTTTAAGCATTTGGGATATTTTTAATTTAGTGCATAGTATTGCTAAAGAAAAAAAAATTATCCGCTGCGAATATTGCATAATGTTAGATGCATGTTAGGAACATTGCATCTTATATGTCATGAACGGGGGCAGGTAACCTTGTGTTGCCTGTCTCGACGCTTCAAATGTCCGTCCAATCCCAAACGGAATTTGGGGGCGTCACATATAAATATTTATATTTTTATATATATACAATATATATAGGTGAGGGTGGGTCGGGGGAAATGTGGGGCGGGGTTGGGCCTTCCCCACCTCGACTAGGGGAACTAGATGCTGGGTGGTGTACCCCATCCTGTCGTGCGGGGCGGGGCGAACAGGGGCGGGATAGCTGGGTGTGGGGTCCTGCTGCCCACCCCTACGCATACTGTCGTGATTACAAGAGTGAGTGGATGTCCGACTCTGATGTTGTGTGCTGTTCCTCTGGCTATTTAATGTGGCGTGCGGTGTGAGTTGTGGTTCAACTAGGTGTCATGACTAGTTATCATATCTGACGGGTCTTTTTGGACTTTGTCTAGCCCTCCTTCATTTGCAACTTCTATGCTGAGGATACCCATTGTCAGCTTGGCCCCGAGAGGAATGAACTATACTTGGCCAAGGTGGGAAATAAAAACCACTCTCATATATCATTTTTGAGTTATTTTATTTTTAAATTGGTGTGTAGAATATACCATCTATATCATTTAAATAATAAATTTTAAATTATAAATTTATCTTTTAAATTAAATTAATAATATAAATTATTTATTAAATATACTCTACCCTACAATTTGATATAATTTTTATATTTTTTTCTTCGTAAAGAGTTTTGTTTTTTTATGCCCGAAAATGTGTTCCGAACAAATCCGAAAAAATAACTTATAAGAAAAGAATAATTATATAGCAGTGTTATACTTTTTCATATTATTTAAATATATAATTTTACTATTTTATTTTATTTTATTTTACACTTAAAAATTTTAATATGTTGGATGTGAGGTGCTGTAATATAAGAAAAAAACCAAAAAACCGAACAGTAGAAGAAAAAATGAAGACGGACACGCAGACAGGTAAAACCCAACACTCCCAAGAGGGAAAGCGGATACTACCAATCTGTCCCAACGGTGACCTTCACAGTTTTTTTTACTCTCTCGATTTAGGTTTCCCAAAGTCTCCGTTCCTCTTCCGATTCTCTTGCTCTCTCGCACCTGCTGGTAAGCTTCGATTTCTCTTCTCTGCTGTTTCTTGTGCTTTAATTTCCTTCATCCGATTATCGGTATTATTACTACTACTACTACTACTATTACTACTGGGTACCGAATTTGTGCTTGTTGCTGCTTGAACTGGGTTCTCTGTAACCCTTTCTGTTGGAGCAGTGGAAACTAGTTTTGGTGGTTTAGTATTAAACAGCCAAGCTCGCTCTTCAAGATTGTTTTGGATTTTTGAGAATCCTTTTGTAGGTTTGACTGGCGGAGTTTCTTTTGTATAAAGTTGAAAAGAAATGGATGCTTTCTATTTTCTTAGAAATGCCATCTTCGGTGTAACTTATGTAGTCCGCCTGCCTAATTTTAGCTCAAGATATGTATGACCTTTTGAAATACCTGTCCAAACATCGTGCTACATAAACCGTATCAATTTCTGATCATTACTGGACTTTCTACCGTGGGTTTAGTATCTTGGATATGTGATTGATGTTCAAAGCAATTATTATGTATGGGAAAGTTTTGTATATTTGGCAACGAAAAAGGAAGCTGGGCAAAAAATTAGAAAAACATTAATTAGTTTTGAGTTCATTGCCTTTGCACGTGGCAGTTAAAACTCCTTTCTGCCCGCCCCCCCCAACAGAGAGAGAGAGAGAGAAAGAGAGAGTAGTAAGTCTGTCTCCAGAATTTGAAAGGTGAACCGTAAGCTTTTTCTTTTTCTTTTTCTTTTTCTTTTTTGGTATTGGGAATATAAAGTAAAAGGAGAACCAAAAGCTTTTTTTTTTTGGGCATTGAGCATATTTTCTGATGTTATTGATAGAGATGAAGGTGCTTCTCTAACTCATCTAGTGGAGCAGAAAACGAGTTCCTTGTTGCGTCTAATGTTGGTTAACCACATGTGGTCTTCATCCCCCATAGAAGTTCATTGAAGCATACTGTGAATTACCTTGTTGGGTGGTTTGGGCCTTTTTTACTTTATCTCCCTAACTTTTCAAAAACGTGCACTTGACCCCTCCTTCCTTGTGGGTTGTAGGTTTGGAGTAAGATGAAAACATCAGTCTTTCTGTCAAAACTAACATCAACCTTGCATGAGTTGATGATGATTTTTTTTTTTTTTTTTGATAAGTAAAAGAAGATATATTAGAACAAGAAAAGGGCAAGGCCCGAGTACACAGGGGGTATACAAAGAGCCTTGCTAAAGGCTAAGAGCTGCGAAGGGCAGCATAAAGTTCAGTAAAAGAAGTGCCATTTAGTACAATAGAGGAAGCCCACAAAGCTAAAGTATGGTAAAAGAAATCCCTAAGGCCTTCCGGTGAACGCTCCTTATCCTCGAAACAGCGACTATTCCTTTCATTCCAGGTGCACCACATTAGGCATGAGTTGATGATGATCCTTTATGTGATTTACCTCTTCTGTGACTTTTTCTCATGTGCATCTTAGTCCAAATCACATGAAGTTTTAGTGCAAGGGTTGAGAAGTAAGGGAAGCAAAGTGTTATGGCGCAGTTCACATCAAAGAAATATATGCCTGTGTAATTGTGTTACATGAAGTTTTAGTGCTAGTTTTGAGAAGTAAGGGAAGCAAAGTGTTATGGCGCAGTTTACATCAAAGAAGTGTATGTCCGTGTAATTGTGTTTGTGCACTATTATGGTTTCTGATGATTTCTTGGTCATCATTTATTGTTGCTTACAAGTCTTTACTGTCAAGGTATCTAGAGGATCAACCTAGAACTTAGTACTGTGAAGGTGATCTTGAGGATTAAACTAGGATTGACTGGCATTTGAAATGATTGCTATGCTGTTATACGATTAAGCATCTTTGGTTATGCTGTGATTCTTTATATTGCTTTTACATGGCATGTTCTATCTGATTGGGTTTTGAGAAAATCATTATGCACAAGCATAAAATGATAGGGCCAATAAGTATAGAAGCAATATATTATAAGTCCTCGACTCTTTCACAAGAGCCTAAACATCTTATGTGTTGAACTTAAGCATAGTCAAATTGAGGGCTCTGCATGCGGGCATGCATTTGCTCAAATTATCGAAGAACATTCTGCCGAGTGCCTTCGTAGTTTTTTCCCCTAATTTGTATCCCTGGTCACTTCCATTATCTACTAACACCCTATATATTTTGTGCAATCACGATCGGACCCAGTATATCTTCAGAAGGTCAGTGTTTATAGTCATGAAAATTTACATTTCTTTTGTTTCTTCTGATTAAGACTAAGAATTTGCATTTGATTTTGGTCAAGGTCACCATCCAGTTTTATATATTGTTTCTCTAAACACTTTAGGGCTCTTGTAACATATTTCTACTTTTAGCATAACATCTTTGCTTGGAGCCATGCTTTAGCTAAGAGCCATTTTAGCAGCATTTTCATTTGATATGAACTTTCTTAGACTCTTCTTTGGAATTTCTATCAAATGCTATTTATGCATCATATTTCTCATTTGCAGTTTTGAGTAAGTTATTTATAGGTGATATTTATTGTTAGCACTTTTGCATCTTGTGGGTCAGTTTGATGGAAGTGTGTTAATCTTGAACTTTGGATTTATGCATGATTTCTTATATTTCCACCAGGATGGATTCCTGATGTTCTTCTGCCTATGGTTCTGTAGTATGAATAGTAATCTCTCTCTCTCTACCCAAATGTGTTATTGCCTATATGTATCTGCACACCGACAAGCCATAAACAAAATTTGAACAGTTTTGTCCTTTTGCTTTGAGATACAGAATCTGTAGCCTGGATAAGGGATCGTGCTTGATTAACTGAGGTTTGAAACTGTTGTCCACAATTATAGCTATTTGTGGATCTCAGATGGATGACGGAGGGCACCGTGAAAATGGCAGACACAAAGCAGATCAATATAAAACAGCTCAGGGTCAGGTATGAGAAACAATTTGCACAGTTACATACATTTTCTTAACTAATGTCCAATGTGATGAAGTTCAAAAGCTTCTGTTGTTGCAGTGGTTGATGCAACATCAGCCAACGATGAAACAAATAATGGGTCTTATGGCTGAAAGAGATGCAGCCATTCAAGAAAGAAACTTGGCCCTTTCTGAGAAAAAGGCAGCTATTGCAGAGCGAGATATGGCATTTTTGCAACGAGATACAGCAATTGCAGAACGAAATAATGCCTTGCTGGAACGGGACAATGCCATTGCTACTCTTCAATACCGGGAAAACTCCTTGACGAGCGGTAATATGTCATGCCCACCAGGATGCCAAATCTCACGGGGGGTGAAACACATCCACCACCCACAGCAGCACACACATCATTTACCCCACATGGGTGAGGCTTCTTACAATACGAGAGAAATGCACACAACTGATGCCCTTGCAATATCACAAGTTGCTTCTGAGGCTGCTAAGTCACGACGGGCCAAACGAACGAAGGAGACCAAGGGCATGCCATCTGATAAGAAGGCTTCAAAATCTCCAAAGAAGATAAAGAGGGAGAGTGATGACTTGAATAAAATCATGTTTGGCAAGACACATGAGTGGAAAGGTGGGCAGGATATGGGTGGTGGAGGTGATGATCTGAACAGACAGTCAGGGATTTCAAAGTCTGATTGGAAGGGACCGGACCTGGGGTTGAATCAAGTTGCATTTGATGACTCAACCATGCCTGCACCAGTATGCTCCTGCACTGGAATCCTGAGGCAGTGTTACAAATGGGGAAATGGGGGTTGGCAATCTTCATGCTGCACCACAACCATGTCAATGTATCCTCTACCAGCTGTGCCCAACAAGCGGCACACTCGCATAGGTGGGAGAAAGATGAGTGGAAGTGCCTTTACCAAGCTGCTCAGCCGTCTTGCAGCAGAAGGACATGATTTGTCAAATCCTGTTGATCTGAAGGACCACTGGGCTAAGCATGGAACAAATCGCTACATCACAATCAAATAGACGTGTAAACATCAGTGGAATGGAGGAATAGGATAATAGCGAACGAGAAAAAGCCATTAGTGAACAGGTATGCATCTTCCACTATTTTTCGTTTAAACCAAGGATTTATTTGGCACAATAGGACAAGCTTGTTAGGATGCAAGTCGGTTTACTCTCTTCCTGCAGATAGTTTGCTTCCTCCGTTTGTCATCTTTGTAACTTTGATATCAACATAATAACGAATGAAAGGCTTCTCATCTTCCTTCTTATTCCACATTGAACCAAGGAAGAAGCATCCCTTGGCTTAAAACTAGTTAATTGTTGTCCATATGAAGGGATCGGTCCTTGGTAAGGTTAGGTAGTTGTTGGAAGTTGCATCTCAAGGTTCGGAATACTTGTATGAAAGGAAGTGTCACTCTAAAGTGGAAGATTATCTTTCGCTGAATAATTTGGCCATGTTCCGGGACATGGACATGTATAGCTGAACTTATTCCGCATGGCCATGAGATGACATGCTTTAGTTTGATTCTGATGATAAGGTGGACGAGTTGTCTGGCGCTCTCCTCGACTTTTGAGGCCAAAAATCATTGTATCTGCTCTGCTTTCCAAAGACACAGGCTTTTAATACGCTAACGCAGTTTACCTTGGTTTACATTTTGCTGATTTCACGAACTTCAGATGCCCATAATACGTTAGAATCTTAAATTTGTTACCGTGAATTTTAACGAAGAACGATGGATTGAAGAAAGTGACCAAAGATTACAAAAATATATCCTTCAACATATAGGTTTAAATAGAATGACTGGATAAAAATATCACATTACTAACAATTATATTTAAACAAGAAGAATAGAACTCTTATTAAAAAAAAAAAGAGAAGGGAGAATAGAACTACAGTGTCAGATTACAAACTGGTCAGCACCGATGCATCAGACAGGGATAATTGTATCCATACATTTTTTTTTTTAAAAAAAAAAAAGATAAATATGGTATTTATATAAAAAAATTGTTTTTTAACAGTAACATCACCTTTTTTTTCAAGCAGTGTACTATATTTGTATATTTTAGAATTATATTTAATATTACTATTTTCTGAAAAATAAGCTTTAACAACAATTTTTTTTATAAAAATAAAGTCATAAATTAATGTGTTTTGATGTGATATATTATTGTAAAATTATTTTTATTATAAAAAAGATTTGATATTTATTTTAGTTTATAAATTTATTTTTATAAAATTTAATTTCACGCTTGTATTAGTTCTGTTTGGCCACTGAGATTTTTCAGATGAGATTTTTGAATTTTAAGATGAGATATTAAAATATTATTATTATTTTAGAATTTGAAAAAATTAAAAAAAAGTTAAATTGTTTATTATATTTTGTATGAGAATTTGAAAAAATTATAATGATAAAATAAAAATTTTATATTTAAGATGAAAAATTTTAATGGCGAAACTATACTTAAGTCTCCAAAAGAGATGCGGGAAGATAGCCTCATACATTACTGCTTGAATTTCGGCCCTCATACAAGTTTTAAAAAATAATCAGTCACTCAATATTCTAGTAATTGGTTATTTTATCTGCAAATATAACTGTATTAATTAGATATTATTTTTTAATTCAAACACATCAAAATTAAATAAATTAAAAATAATTACAATTTTATAAATAATTATATAAATAATTTTATATATAATTATAAAATATATAAACATCACATAATCGTTTAAAAAAAAAGATTTTTAAAAATAATTACATGGCGATGTCATAGTTACTGTTATAAATATCTTTCATTATTAATCATTAGATAGAATTTTATTTTTTAAAATAATAAATTAAACGTTTGATAGATAATGCCTTGCCATCCCGACAAAATGTATAGTGTCCGAGGGAGAAGCTTATTCCTGTGGTAAAATAAAAATAAGAAAAATAAAAGGAAAAAAAGAAGACGGAGCTTGTGTCCCAACTCCCAAGCGGCAACTCTGCGCACTTTGAAGGGCAGCTCAAAAAGCCTATTCTCTACCGTGGATATCATCCCCCACATTTTGGCCGATAAAACCCATCGCGGACTTCAATAGCAGTCGATCATGCTTTTGCTTTTGGGTTTCATGTGCGGTGTGCGGACACTGAAGTGAGTTGTGTCGATTCAATTTAGCCCAAAGAGGTAGGGTCTATCTTCTATTACTATTATTAACCGTGTCTGTGCGTTTGGTCATGCAGTCAGTTCTTTATTTCTTCGTCTGTTTCTGCTCATTTGGGTATCAATAACTTTGTAGAGCTTGTTGTTGGTGTTGGGTTTGGAGATTTTGATTGATTAGTACTATGTAAAGTGGTAAAGTGGTTTTAGGGTTTTGTATATTTGTTAAAGGGTTTAGTATAATAGTGGGAGATGGGTTGCGCTGATGAAAGTGGAACTGCTAGTAAGCGGGGCTTCAATCTGCTTTTAGAGTGAAATCGCAGAACCAGTCGGATATGCAAAATTTCAATGCGTCTCAGATGGGGTTTCCTGTTCGTCAACTACCGCAAAATTTGAGTCCTGGAGGCAGTGAGAATGATAACCAGAGACCTGGTATACCACCCTCACACACGATTAACCCTGCTTCTCTGCTTCAATACTCGCAGTTTATCGGGTCCTCGCCGTCTTCTGGGCAATGGGGTTCCCAGAATTTGAGCCCGGGGGTTTCCCATTCTAGGTCTTTGTCTCAACCTACGTTTTCTGCGCTTGATAGCTTGTTGCCCCCTTTGAGCCCTTTGCCTTATTCTGAACCTTCGACGAGCTCGCTCTCTGACCCAATTACCATGGATGTGTCTATGGAAGAAAGTGCTGTTAATTCTCATGCCTTATCACTTCCTTCGCCCATAAACGGAGGTAATGCATTTCAGGTTGGTGAGGGCCTTCCTCCTCGTAGAGGACACCGGCGCTCCAATAGTGATGGTATTCCATTAGGATTCTCAACCATGATTCAATCTTCACCTCAGTTGACTCCCATTGGGGGTTGGGGAGTTTTGGATCAGTCTATTTCTGGAAGCGAGAATTCAGGGGTGGACAAGCCAATCCAGTTGGTGTTGAAGGGGGAATTGAAGAGGCATAGTGATGGCAATAACATTGCCAATGGGAAAGGTGAGGGAATATCTGAGGGAGTAGTTCTGGATGACTTGTTTAATGAATTTATGAATTTGGAAAACATTGATAATATGAACTCACATGGTACTGAGGAAAAGGATATGGATAGTAGAGCCAATGGCCCGAATATGAAGGGATGTGATGGCAGTGATAATGAAGTGAAAAGTCGCAAGAATGACTATCTAAACTGTGTGCAGTGGTCAAGCTCAAGTTTTGCTGATGAGAAGAGAGAAGGAAAAAGAATTGCTTGTGGAGACACGAAGCCTACTGTCCGACACTCGAGAAGTGTTTCAATCGATAGTTATATGGGAAATTTGCATTTTGATGACGAATCACCAAAGCTCCCACCTATAGGAACTCGAGTGGGTCAACAATCACCTAGCAATGCACCAGAGGGGAACTCAACTAAGTACTGCATGGGGTTTGGAAATGGTCATTTTAATGAGGCTGAGCTGGAAAAGATCAGGGAAAATGCGAAACTGGCTGAGATTGCACTATCAGACCCCAAACGTGCCAAGAGGTTTTTTTTTTTCCCGTTTAAATTATATCAGTCTATTAGCGATCAATGTATCGTTGTACTAATTTCCAATCTGCTCATCCAGGGTTTTGGCTAATCGTATGTCAGCTGCTCGTTCCAAGGATCGGAAGACGCGATACACCACAGACATAGAACACAAGGCACAAATTCTACAGACAGAGAACACCACCTTGTCAATCGAGGTTACAAAGTTACAGGTAGTATCTGGATGATGAGATATTGGTATTCACTAGTAATTTAATTGATTAATTATTGATACTCATTTACCTATAGGAAAAAAATTATTGGAAAAATATAGTTGCAAGCACAATTGTGTACTAATCTGTGCACCAATGTGATGTGATTGGTCAAAAAGTAGATTTTATTGAAAACAGTGTTAATTTAAATCTTAAGTATGAATAAATCAGTATTGGTACACAGATTAGTGCGCGATTGTGCTTGTATGTAGCAAAACTCAAAATTATTGATACTCATTTATAAGTTACTGTTTTTGTTTTGCTCAATCCAGAGAGAGTCTACAGAACTTAAGAGTGAGAATAATGAATTGAGATTCCGCCTTCAGGCCATGGAACAAGAGTCGAAACTCAAAAATGGTATGATACCTTTTTGTCTGTCCTTATACTTTAGCCAGCTGAAACCGACCTTGATTTTTTTGCAATATATATATATTCTAATTCTACAAGTTTCACATGAAACTTTTTCTGCTAATCGAATCTAGCATGAACTGTTGGTTTTATTTTGCTGTGTTTCTTCTGATTTAATTGTTGATATACCCCGTGAAAAAGAAGAAGAAGAGAAAACTACATCATATTTCTTTATTCCACTGAAGATCACTCTCATTCTCCTGTTATAAAAATTTATCTGCTTGACTCTAGCTTCTAATTCCACTTTGCTGGTTCTTTCTTGACCTCGTGAGTGAGTATATGAAGATTTTCTACTTTGTTGATGTACTTTTTTCCTTTGATATTTTCCCTTGGGCATTTCTACATCTATTTTTTTTATTTCACAAACTGATTTGGTTTATTTTTTATCACAGAAAATTCTAGTTTTATAATTATTGATCACAATTTTCTCTGGATTGTTCAATCTCTTCTCCTAGTATATCAACTTCTTGACATATGCAATTGGAAACCTTATCAACGGTAGGATTTAGTTGCTTTGTTGGGTTATTGGGAATATTATATATGAGGGGATTAAATTCAACGTATATGATTTCTTTTTGGGGACTTAGAAGAAAAAGAAAACCTAAAATTGAGATGCCCTTCTATCTGTGAGTAAATATGATATTGAGAGATCTAATGCAAGAGATTTCTGAAGATCAGTGACAGTAAACGTGCCTACATGTGGTTTAAATGTGAAGCCTAGTGTGGCTCACATCTAGCACCTTAGGGCGCCCAAGAGAGGCTCCCTCAGACAATGCACAAGTGGAGCACAAAGATGTGTTTTCTTTTACAAAAGTTTGTAGTTGTAGTTCTAGATGAGATTATAGTATTAACTTTGTTTCTAAGATCTCTATCCCATCGGTTTACCATCCAGTCATATTTATTTCTTTATTTATTTTTGATAAGTTAGTCATATTTATTATTTTTAACTCAAATGCTGTTTCATGTTTTTGAGAACTTAGAAATGGTACTTGATAAAATTGTGTGCTCGAGTGATTAGTTAGAATTCATGCATGTTGAAATTTCAGTTGATTTTGTAACTTTATTTTAGAGTGCAGAAAAGTGTGCAATTTTATATACACCTGCATTTATTTTCTGGTTTGTAAAGGTGTTTTAATTCACATAAGTACTATACCACCCTCAGGTTCCTGCCTGGCTTTATTTAGGGCTCTGGAATATGTACGTAACTGCTTAATTTTGTTGGTTTGATGTGGCCATAAAGATGCTGTTAAAGAAGGTGAAACCCCGCGTAATCAATTATTAAAAAAAATTAAACCCCACAGGATCGAGAACTTGCATTTTGTAATGGAAATGACCCTGGTATTTTGACTAGATAATTATCCATTTGTTATGTATTTTACACCTCCAACATCATCAAGAGAAGGGTTGTCAATTTTTATCACTGCTACAATAACCATATGTTTCCACACCCGCTTGAAACTTTTCCTCTGGACAAGTTCCTATAGATTGTCTCAAACATGAATATTTTTCTCTGAAACAATTTTTATGTGGTTCTATGACAGTTGGGGCTTTGATACAAGACATTAAAGGCACCGGTTCAATTCTTGCTAGTCTTGCATTTATTTTTATCTACTCTCTTTATTTCCATTTCTCATCCTGAGAATTTTAGCATTGTAATTTAGAATCATATTTTGATATTTGATTTTGTCCTATTAAGTACTTAATAATGTTATGGGTGGCAATTGTTTGTTTTGTTTTCAACATGAAGCTTTAGAGGAGGCCTTGAGGGCTGAAGTCCAGCATTTAAGGCTTAGTGTGGTAAAGTGTGGTGGGGAGGGCTACCTCGTGCACTGCATGGCTCAGCAGCTTTCCATTGATGAACAGATGTTCCAGCTGCAGCATCCGCAGGTTAACCATTCGACATGGGAGCAACATGTACTGCCACAGCTGCCTCATCCTGATGGACTAGAGCCCCAGCAAGAGAATGGTGATGTTGCTCAGCAAGAGGCAAATGCATAGGTTGCTTAACTGCTAGCATCAATACAAAGTTACAAAACTGCATTGGGTGTCTCAACTCCATTTGAAATAAAGGTAGTGTGCAATCGTATATAAACTTCTTCAAATCTATCAATATATCAATGTCGTCCATTTGATTAAATTTAAGCCATTTTTTAATTTATTATTTTCAGATGCTATTAGAAATTGAGATAAAGAGTCAGTTTTATTTACTTATCGATCTGCTCGATTCATTTTCTTGGGGTGTGATATGGCTGCATGTTTGGTTTGGAGTTCAAATGTCAAAATTTCAATGGAATTATCGATCTGCTCGATTCATTTTCTTGGGGTGTGATATGGCTGCATGTTTGGTTTGGAGTTCAAATGTCAAAATTTCAATGGAATTATCGATCTGCTCGATTCATTTTCTTGGGGTGTGATATGGCTGCATGTTTGGTTTGGAGTTCAAATGTCAAAATTTCAATGGAATTATCGATCTGCTCGATTCATTTTCTTGGGGTGTGATATGGCTGCATGTTTGGTTTGGATTTCAAATGTCAAAATTTCCACTTCCATTGACAATATGGATGTGTGGGGTTAATCACCTATGTGCTTAATTTGTCTAATCTCCTTAATTTTTTCATCTCACTGCATTCAAAACATGAACTTGACCTGAATCTAAACGACCATAAGTGGTACTTTGGAGTGGTATAATGTAGGACCCTCATGAAACTGTCCTTTCATGCTACTTGGTCCATATACTTTTAGGACATCCGACGAGACCCAATACAATATAACTTATTATATCCGTTTTCAAGCTCTACTGATTACTTTATTTTGGCCTACCATGTGAGTCACACAAAAAGGGCACAGGCTTTAGTTTGATGATTTGGTTGCTTCTCTTCTCTTTAGCAGTTATGTTCTTCTTTTATTTTTTATTTTTAAATGAAAAAAAATGAAAGGAACGTTTTATCGCTGCACAGTCAAGGTGCTTTCCCCATGTGACAAAGGGCTCCACCAGAATGACCATAATGAGGCCTCAAAATGGTGGACAGTCAGTCATATATGCCGTTGTACCTAAATCTAAATGTCCAGTCGTTTTGCTCAAAATAATTCTCCCACCTATATTTTTCCCCCCTAAAGGCTATGTGCCCCCTTAATATATATAAGCATATCCTCCTGATGACTGCGACTCAATTCCTTTAGTGGGCTTGTAAAATCCCACTCTGCATACAAGGAGTGTTTAAGACGAAAACCCTGTGGGGTTTGTGTGTCTGTGTGTATATGCATATACATTTTTAAATGATTAGATAAGAGTTTGGTGTATGCATTGACCATATTATAAGAGAGAGGATGGAGACCCCGCAACTCTATATATGGACGTCAAAGAGCTCGAAATTTGATTACCCATATGAAAAAAATATAATATATTAAATTTAGTAATATTTATTTAAATCAGGAAGAATTTATGAAATTTGAGAGTTCCCCACTGTCCACGACAGATTCATTGATTGATTCATGAGCAACGTGGAAGCTGGGATTGATTCAGATTGGGGATGGCAATGGCATACAGCGCGGCGTAGGACTCCCATCATGTGCTGGGGGGGTTGCCAGATGAGAAAGCCAACTGCCATGTCCGGACAAATAATATGTCAAAAAATGGGGTTGGTTTCTGGTTGGATGTGCTCACCTTACTTTATTATTATTATTTATTTATTTATAATGTGGTTCAAATGAGCTTATCTTTAGTGGTTAGAGACAACCCCTGTTGCTTCCTTCCTCCTTTGTTAACATCGCCTCACCTGTTTTTAAAACTCCTCCTGGGTCCCCAATTCCTTAATAAAACGTAGGAGATTTCCAGGCCCTAAAATGGTACTAATTTGTAGTTTATCTAAATATATATACACTGTACGTCGTCCATTTTAGTTTTGTCCTGTCTTGCGTCATTGAAAAGAACCAGATTGTCCCTGCCCATTATACCGTAACACGTTTACTCAGTCTTGTCATTAACAAAAGTAAGAGCGGACTCACTCACGGTCTTATCATTAACATAATGGAAAAATTTAAATGTTAAGTATATCTGTATATTAATATATATATTAATTTAATATAATTAGTTAAAAAAATAAATTTTATTAAAAATAATATTAATAAAAATAATTTATTTTATTAAAAAATAAATTTCTTATGTGCTCATATTAATTGAGCACATAAGAAATATGTAAAATTGATTATACATAAAATTTTTATATTCCAAAATCTCAATTACGGATTATATAAAAATATACCCATGGGGCCCGGCCTATGATATATTTTTGAAAAAAATTTTAAGGTGCATTAATACATTTATTTGGGTATCAATGATAGATGGAAAATTATTTAAAATAAAGAAATAGATTATGGTGAGTTGGCATAGAATAACTCCAATACTTAGGTCACTGGTCTGCTTAGATTCCATCGGCCTCTTAAATATTAAAATACTAGGTGGATTAGAGCATTAACTTCGAATTAGATCGATGGTCAATGACTAATATGGATGATGCTTTCTAGTGATTTTTTTTTAAAATTATAAATGAATTATTTAAATAAAAATGTTACTGAGAATATAACACATCAATAAGTGTGATTTAGAAGATACGATTTATAATAATATTAAGAAAAATATAATAATTAGAGAACTATTACAGACACAAAAAATTTATATAAAAGTAAACTTACGAACTGACATGGTTTCACGTGATATGTTGGATTTATTTTACATTAAAAGTAATTTTATAATCTAATGTACTGTATCAAGTCATATCAATTTATGAATTTATTTTTATATAATCTTTTATGATTAAAATATTTATCTAATAATTAAGTACTTTAAAATTATATTTA
Source organism: Carya illinoinensis (assembly GCF_018687715.1). Taxonomy (NCBI): domain Eukaryota; kingdom Viridiplantae; phylum Streptophyta; class Magnoliopsida; order Fagales; family Juglandaceae; genus Carya; species Carya illinoinensis. The sequence continues at coordinate 7,083,948 of NC_056759.1, forward strand.
AAGCTTTTTGTTTTGATGTTATTCATGGTAATTTCTCTTTTCCCTTTCTAGCCAAAAAAGGGAAGGCACCAATTACAATACAAATTTAGAATCATTAACGGTTAATAACAACAGTACGGACTGGTATGGGACAAAAACAAGTACCTAAACTCATCAAGAGAGGGAGAAACAGGTGGTCCTCACTTGACTGCAAAACACCACCAGCACTTTACACGCACTAATCACTTCTACAAAACTTAAACAAATGATACTTTTGATAGTCCTCACAATAATTATGTATCTATTTGTGTTGATGGTAAGAATGAAATGAAAAGGAGAGAAATGTCTTTGTACCATTTTATTTAAGACTTTGTATAATATTTTTTAGAAAAATATCTCTCTTCTGGCATAATTAATTAAAAAGATTTTTCTATTAATGTTAATAAGAAATTTACCTTTTTTGATCGGTTTAAATTTTTTAGATAAATAGTAATTTTATATTATATCAGAGTGCCCTGAATCTAAATCTTAATTCTATAATTTTTAATTAAATATTTTACATATTGTACCACTTATTATAATTATAACCTTTGTTCAAAATAAAATAGAATTATAGCCTTTGCTCAAATGGAAAAACTAACCTTTAAATTCTTACCTATTTTTGTTTTTAAAACAAATACTAAATAAATTTTATACAAAAAATACTAAATAAGTTATATTCAAATACTTTATAACTCTACTTATTTAATTTCACAATATTTAAGACAAAACCATTTTAAAAAACAAAAAATTGATTAAAATTCTCTTATCTAACATCACAAAAACTTAATAATTCACACACTTTAAAAAAATTAAAAATTAAAAAAAATTCTCTAAAACTGGTTGGTAAATCAAATCAAATCATTTTATTTCATATAATTATTTTAAATTTTTAAAATTTTACACAAAATATAATAAATAATTTAATTTTTTAATTCTTAAAATAAAAATAATATTATCTCATCTCATTTAAATTATATAATTTTTTTCCCTTTTTAATACCTGGTTAACCGTAGATGTAAAATTTCTTATTGTTTTATTTTATTTTTCTCGCGAGCCTCGTGACTCAACGGCTGGATAATGTTGGTATTTTCAATTTCCAAAAAAAAAAAAAAAAAAAGTGTAGAGATCTGACAGCTTTTTTCTCTCCCCTCTCAGCGGACAGAGCCTCGGAGACTTAGCTAGATTTAAGGAGTGTGTTGAGGTCCGTGCTCTTAAGCAACTACATCGTTTTTGATATGTTTCGGTTTCCCAACATCGCACCAAACCAATATAGACTGGGCGGTGTTGTGTCCGATAGAGTGCTCCTAGTTGGCTTCGCTGAGAGACGTTCAGTACTAGGAGGCAAAAAAAATGGCGAAATCTATCTCATGCTTCAAGATAATCACCTGCGGTAGCGATTCAGCGGACAAAGATGATCTCGAGGTCTCTGAGGTACCCGATTCGTCCCGACTACGGAGTTCTTTGTTTTTCTTCACCCAGATCTCTTTGACCTTCTCGCGTTTTTCTTTTGACTTGTTCAATCCGGGTTTGATGTTCTTGTAAGATTTGCACTTGATGCAGTGGTGGTGTTCTTAGTTTGGATGCTTTTAGAGTTACTTAGTAGCCGATTGTTCTCTGTTTGCAAACTTTGAAAATGCTACTAAAGGAAGTTTTTTATATTAAGATCTGAGTGGCCCGGATTGGCATTAGACTGAGTTCATCACAATTGGGTGACTTAATTGGGCTGAGCTTGTGATTTCGCTTTTCTAGTATTAAGATCTGGAGAAATTTGTTGTTTCTGATTTCGTTTATTCTGTAATTACGCAACCTTGTCTGTGCAATCAACTTATGTGGGTGATGATGCCTATGCATATGGATTAAGCGTGCGTGCGGCGTAAGTAGAACTACTGCCCTCTTCTTGAGAGGAAGTGTTTACAAGCATTGTAATTGATTGAGCTCTTGGTATCACTTTTTGGTTGGTCCAGGGAATGCTCGTTTCCAATGATATTTTCTGTTTTAAGATCACCATGCATTATGGAAGATCACCTTTATTTTTTTGGCTGATTGAAGTGACATATACATGATACTTTGGCCCGAGGCTGGACTATTGTAGAAGCATTCATAGTTGTTAAAATCCACAAACAGCAAAGCACATTATGTTGATCATGGTTCGACAGGGTCCTTTGAACCCACTCCTAGGAAGTGATACACAATCCTACTTGGCAAAACCGTGTATCAGGTAAACTAAGGAATTTTCTTGGGCAGAATTGAACATAAAATGTCCGAATCTATAACTCATAACAAGCCCACCCCTTGAGCACTCCTACATCTTGATGGCTATGGTCATCACTTTCAGTGGTGGTGTCTACTCTCAACCACAATTTTGGTTCTAGACAAGGGGAAGAAGATTGAGAGGGAGAGTAGAGACACACGAAAGGGTAACTGATAAGTTGAAAACTTTCGTTTATTTTTTTTTATAACCAAATACATAATTCAAACGGATGGGGAACTTAATGTTGTGCTTGTACTAAGTTATAGGGCAGGGCAGTCAAAGTTCTCTCTCTGTGTGTGTACACGTGTGCTTATGTTATTATTTTTTTCTTCATTCCAGAGCAAGGGTTCAGGTGACAAACGTGGCTGGAGTTTCCGGAAAAGGTCTGCCCGGCATCGAGTGCTTAGCAACACTGTTATCTCAGAAACTCCCTCTTCTGGAAATAAGGAAAACCCAGAATCTGCTACTCTTAATCATCCCCTGCCAGCCAACTCTACCGTTCCTGAGAAAGTTTCAGTGATACAATCAACAGGTGAAAAACCCCAGTTATCAACTTCGGTGAACCCAAAAGTAATTGAGACCATAGTTGCCGCGGAAAATGAAAGTACGCCTGATGTCAACCTGGAGGAGTCTGTTGTTATTGTCATCCAAACTGCTATCAGAGGGTTTATGGTATCCCTTTTCTATCAACTGCACATGTCCAAAACTTACTGGGTGAATGCCAATTCTAACCTCTCTCTCTCTCTCTCTCTCTCTCTCTCTCTCTCTCTCTTTTACGAACTATATGCCAGGGTCTGAGAATGCTGTTAAAGCTTAAGAACGTTGTTAAATTGCAAGCTGCTGTTCGTGGGCACTTGGTACGGAATCATGCTGTGGGAACCCTACGTTGTGTTCAAGCCATTGCCAAAATGCAAGCTCTTGTTCGTGCCCGACGTACTCGCCTGTCTCTAGAAGTATCATGTCCAGAAAAGAAGTTAGATGATAAGCACGAGGAGGGTAACAATAGTACAAATACCCAGGTAATTCTACTGAACTATCATCCAGTATATCATGAAACATATGAGGTTATGAGACAAATTTTATTTTACATTTGGTATTCTTCTTCATGTTGAAGTGACAACAGGTTATATGAATCAAAGTCATGATGCTTTCTAACAACTTTGCCTGTTTATTTCATTTTACAGGTGAATGAAGGTGTAGTAACTAAATCAACTATAACGTACACTTCCATTGACAAGCTGCTAAGTAATAGATTTGCTCGTCAGGTGTGATGAATTGGTGTTTTAATTCCGTTGTTTATAACTGCATTTTTTGTTATTTATTCTCACACATGTATAGCTTGACTAATTTGATTTATATGCTGTTTAAAGCTGTTGGAATCAACACCAAAGACCAAACCTATCCATGTCAAGTGTGATTCTTCTAAGCCTGATTCTGCTTGGAATTGGTTGGAGAGGTGGATGTCTGTTACTTCACTAAATATTGTGGAGTCAAAAAAAGCAGAGTTAATAACAGATCAAGAGAAAAAAGAAAAGGACGAGGATGTTGTGTCACTGGTGGAAACTAAAGTTCCATCTGAAGAGTTTATGGAGTCACAAGATGTGAGTTCCAGCAATAAGGAAACACTAGAGAGGTCTGAAAGCGAAGACAATCTGATTACTTATGATCCCAGCAACTTTGAATTTCAGGCATGCCATCCCACCTCATCTTTGCAAAATGATGTTTTGGAGCAGCATCAGTCTGATGTGAATGAAACCCCATTGGTGATAACTTCTACTCCAAATCAAAGTACTCAAGCAGATTCAACTTCTCAGGCGGACTTCAATTCTCTTTCTGTAAAGCCTGAAGCCGAAACTGAAGAACCCAAACGTTCTATGAAAAGGCTTGCCTCTGAACAGCTTGAGACTGAAGCAAAGAAATTTGTATTTGGATCAAGAAAAGTGAGCAATCCTGCATTTATTGCTGCCCAGTCAAAATTTGAAGAGCTGATTTCAACGCCCAATTCAGATAAACCAATGAGTCTAGCCTACGAAGATGCTGGAGTTGAATCACATACAGACACGATTTTGTCTGGAACGGATACTGTTATCAGGACAAAGGAGCTGATTACGGCAGAAACTTCAGCTCCCCATAGTTCAAGGGCTCAAGTTGGTGGCTCTGAATGTGGCACTGAACTCTCGATTACCTCTACCCTTGATTCACCTGATAGGTCTGAAGTTGGAGCCGCAGAATGTGGGCATGAAGCCAAAGTTTTAGAGGAAGGAATATGCAATCCTAATAGCACAGAGAATGCTGATGTTGAACCCAAGGATGCATCTGTCATCTCACCATCCGATTTATCGCCCTTTGTCTCAGATCAACCAGAGAAACCTGGTGATGCAAATGGCGAGTCCATTAATCTAGAGATAGCTGCGAACTCCTCACAGATAAAGCCACAGCTGGAGGAGAATGCATCTGATATGAAGAGACAGCTGGACTCTGAGATAGGCCATCAATTGTACCGGTCATCCCCAGAAGCTTCTCCCAGAAGTCACATAACCGTTCCAGAATCTCATGGGACACCTTCTAGTCAGGTGTCTGTGAGAGCTAAAAAGAACAAAACTGATAAGAGTGGATCCAACCTTAAGCGTAAATCACTTTCAGGAGGCAAGAATTCTCCATCCAATCCAAATCCTGATTCTGGCTCAAGGAGTAGTATGGAACAACTGCCTAAAGATCAGAAAAATGGGAAGAGGCGCAATTCCTTTGGTTCACCCAGGCCTGATCATATTGAACAAGAACCAAGAGATAGTAGTACTAATAATTCCCTTCCCCATTTCATGCAAGCAACGGAATCGGCAAGAGCCAAGCTGCAAGCTAACAAGTCTCCAATATCAAGTCCAGATGTGCAAGATAGAGACATTTACATCAAGAAGAGACATTCCTTACCTGGTGCAAATGGGAGGCAGGGGTCTCCACGTATTCAACGGTCAATGTCTCAAGCCCAACAGGGTGCAAAGGGAAATGGTACTTATCATCACGGTATCACCTAAACCTCGTTGTACATATTATCTACAATTTTTGCTAATAAGTGTTCTGTCCCATTCTATTCCACAAAATATGCTTATAGTCAGCAACGGCTACGTCATAGAATGGTTATTTTCAGCACCATTAAAATTCATACTGCTTGGTTTTTCTCCTAAGATGGGATGCATTCTCATCATGCGAAAAGTTTAGATTTCTGTTCAATCTTTGATTGCTCGTTTTAATGAGGTTTTCCTTTTAATTTATGAAAGAAAATTTCGAAAAACTGATCAAAAATAAAAGAAAGTAAAAGTTGGGAAAAATACACGCCCCTATAAACTTCTAGGCAATTTGTAATGTCCCCGATGCTTCAATTTCAGCAATATACCCCCAAACTATCAAGCAATTTCATGTACCACTTTTTCCCCAGAAAAACAAATTACCCCCATAAATTCTCAAAAAAGATAAAATATTGATATTAAATCAAAGAAAGGAGAAAAAACTTTTAAGAAGAAGAAAAGCGGAAGAAAAAGACAGAAAAACCAAAGATTAAAACTTGACACAATCAAAATATACTCTTCATAAAAAATTAAAAAACTATAAAAATTTCAGAAAACATTAAAAATAAAAACTGAAAAGTTTAAAAAGCAAAAGAATAGAAATTATATATAAAAGAAATTCTGGTACTGTGTGGGTGGGTGGCCCAGTCTCAGCACCTGGGTGCATCTTCCTTTTTATATATTTATCTTTATGTTTGGTTTTTAAGTTTTGGTTTTTAATTTTTTTTATTATTTTTGGTTTTATTTCTAGATATATTTTATTTATTTATCAAGGCTATCTGTGTCAACTTAATTTTACCGAAGGGGTAGATTGCAATTTTTTGGTAATTTTCCCTGTGGAACTTTGTGGAAATTGATGGTATTGAGGGGACTTTGCAAATTGCATGTTAGTTTGGCAGGTGTTTGCATAATTTTTCCCCAAAACTTTTTGATTTTTTTGATAAAAATTTTTTCCCCAAAACTTTTACTGCCCAACTAAAGGATTCTCCATTTGTGCTACAACCTGAGTTTTGCTGCCCAACTAAAGGATTCTCCATTGCGAGAATTTTTTTTCCTTAAAAAAGAAAATGATTGTGGATGCTGCCTGACTCAATACTTTGATGGTTTGTGTTGCTGAGACTCGAACCATACTGTGAAGACATAATACTGTTAGTTCAGTATTTTTGCTGTATAGTACATCCTTTGAGCACTCTGATTATGCCATCTTCCCAACCAGCAATCCATTTGTTCTGCCTCTAGACAACTAATATATATATATATATATAATTGGGCAATATTTTCTCTTTTAAAAGAGAGGATCGCACCCTAATTTTATCAACCATAATCGGGCAATTAAATCAGGTATTTATCATGTAGTCCTCTATATGCCATTCAGGACCGCTTGTTAAGACATCTGGTATATGTAAATTCCATTCTTGCACTACAACAAAGACGTCCATCCAGTTGGGGGGTGGAGTTTGTTTCGAGACTCTGGAATTCACTTCCTAATGTTGACATAACTGTTGCCTTGACGTTTTACTTATTTTTTAATAAAAAGAAAACTGTCAGTAGAGGAAAAAGTATAGAAACATAATCTAAGAAGATACAAAAGAGCATCTATGCATGAATACTGGTTTACTTGCTGCTTGATCCTTTTTGCAGAAAGAAAATGGCAGAGATGAAGGGACACATTGAAGTGATTGTACATCCCAATGAAAATTATGGTACATCACCTGTTCTAGATGGGCGATTTCGAGTCAATTGATGATCTACTTGAAGGATAGCATCTTAGTTTTGAATTCTGGAGTTTTTTTCCATCTGTGATTTTACCTTAGTTTATCCATCGTGGCTTTCAGGGTGGTTTTGGGAAGTTATATATATATAAAGCCGAGTGATGTTTGCATGTACATTACTGTTACCACGACCATATTTTTTCCCCTATTTTTATTTGCTGTAATGTCGTTCCTCAGTAATAAGATAGTTAAAGAGTATTTGGTGTGATATTACTTGGTTGAATTACAGGATGTTTTTACTTGTTTACAGTGTTGAGAGCTTTTGAAGGCTTTTCACCAGATGTTATTGTAATAAAATGGATTTTCTGTGTTTCTTCTTCACTTCCCTTAATTTCTCGAATTCATTCTTATCAGCCAAAATTCCCCACAGCTCCCACTTCACTTAATTTTTTTGGTGTTCGTTTCTGACTCTTGTAGAGTTATTTTTGTTGCCCATATTTCCACTAGGCGTCACAACTTTACAAGCCCCATCTACATATATCCCCCCGCTTCTTTCTACTCAATGCGTGCTGCCTGCCCCCTAAATTGAATTGCCTCTTTGCCCCCACTACCTCTCCCAACCCACCTTCACCTCCACTTGAGCTCAATAGATTTGAGGTTTTTTTCTATTCTTTCTTTAGATGTTTGGAAGCTCGATCTACCCCCAGTGTGTTTAGCAGGCAATACACATTTCAAAGCAGTCCATCAACAACTTCTTTTACAACGCCCATCTAGGATATTAAAGATTTTATTTGGTACCATTTCTTGAAAAAAGTGGATAGATAGGAAACTCACGAGAAAAATTATTTTTTTAGTAGTAGATTTAAAAAAAAAAAAAAGTACACAAGATTTGCACATTTTAGGATTACAAATATCTTTACTATTTTATTTTTGGATAGTATAATCTGGACAAAAAATGCCGGTCCTAGCTTACAGTTTCTCCTTCAGACTTCTGCAAGAAATATATACTCAGAACTTTCTGTAAGAAATATGACGTAACAAGAATATGTAACCCCCATATTTGGGCCACCTGTGCCTGAGTTGAAGTATTGTTAACTGGGGAGAATATGGGATTGCTTTTGCTCTGCAATTCTTTCGAAAACTTCAGGAATACAGATTAGTCAATGCTGGCCTAATTCAATACTTACCATCCTTACAGATTGTGCTAAAAGTTGAGAACAAACATGAAGACCTACTTCTCCCAAGACTTCGAGGGACACTCCCCACAATCAAGCTTCAAGGGAGGGACTTCAGAGCTTGATAACAAGCATTTTATGGTTGCGTTTGAATAGAAAAATTTGCATTTAGATTTAAGAATTCAAGATTTTAGAGTGTTCAAAATCTTGTTTGGCTTTGTTACACAAAACCAAATTCAAATTTTAACATATTATTTTAAATAAAGATTCAAATTCAAAAATCCTGTTTTTAAATCTTACCATTCAAATGCAACACGAGAGATAAATAAATTGTTGATAACCATGGATGTGCAAGCATAGACAATGGAAAAAGAAAATCTCCTTATGCTAAACTTTGGGATCAAAGCGTTCTCCCACTTGGAATATTAGCAAGACTCTTGGTCGATGACCCCTCTATGCATTATTTCCACTTACAGGATGGAGAGTGTTGAGGGGGTAAGATCTCAGGCCAATGGACCAAGCTCAATCCACCTGGCTGGGTGCTAGAGGACAAGAGGGGTGATGAGGCATGGGAGTAGGGGTCCAGGAGATGGGTAGGAGGCTTTTAGGGAGGCATGGGGGCAGGGGATTAGGAGATAGGTAGGAGGCTGTTAGGGGGTAAATGTATCTAAATCACCTTATACATTGATGAATGAGATACTTCAATAAGAATATCATTATGAATTCCTTCTCCTTAAACGTATGTGGATGTAGGCAATACGTAGAACTAATAAATATATGTGTTTATTTTTTATATTTTTTTTTGTATTTATTTCCTTTTATCATTATGAATGTACGTGCCGACACTGTATGTGTCATCCCGACCACACCGTGCAAGGCCTACAACGCCTCAGTGGGTAAGGAATGACTCTTTTTCTTCTTTTGAAATGTGTGATTTTTAGAGCATCAACAAAATATTTTGGATGCCATTTTCATATTATCTAGAACTAACTACCAACCACAGATCAAATGTCCATATGTATTAGAGTTTGTGAATATTAGTATTTTTTTTTTTTTTTGTTTGAATCTAATATCTTTACAATCTTTTTTAGAAAGTGTATAAAAAATAAAGCATAAACTCCTTATAATTAAGGATATATTTAGATAACTAGATAAAATGAGAATTATATAAATAGCATGATTAGATAAAAAATGTCTAAAATTTTGAAATTAAAAAATTAATTTATATTTAAGTGATGTTTTAAAAGAGAATTATATGAAATTTTGAGATAGAGATGAGATGTACTTCCAAAATTATAACTAGAGAATTATTACTGACACAAATACATAGATTCATATGTATTAGATCTATTTTAAATTAAAAATAAACTTTACTGACACATTGTATCAAGTCAAAGTGTTACTTCACGCGCTTCGGCAGCTCGTGTGCGAGCACTGACTGGGACAGAGTTAAAGGAAGGAAAATGTACAAAACGACGAAAGCAAATCCACAGGATGCAGGTTTTCTATGGACTTCTTTCCATGGACTACTTCTCTGTTAGTCTTGAGATTTTATTACTATAAGATCTCCATCGGTCCCCGTGCCTCTGCGCAGTCTTGTATATTTCGTACAATTAGGGTTCTTTAGAAGTGGTAAGTGATTTAAAGGTCTTTGATACAGTAGGCTAGGGATTCAAATCTGAGAGTTGGGCTTCTTACTCTGAACTCTGTGATCGAACCCAATTTGAAACCTATCATAAACATATATTGGAAATCAGAGCGGAGAAAAGAAGTTGGGGAAATTTTTGAGTCTGTAAACTATGCGGGGATTGCACAAATCGAAAAGGGTTGCATGGGCTTCAGATGTAAACCTTTGTCAGGTAAAAACTGCATTTCAAAATTCAGATAACCGGGTTGAAATCCGAAAACCTAATTTTTGTGTAACAAAATGAATATTGATGTAATTCAACATTCCCTTATTTGAGCTCTAATTTATGTAATTTTAGTGGGATTTTTTTTTGTTTTTTTATCTAACTTAGTTTTTCTGATAAAGGAACTTGTTTGTCATTCTTTGCCATGTCTGTTTCTTTGTCGATGTTGTTCTGAAGAATATCTTTTTACTGCTCTTGGTAACCTTTTTTGGCATTTGAAGAAAAAATTCTGACCTTTAAAAAAAAAAAAAAGGATAAATGCAAATTTCACATAACTCTGTATCCAATGTATTGCATTTTGAGTACAGAAGCACACTTAAATGTCAAAACGACAAAAAGAGGGAAATTTTGTGAAACCATGGAGCAGTTGGCTGGAATTTGTGTAAATAACATGCATATTTTCTGGCCAAATGCTGAAAATTAATGACATTGCTTTCCATATACAGGTGATATTTTGAGTAAATTACTTTGAAGTAATTCACTGGTATGAGTAGAGCTGAAAGATCGCTGGGAATTTGGTATTGGGGATTAAGTTTCGAGTACGACAGTTCTGTGGAGAGAAATCTTTCTAATAGCTTAAAGTCCTATCTTTCATGTATTATCTAGGGTATAGACTCACGGTTCAAGGCCAGTTCCTTCTTTGAATCCCTCTTTTCCTCTACCCTTAGTACTGCAAATTTATTACATCTACACCAAGCTCATTCTTTTTGTTGCTGACACAAAACGTATCTGGAAGTAGAAGGAGAAAGCAGTTTGCTGAGTCAACGGAATAGGGAACTTCGAGGAGTAAATGCCTTGAATGTTTCAGATAATAAGCAACTTGCTAACTGTAAAACCTGGATAGGAAGTGCCTTAAATGTACCCAGTTATGCTGCCAATCATCACCATGGTAGCAGATCATGATAGATTTTTTTTTTTTTTTTTTTTTCTGATCCCCTCTATACAAATAGCAGTGGACATAGTAGTTTCAGCTCAGAAAAAAAAAAATAAAAGATGATTGGAGGACGTTTATATTATTTTATTTCTAATATGTGCTGTGCAAGAAAAGTTGAAAAAAATGTGTGATAGGATCCCTTCCAAAAGACTCAAGTCTGACGTGAAATCATATTATTAGGTTTATCTTTACCTATGGGCTCCCAGTGTCCTTGGAAGAGTATTTGGAGGGTGAGGGTCTCTTTAAGAGTGACGTTTTTTGTGTGGATGGCAGCTTTGGGAGAGGTATTGCCATTGGAGAATCTGGGGTAGCGGATTGCCATTGTAGTGGGCTGGTGTTTTATGTGTTATGAGAGTGGGGAGTCCATCAAGAGTTATGGAGCTTTTCTTTAATTTCTTTTTAGGTGTTGACTTGGTTATGCCTAGAGAGTTGTTGATGGTTTTTTTTTTGTTATTTGTTTTGGGGGGGGGGGGGGGGGGGGGGGGGGGGACAGGAGTGGATTTGTTACATGCTGGAAGCTTTTGGTCCAATACGTTCAGTATGATGCATATGATGCATGTGAAGGGAACTAAATGCATGTTATGCCTAGAAAGGTGAGAGAGTTGTTGATTTTTTTTTTTTTTTTGTTGGGGGGGGGAGCAGGAGTGGATTTGTTACATGCTGGAAGTTTTTGGTTCAATATGTTCAGTATGATGCATGTGAAGGGAAATAAATGCATGAACCTTTGAAGATAGAGAATCTCAGTGGTAGAGCTGAAACAAAATGTTCTAGATTCCCTCTACACATGGAAGCAGATCATAAATTTTTTTTTGATTGTTTGAACTTCTGCCCTTTGCTAATGGGAATTATATTACTTATCAAAATAAGAACGGGGATGCCTTTTAGTAAACAGTGAATATTACTTTTGATAGATCCTAATGGCACAAGACAGTTAAAATGAATCCCAAAGATGTTGAAGAAAGGCCTTGTTTGAAGTATATGCCCCTTCACATGACCTAGAATGAAAAGGAAGTTCATGCTTATGATTCCTCTAAGGATCAATTACTTGGACGACTTGGAGAAAAACTGCCATGGAAAGCGGTTCGTTTGTATTTCATAAGAAGTCATTTGTAAATTTTGCATGGGAAGGGGTCTGTGCTATATCAAAATCATACCTCAGTTAGTCATGGTGTTTGAATTAGAAGCAGCTGTGAGAAGCGAAATACATACCATGTTGCAACAGTTGCTGCATTTTTTGTTTTTTACTTCTGTTTTCTGGTAATTTTGATGTGGGATTTTTAAAATACCTTAAAAATGTATATACTAGGTATATTTCATGGTCAGGAACCAAGAGCTTTTGGGAAATGTTAGTGCAGAAAAAGGTTCTGAAGAACTTATAATACTGCTTGATCTCCAGATGCTTAGAGGTTTTATGTTCAATTTAACTAGTAGCCATCTCCTCCAATAATAGTTCATTCCTTTAAGTGAATGAAAGATCTGTACTACGGTACACTTTCCTTATGGTATTAATTGGGTGATATATAAATGTCTATAAGCTGGATTTCATCATGCTTTAGTGGAATTTTGTACTATTGTTTACTTCTTGCTTTGTTTTGTTTCAATACCTAATCAGGATAGTTGCTTTTCAATGCTTATCCTTTGTTTTTTAATATTTATGTTAAGGATGCCTTTTGTTTTGGTTGTTGGTGTCATTTTGACGAGTCCTAAGATTATCAGGGAAGGATCTAAGCTAAAGTTTCCCTGTGAGTGATCTTTCATTTATCTCAGAGTCATATTTTGTCTCATTGGACATACATGCATCAAGTACTGTGCTACTTCTCCAATTTCTATCTGTCTTCTTTTGTTTCTTCTTCTTTTTTTTTTTTAGGGGGGGGGGGGGGTGTGGATGAAGAATTTCCCAGGCAATTTGTGATGGATAGTAGATGGTTAGTTTTACTGAGATTTACTTTTATGAAGTTCTTTGAGCCTTGGTTTTGAATATGAATGTTTTTGTTGCGAGTTCTAAAGGTTGAAGAATCAGTGGATCTGCTATTCCTTTAGTTCTGTTGCCAAAGTTTCAATGTATCCATGCTGATGCCTTGGTATGGAGTGGTGCAACTTAGCAGTACTTTCTTATTTTTCCCCTCTAAAATTGTCTCTCTTTCTTTCTTTTTTGAAAAGGAGGCTTGGCCCAAGACTTCAGCCATTTTTGACATTGGAGGGTCAATTCACGTCCCCTCCACACATGGTTAGGGAATGCCGAAGAACCAGACTGAGAGGTGACTGAAGTCCTTGGTTGGCCAGCCATTTAGATGAATGTTTTCTTTCCAGAGTGTCTCAAACGTGCAGGGTCAGATCAGAGGCTTTTTAAAGAGCTCTGGCATCAGATTCATTAATTTGAAAGGTTCCCCCTGTTGCTAATAGAGGATGAGCCCTTGTTGATGAGCAAATTTTTGCCATTGATGGCAATGCCAATATTGCTGTACGAGTCTAAAATTTAATGGTCACCATGTTTTCCAGTAAATCCTGTTTCAGCACGTCTGGAATTCATTTGAACAGCTACATTGTTTACCGGGGTCGAAGTGACCAAATGATCGTCTATGATTTTATTTTGTTTACCTATTGGAATTGGCTAGAAGGCCATATATATTTCCGTCCTATTTTTCTTTGAGGAGTAGGGGATTTTGAAGTTAGTTTTGGCTTGGTTCTATAACTTTCGTAAGGAAAATCTGAACCATGGTGGAGGAGATTGGATATTTGGTTGGTTGTTTGAAATTTAAGCGAGGAAAATCATATGTTCCATGATATTTCTTCTCCGGGAACTCTAAAGAATACTTTAGATTCTTCTTTTCCTTTAGCAGGCAATTATCTAGGGTTTGAGAGTTGAAAGATTGCCTGCAGTCCCAGTAGGGTGTGGGGCCAAGCTGATTCCTAAAATCTTTTCTAGTGGTAGTCTCGAATGATACCTCCAAACCATTCTCTCAAAAAAAAAAAAAAAAAACTATCCTCCAAACCATGGACATGCACAGCTTTAGTTCCTCTCTGAACCCATCTTCTGTTTCAACTCCTCCAGGGCCTAGACAAGTAGGTGTTAACTGGTATATTAGTGTTCATAGGGAAATCCCTCAACATAAATGACTTTTGGGTGAAATGCACAGGAATTGCCATTTTCAATAGTCCTGGCAAGGATCTTTATCTTTCTGGATTAGAATCAGTCAAAATGGACATATTGAAATGAGCATCATGATTGTAAACTCATCTTATGCATAGATTTGGTAGACTACCTTTGAAATCTTTCTTCTCCATTTGTGTACTCCTTGATTTTTTGTTTTGCTTTTACAAATTTTATTTGACCCCTAGTCAAATATAGATTGGAAACAAGGAAGGAGATGAAGTAGTTTTGGTATGGAAGTATGTTTAGCTTACCATTTGCTTGTGTACCAAAGTTGTAGTTGCTTGTGTGAAATTTAATGAGGACCAAGCATCTTATGATACGATCATATTTATAATGATATTGCTATTGAACAGGTCAGGCTGTTCCTATCAGAGGAGTCACCTACACAAGTTGGGCTGGGTGCTCAAGATCACCTCCAAGCAAAGACGTCATTGGTTTTGCATTCAACAGGACCAGGGTCTGATGGTAACCTGCCCCCTGGCTTTGAAGGATCTCATCCTGATAAACAGCTGCAGATTAAGCTGTCCCAAATTCATCTCATCAAATGGAGATCTCCTTCTCAGGTACTCTTAAATTGAATTATGCCACCGAAGATGCATTATGCAAGCTTCGTTTCGGTTCATTCCTTTGCCTGTTTAATGTTTCTCTGTTATGTTTTGATTTCTATAGTTTGTGCTGGATTTCACTTGGCAAGTGGTTGCTGGGGAAGAAAGCAAGGAGAGTGAGGTTCAAAGTCAGAGGGAGATGAGAGTACTCGAAGCTGTTTATCCTCGCCCCTCTGCGATTCCTCCTAAGTATGATACTTCTTCCTTCCTAAGGCTTTTGTTCTTCGGTTATAGTCTTACTTGAACTGAACGATCTTCCATGCTCCATACAGCCCTTCTGTTTCAGTAGATACAGAAGACTTGATGCACAAAGATGAGCAAACTCTTTTGATACCTCTTACTCCTATTGAGGATGAAGATGTGGCGGTAGATATATCACCTGATTCTGTTGTACCATTTAATGTTCCAATAAGCCATCAGTCACTGCTATTGGCTCCTGGAATTCCATCTCCGTCTCAAGGTAGTTTACCTACCATTGCAAACCCTCCAGTCCAGAAGCCACCTGCTGCAATGGTCGTTGGTGCACAACCTGATGTTGTAGCATCTGCATCTGCTGCCATAAATGCAATTGGGAAGACCAATGAGCATGGAAACTTGATTGACCCTGAATTGCTCATTACAATTCTAAGCAACCCAAAAATGATTGAGAAATTGGTTACAGATTATGGAATGGCCACCAATACACAGGATTTACCCAAGGCTAGTTCACCTCCGGTGGCTTCATCGGATCAACATCCCGTACCCATTAATCGGAGAGTAACTGGTACACCCTCATCAGCTACCGTATTAGGTGGACCATTCTACCCTAAGCCAAATGGGGTTGGAGTACAACATCCAAATCCACCAATTTCTCCACCCCCAGTTGTACCAGTTTCTGCTCCACCCCCTGTCGGAGCTCCTCCTGCAAAGGACATCAACTATTACAAGAGCTTGATTCAACAACATGGGGAAGAAAGACCAGAAGCCCTTCCACAATATGGTAACCGTCACAGTCACCAGTCGGGAGCAAACCAGGAATTGACAAATAACCACAAATCGAGAGATCTGAGGCCTAGAATTATGAAACCTTGCATATATTTTAATAGTTCAAGAGGATGTCGGAATGGAGCCAACTGTGCATATCAGCATGATACATCGTTCCAGCAGCGGGGGAGTAGTGTGCCGGAGACGCAAAGTGCAAAGAGAATGAAACTGAATAGGGAGATCAGCAGTTAGCCTTGCTACTACTGAATGTACATTTCTCCAGATGGAAAGGCTTACTGCAGCTTTCAATATCTTCGTTCTCTTTTGGCTTGGTTTTATCATCAAATTGTTTACCTTTTTATTACTCTACCCTTTGTTGCGTGAAACATTGAGAGTTGTTTGAAATTCTGGTGGGGATGGTTTGATCTGATAATCTTCACGGATATTAGTTAAAGGTTAAACACTACGAATTGAGCTTTCTCCTTGTGCTAAGATTAATCAAATTGGTCCCTCCGATAAAAATCATAGGGACTAATTTTATATTTAACTCATTAGTTAATGCAATAGCAATTTCTCTTCCTTTAATCATTTGTGATTCAAATTAGATGTAAACTTCGATGAGCTGAAGACTTTTTTGTTAAATGTGTACACCCACCATTTGTTGTTTGATTTAATACAATTATTATACAAATTAATAATGTTTCTGCATCAG
The DNA here is from genome assembly GCF_018687715.1 of Carya illinoinensis. NCBI lineage: Eukaryota > Viridiplantae > Streptophyta > Magnoliopsida > Fagales > Juglandaceae > Carya > Carya illinoinensis. The sequence continues at coordinate 7,100,447 of NC_056759.1, forward strand.
TAATTTGCTACGTAGTGTAACATTTTTTTCAAGAAAAAAAAATCCTAGGTGTCTTGGGTGCTAGAAAAAAAACAAAAAAAAGATTCTAGGCGTGTTGGATGGGTAATAACAAGAGTAATATTACGTATAGTTGTAGGTTGTGTAAGTGTCGTATATTTAAAAAAAAAATAGTAAAATTTATAATAAAAATTAATAATTTTATATCTATTCGTGTTTTTTAAAATGATTGTAGGAGGTTTACACGTTATATAATTGCAAATGTGATTTCTATCCCACGAGCGTGTTTATTGTGTAGCAAAACTTTATTTTTCCGATGTGGGCTGGGCATGCGAAACAACGAGATGAAAATATAAGGAAAAAATCTTTACAATCTCTCAACACTCCATATTTTACATTTTTTTTAATTTTTATTATTTTAATTTTTATTAAATATTTAATATATAAATAATGAATAAAAGAATTAAATTAATTTAAAAAGAATAAATTCAAAAAAAAAATATTAAAAAAATTAAAAAATTAAAAAAAAGTGGAGTGTGGAGTGTTGAGAGGTTGTGTAGCATTTCCCAAATATAAGTGCGGCGAGCTTGGATCGAGTTCATTGACTCCACCAATCTTTGAGCACAGAGTGAGAGAGACAAAAAGACTGCAGTAATGTTGAAGTTCCTCTCAAGGGTTCGTATCGAGTTTAATGCCTTGGACCCACGTACAGCCTCGTGCATGGAGTTCTTGGCGCAGTGCAATGCACGCAAGGCCAAAGAGTCCAACCCCGCTTGTCAAATCCAGGTGAAGCGCCGAACCGACGACCACCCGCCCCAGATCACCGTCGCCTTCGTCAACGGGGTCGAAGAGGTCTTCGATGCCACAGCCACGCCGGCCCAGACTATAAGGAATATGATTCTCGAAAAGGGTCAGCTCCTCGAGACCGAGCAAATGTTCCGTGAAGCTGGCGAGGCCTGGCCCGTTATCATCCCTGAGGAGGAGCTATACCAACACGCGCCGGGTACTAAGGTGCGTGCATGTTCTATCTTGCTGCATAGATGTGTCGGTTGTCTTCTATTTTTGTTTCTATTTAGGTGTGTGGTCGAGGCATTTGGTCGAACGTTTGATACGTATGGGTTTTATTTCTGAAACTAGGGATAGATGGGCGCTGAATTGGTTGTTTTCATTTTTTTTCCATATTCTTCATTTATTAGTTACCTCTAGTGTATATATTAAATCATTTTTATCAGGCGTTTATCGTTCTGGGACTGTTGTAAAAATATTTGCTATTTTCATTTCATTTATAAAGCTCCTGTCTCGCTTTTCTTTGTTGATGCTATTTGCGGAATATTATTTTCTTAATCTTATTAGTCTCTCCCCTACTCTCTAAAACTGAGCCATGCCTTCACCGTTAGAATTGTTGTTCTTTCTAATTTATGGAGATGGCCAGTGTGCTGGGCATGGCCAAGTACTCCCGAAACCCATGGTAAGTGTTTTTAATCTGATCAAGATTGCAATATACTAAAATGGTATCAAGTACAATGGTGGGGGATGGGGACCCCAACAAACACCCCAATGCAGCCAATATAGAGCAAAGAAATTTAAAAATAAATAATAATAATAATAATAATAATAATAATAATAATAATAATAATAATAATTAAAAAGAAAAAAGGGTCATTGGAGCCCATTCCATGTTTCTTGGCCATTTCATCGTTCAAAAATATAACCATTGGAGCAATTCTTGAGGCAGTTGAGAGTTATATTTTGATAAGGTGCACCCTGCAGAAAACCAAATTGAGGCGGTTGCTGTTGAACTTCCATTCCCATCTTTGTAGGTAGGAGCACGAATCTTCTAGCAAAAATAGATGGTAAGCAATCTGCAGTGGAGCACAATGGCGCATGGAAACAATATGCCTGTTGAAAGGCGAATGTGGTTTTGGTGAATTGGTGGAGCCAATCACCAAGAGATTTCTGACAGGTGGCAGAGGACGGCTGATGGTCATAGATTGGTATTCAATGTCCCTGAAAAAAAGCAGAAAAGAAGGAAAATATAAAAGAAATTAAGAAAAATAAAAAGGGAAGTAGGCAGGCTGACAGCTAAAAGAGGTTGGTTTCAAAATGGGAGCTCAAATCTGCTTCAAGTGGGTGCTGTGTGGCCGTCACAGTGGAATGGCCCTTTCATTGGTCAACCAACAGTGGACAAAGGAGTTACAAAGATTCCATGTAGGGTGTGTGTGGGTAAGTGGTGGACTGAAAGAGATTTTAACCTCCATTGGCCTGAAGGGAAAAAAAAAGGGAAAAAAAGGAGAGGAAAGGGGAAAGGGATGGAGGAAGAGGGAAGGAGAGGAGAGGGTAGGGTAGGGTGTTCTAATTTACAAGAGGGGCGAGGGAGCTCCTCCTTTGCTCCAATGAGTTGAAGGAGTCTTTTGGGGGGAGAGAGGAGTTTTCACAAAAATGAGAAACGCATGGTAAGTGATCACTTGTCTGTAGGAGAGAAATAGGTAGCAAAAGTAATCAGGGGAGAAGTAACCATGTACTTTGTCAAAATTGAAAGACACCCTAGGATTTCGCACATGGATTCTTCTGTAGGTATTCAAATTAATATTAGTGATGAGCATCATGTCTTTACATGTCCGACGTGAATTTGATCAAAGTTTCCTACAAATCATTGGCTGTAGTTTTTGCTACATATCATAGTATGTGATGTCTGCTAATTGCAAGACTTTTCTTCCTGTACTTTAGATAAACTTCATTCTGGATTAAATAGAAAGGATGTTTGGTTTAACTATAACTGCATTGTAGTTACGATCTTCTGATGATTATAGCACAATTACATGATTATCCTCAATTCACTGCATAAATAGTTTTTTGTAAACGCTACACACCAATATCGGAAGGCCTTGGTCCGTGCTGGGTGCTTACTAAACGCTAGAACAATAGACCCTTTCATATGCAGAAAGTCCACATGTTCTTCTGTTTTCGTTTTTGTTCTATGTGCATTTTATTGTTGGCAGTTCTGTACCCTCTTTTGTCTGCTGCATGTGTATAGCTTTAGATATCAGAGGAGAGTCTTTTATTTCTGTTTCTTGCTTGTTGCGTATTTGTGCATGTTTGTGGATGAGCAGATGAGAGTCTTTTGTTTCTGTGTCTGTTTCTTTCTGCTTGTAGCTTGCAAATGATACAACTTATAATGATCTGCATTCTCATGCTACCAATGTGCCTTTTCTTTCAGCCGAGGAAAGCAGAAGAGAAGAAGCAGTAACAGTTTCACATCTGATGTATATCTTGCCTGGGATCATTATAGGTGGTTGTCTGATCTGCTGTACTTTTAATTTTGACAAGAAAATCCCACATGTGAGAGTGTGAGACATTACTTTGAACCTTGCCTTGTTTTGTACTGCTAGCATGCTGCTCTTGCTTCGCAAATGGAGGCATTGGGTCTGTCGAGTCTATTTGATTGAAATAATAATTGAATCCTTATTGCTCATCAGTGTGTGGATGGTTATAAATGTTATACTTTGATTCATCATTTTAGGTCCCAGGCCCGGGTATGGCCCTCATTCCCCTGGCATCTATTCTCGAATTGCAGAGTCAACCTGAAATTCATAATAGGGTTGGGCTTACCTAGAAATTACTGGATGAGTTTTGTTAAAAAGTGAACGAATTAGATCTATTTATTTATTCATTTCAATCGATCTAATCTATTCATTACATAAGAACATGTTTATTGTATTTAAGAAAAACTTACACACAACTTATTGCTCCGCATGTCATATATGAATTCCAAAAGAAAACTGACAAAATGAGAGTTGTACATAAAATTGTAATTGTAAGTACATATAGTACTACTCTTTACATAGGACACATTCATTGTTTTTTATATCACCATATGTAAGCCAACTCTTTGTAACATGGAGTCTTTCGATTGACTTGCCAGCTAGAGCTCATTACTAGAAGGCCCCCTATAATCTATGTATATTGTTTTTATCCTTTTCAAAGCTGTTCATAAACTAATGTTAAAACTCAGGTCATCTGCTTCTTCCCTTATGACGACTAGTCTTCCAACCTACAAATAATTCTACCCACTAGTTGCCAAATAGATTTTTTTCCTCTTTCCTCTCTAAAATAAAATATTCTTATTTGTTTAAATTTTATAAATTTTCCTATTTATTTGGTCAAGAGTAAGTCGAAAATGTCCTAATTTAATTGGTTGCTTAAGGAAGAAAATTATAATGTATTATTATATAAAATGGTATGATTTGAGGATGAAAATTTCAAATTTGAAAAATTAGCATTGCCCAATTTCACATCTCATCTCATGAAATAAAAAGGCAATAATTCTTATGAGTAGTGCTATACATACCTACAATTTTACACATAATATTATACGAGTAGCAACCTCATTCGTCTTTTTTTTCTTTTTTTTTAATTTAAATTTTAAAATTTTCATTATTTTTAATAGTTTACACATCGGCTTATGTGAATAAAATTGTAAGTATAGATATCATTTTCCAATTCTTATATCCATTGGACATGGAAGCAATTCAAGTGGGTTAGACTTCAAAGATTAGTGAAGCCTGGATGAGGTACTCAGATTCTTAAGAGGAAAGGGATGAAAAAAGATGAGAAAGACAAAAGAACTGTCTGTTCATTGAGGATATGGTCTTTTGGATGTCAAAACCTTCTTTTAATGATGTTTTGTTTACAGATTTACGAAAAAATAATGCTCTGTTTGTAGAATGCGCATAATGTCTATTTAGGTACCATTTCAAGAGAGGATACAATGGAATAGGGCCAAAGTTTTTTACCCAAATAACTGCAGTATTTATATATGAAATTGTAAATGGCTTGGTGCCATTTTTCATCTTATGGAATTCAATGTGCCTCAGCAAAATGTCCCGGATATTCCTAAGGTACATTTTTAAGTTCACGTCTATCTTGTAGTTTTATTGCTAAGCACTGTATCTTGTAGTGGGCAACTTACCTGATATGATCTATTTAGTGTAATGAAGTAGAATTTAAAAAAAAAAAAAAAAAAAAAATTCTTCCTAAAGTACACAATTTTTTGGTGGGAAATTATACTTAACTCCAAACTATTATCCGTTTTGCATTGATACCTCTAAACTTCCAATTTTGGTATTTAGCACTACAATTTAATACTTTCATTAGGGCTGTGCATAAAGGGCCTTGAGCCTGATCCATCCTACTAACCGATCCGTCCAATCTGAACAAAAACGGGTTCATCGGGTCAAGAGATATTAGTGGGTTGTTCTTCGTCGAACCCGTTTCCTTCACCCCACTGCCCGTAGAAACCCTAGCTAGTGGCATTCTTCGTCGCCGCAGACTTTCCGTCACTGCTAATCTGGCCAGAAAAAGACACATGCATACCCTGAAGAGACCCATCTCATTGCTCGCACGATCTCCATTTTTTTCTCCTACAACGGCTTCATCGTCTACGATCCAGTGACCCACTTGGCGAGGGCTAATCATCGAGGCAGTGCTGAGGGCCAATCTAAGATATTTTTCCAGTCGGTGTCCCTGATGGCAAAAAATTTGCCTAGAAGGATGCTCTACAAGGACATGTCTAGAAGCTTCTTGGCGGAGCAAGTTTTGAGTAAGTGCCTCTCATTTGCTTGTTTCGTCTTGTGCTCTGTTTGGTTGCCGCTAAATCGACAAAATAAGCTCTGAAAAATGATAATAAAGTAAAACCAAAAAATATTTTGGATGCTAGAAACAGATCGGAGACAAAATCCAAAAAATGGATCCTTCTCAGAAATCAGAAGCAAAGAGAAAAAAAGATCCGATCATGCGAAGCACTAGCTTCGATGTCAGATCAAACCAACAAGATCCCGGTTCCACCCAAAGCTTCTGCTTCCTCCTGAGGTGAAGGTTGTCGACAATCTCAAGGTGTACCTGCAGAGGGAGCGTGAGTTTGGGAGGGGAGGAGTAGGAGGAAGAGGAAAAGGAGGGACGGACGATGTGCGAGAGGCAGAGTTTGTAAAGTGTGGGTCTGCAACTCAAATTATGAAGATGAAATGATCGAAAGCAAGAAGAACGGGCTCAACCTGACCCGTGAATTCATAGGTCAGATCGGATCGCGTTGATGCTGACTCACCTCCGGGTCGGGTCAAATCATGCCCAAATCTGGTCGGGCCGGGTCACTGTGCAGGCCTAACTTTCATGATCATTTGCGTTTACAGAAATTTGTAGTTTGGATTGTAAAGGATAATAGTTTAGGGGGTTTGTTGTGATGTTTTTCTCTCTTTCTGAGCTAAAGAACACCTATTCAAGTCCGCATAAGTCTAATATTTTCTCTTTGTTCTCATGATTGGGTTTATGTCAATCTTGTTTTTATCACTGTCGGCAGAAGTTCTTTATCTACAGTATTCTTTTAAAAAAAATGATGGAAGTTACTGTTTTATTTTTCTCCCCTCGTTGCTGTCAGGCAAAGGCAAAGTCGCATCAGAAAGCTGAAGCTAAGGCTCATCACTGATGGCTGTGGCGGTGGTCACATAGCTTAGATTTCTGGGGCTGCTGGCAGGAACAGTGAGCTTGTGTTTCTTTTATAAGATGAAGATTGTTTTAAGAGTATTACTGGACCTATAATTTTATTTACTCATTTTGTGAGTTTTCTTTTAAAATTTAAATTTCTTAACTTTTAACGTATTAATAATCGAAATGTCAAGAATTTTTTTTTTTTTAAGTGCAGTTAACATTTCTCTTAGCAACGATGATGGTTAAAGGATATTTGTTGCCACCCCAGTTTAAAGATTTCTTTTTATGAATGGCAAATAGTAAAAGCTTGTGGTGGCTAAAGCTATGATAGTTGGAGCAGAAATTTTGTTGGTAAAGATGTCTGCATGTAGACGATCATGTGCCTCTTGTACGATACAAAAAGATTAAATAAAAATAATTTTATAAATTGATGTGATTTTATATAATTTGTTAGATTTACTTTATAATAAATATAATTTTATAATTTTACAAATCATATAATATCACATCAGTTTATAAAATTATTTTTATAAAATCTATTTGTAATCAAAATACTTCTCTTCTTATATTTAGGTTTACACATACAGTATTTGGCACGGTGGTGGCGTTAAATTTTGTGATGATATATTGCTGATCGTTTACTCGGGAGGGATCTCTTTTATCTGTTTAAAAATCATTTTTCAATTATAAACATATATATTTATTATTTTCTGAAAATTTATCTTAAAAACATTATTTGTTATGTGATACTATTTTTTGCTAATAAGAAAAAATATTTAAATCTCAAAATAATTTTATAATTTAATATGACTAACTGTATAAAATTATAAAATTATTTTTATTATAAATAAATCTAATATATCAGTGCTGTGAGTGCTTGGCTGCAGCACTTGCTGGATAAAGGTAGCATTACAGTTACGCTAATTGTATGATGTGTTTTTTTAATTATTTTTTTTATATTTATATTTTTAATATTTATTTTTTAAAAAAATTTATAACATTATTTAAATATATAAAAAAAAAAAAAAAAAAAAAAAAAAAAAAAAAAAAAAAAAAACCCGGCGGTATCCCTAGCGGGCTCAGAAGCATTTTGGGAACAACTGTTGGGGAAACCTTAAACAATTACGTACTGTCTTCCTCTGCTTATCTGGTAGAGTCCCAAAAACAGTAAACTCTAATTCCCAGAACTCGCACAAGTATCGCTCTATTGCTTCCTTGAATCTCTTACTTCTGTATCTTCACCAATGGCACCCGCTCCCAAAGACGACGGTCTGAAGAAGCTTGAATACTTATCGCTCGTATCCAAGGTATGCTCGGAACTGGAAACGCATCTAGGGTTTGGAGACAAAGTTCTTGCTGAATTCATCACCGAATTGGGCCGGGACTGCGAGACCGTGGACGAATTTGACGCGAAATTGAAGGAAAACGGCGCCGAGATGCCCGATTACTTTGTACGTACGCTTTTGACGATAATACACGCTATTCTTCCTCCGAAACCGAAGTCCGATAAGGAATCGAACAAAGAGAGCGCTCCGGATGATAAGAAGGCCAAGTATTCGGCGCTGGTGATTGCGGATAATAGGGATAGAGCTAAGGAGATCGAGAGGGAAATCGAATTGGAGGCCCAGGAGCGCCGTAGAGACAGGGAAGAACCCTTGGAAGAAGATAGGCATAGAGGGAGAGACCGGGACCGGGACCGGGACCGAGGCCGGGGCAGAGACCGGGACAGAGGCAGAGACAGGGACCGAGATCGAGACAGAGACCGAGACAGTGGCAGAGATGGAAGAGATAGGCGTAGGGATAGATATGATAGAGACGAGAGGCATAGAGATAGGGATATCCATGGTGATGAGGATGATAGAAGGGATTACAGGAATAAGGAAAGGCACAGGGATCGGCACGAGAAGAATGGAAGAGACGATGAAGATGTGGATGATAGTGGAAAGGAGGATTATCGGAGAGGAGGTAGAGACGAGCACAATGGGCGGTATCAGTCCAATGAGCCCGAATTGTATAAGGTTTACAAGGGTAGGGTTTCAAGAGTGATGGACACGGGCTGCTTCGTGCAATTGAATGATTTGAAGGGGAAGGAGGGTTTAGTACACGTTTCACAGATGGCGACTCGGCGGATTTCTAATGCCAAGGATGTGGTGAAGCGGGATCAGGAAGTTTACGTGAAGGTGATTTCGGTAACGGGTCAGAAGCTGAGTCTTTCGATGAGGGATGTTGATCAGAATACTGGTAAGGATTTGCTTCCGTTGAAGAAGAGCTCGGAGGACGATACAAATAGGACGAATCCGTCCGGCGGGTCAAGGGAGGGGCCAGTGATGAGGACGGGTCTGTCGGGGATCAGGATTGTGGAGGAGGACGATGGTGTGCCTTTACGCAGACCATTAAAGAGGATGAGTTCACCGGAGATATGGGAAGCTAAGCAGTTGGTTGCTTCGGGTGTTATGAGTGTTACAGATTACCCGACGTATGATGAGGAAGGAGATGGAGTGCTTTATCAAGAAGAGGGTGCTGAGGAGGAGCTTGAGATTGAACTGAACGAGGATGAGCCAGAATTCTTGCAAGGGCAGAGCCGGTATTCGATGGATATGTCACCTGTTAAGATTTTCAAGAACCCAGAAGGGTCTTTGGGTCGTGCAGCTGCGCTTCAGTCTGCACTGATAAAGGAGCGGAGAGAGGTGCGAGAACAGCAACAGCGTACGATGCTCGACTCTATTCCAAAGGATCTGAATCGTCCTTGGGAAGACCCTATGCCAGATATGGGTGAGAGGCATCTAGCACAGGAGCTTAGAGGTGTTGGTTTATCCGCATATGACATGCCTGAATGGAAGAAGGATGCTTATGGAAAAGCCATCAGTTTTGGGCAGAGGTCAAAGCTCTCCCTTCAGGAACAAAGGCAAACCTTGCCAATCTACAAACTAAAGAAAGAACTCATCCAGGCTGTGCATGACAATCAGGTCCTAGTTGTCATTGGTGAGACTGGTTCGGGTAAGACAACTCAGGTAACTCAATATCTTGCGGAAGCTGGATATACTACGAAAGGGAAAATTGGTTGTACTCAGCCCCGTAGGGTGGCTGCCATGTCCGTGGCCAAGAGGGTTGCTGAAGAGTTTGGCTGTCGGTTGGGTGAGGAAGTTGGATATGCTATTCGTTTTGAGGATTGTACTAGTCCAGATACTGTCATCAAGTACATGACAGACGGCATGCTTCTTCGGGAAGTTTTGATCGACGAGAACCTTTCTGAGTACTCTGTTATTATGCTTGATGAAGCACATGAGAGGACAATGCATACAGATGTTCTTTTTGGATTACTTAAAGAACTAGTGAAACGGAGACCTGACCTACGCTTGATCGTCACCTCTGCGACACTGGATGCAGAGAAGTTTTCAGGGTATTTCTTCAACTGTAATATATTTACAATTCCTGGTAGGACTTTTCCTGTGGAGATACTCTACACGAAACAGCCAGAAAGCGATTACTTAGATGCATCCCTAATTACCGTGCTACAGATCCACTTGATGGAACCTGAAGGAGACGTCCTTCTCTTCTTGACTGGTCAGGAGGAAATTGATTTTGCATGCCAAGCTCTTTATGAGAGGATGAAAGGGCTAGGTGAAAATGTTCCGGAATTGATTATTCTACCAGTGTATAGTGCACTTCCTAGTGAAATGCAATCGAGGATATTTGACCCTGCCCCGCCAGGGAAGAGAAAAGTGGTAGTGGCTACAAATATTGCTGAGGCATCTTTGACCATTGATGGGATTTTTTACGTAATTGATCCTGGGTTTGCGAAGCAAAATGTGTATAATCCGAAGCAAGGGCTTGATTCACTGGTCATAACTCCTATTTCACAGGCATCGGCCAAGCAACGAGCTGGGCGTGCTGGGCGTACAGGGCCTGGGAAATGTTATCGCCTCTATACTGAGAGTGCATACCGCAATGAGATGTCCCCTACTTCAATTCCTGAAATCCAGAGGATTAACCTAGGGCAGACTACGCTTACTATGAAAGCTATGGGGATAAATGATCTTCTGTCTTTTGATTTCATGGACCCACCTTCCCCACAAGCGCTCCTTTCTGCCATGGAACGGCTGTACAGTATAGGAGCTCTTGATGAGGAGGGGCTTCTGACTAAATTGGGCCGGAAAATGGCAGAATTTCCGCTTGAACCACCATTATCTAAGATGCTACTCGCCAGTGTGGACCTTGGATGCAGTGATGAGATTTTGACAATCATTGCAATGATTCAAACGGGCAATATCTTCTACAGGCCACGGGAGAAACAAGCCCATGCAGATCAGAAGAGAGCCAAGTTTTTCCAGCCTGAGGGAGACCATCTGACGTTACTTACAGTTTATGATGCCTGGAAAAATAATAACTTTTCTGGGCCATGGTGTTTTGAGAACTTTGTTCAGGCTAGGTCTTTGAGGAGGGCTCAGGATGTCAGGAAACAGCTGCTCACCATCATGGACAAGTATGGTCTTCCATTTTCTTTTGCTCTATCTAAGTTCTAGAATTGATTCCTGCCATTAGCTTTGCTTCCAGTTCCGACTTCCATTTCTTAGTTGCAAAATAGTAATTGTTCCTACCCTGGTTGTATCCACGCAATTATGATAGCAATGAACGGTCATCTGAGTTTGTATATCAGTGAAGTTAAAATGTGCTCTCCATCCTAAAGTGACATTTTTCTACTATCATTGGTGCTAGGATAACTGCTTTCTGACTAATTTATCTGAGTTTTCATGAGCCCTATTACTTGCTAGCTGCTAGGATTTTTTCTCAATCCATTTAGTTAGTCACAAACAGTGAATGATGTGTAAAGATACTTTCTGATTCTTTGATGTAGCAGCATCCTTGCTTTTTAACGATTGTCTGTAGTTATAGTAATGCCACCTGGGGTAGAGCTTGCTTGTCATATGTTAATTCTGACACGATAATTGATGCTGCACTGCAGATATAAGTTGGATGTAATGAGCGCAGGAAGGAATTTTACAAAGATAAGGAAGGCAATAACTGCAGGATTCTTTTTCCATGCTGCTAGAAAGGACCCACAGGAGGGTTATAGGACCCTGGTTGAGAATCAGCCAGTTTATATCCATCCTAGCAGTGCTCTTTTCCAGAGACAACCTGACTGGGTCATCTACAATGAGCTGGTTATGACCACAAAAGAGTACATGCGAGAGGTCACGGTTATAGATCCAAAATGGCTTGTTGAATTGGCACCAAGGTTCTTCAAAGTGGCAGATCCTACAAAGATGAGCAAGCGCAAACGACAGGAAAGAATTGAACCGCTTTATGACAGATATCATGAGCCTAACTCTTGGCGTCTTAGTAAACGTCGCGCTTGAGATGCGTCCCACTTTGATTGTACATCTTGTGGACCCCCCCGCATGGGCGGGGATGGGGGTTGGAACAAGGGTGCCCCCGTCCGCCGCATCCGGGGGTGCGGGTAGCAACCCTATCTTGTGTAAAGGTTAGTATTGCCCTTGAACAATTTTGAGGCTATTGAATTATTAATTCCAGTTAGGTGTTCCTTTATGTGTACCTCTGCTTTTTGCTCTTTTTTAACTAAAATTTTTTGAGGCCATTTTGACTCTTGAACAGTAATGGTGAAAAGTTTTCCAAGTTTGTTATGTTGACTGACTATAACAGATTGGCAAAAAATAACATATTCAGAAAAAATTCAAAACCCGTCGATGGAACAAATGAGCACAGCCAAGCCAAGTACATATGAGTATTGAAACCTATTTGGTAAACAATAACAGATTCCCCCACACAAAAGACAGCCAACATATAAAAACTCATGAACGCATACAGATTCAGTAAATATTTGTACTGTTTTGTGATACACATTATTAAAAATATGCTCCCGTGTGGTTCAGAGTATTGTGTTCTTGTGCAGGTTTATGTTTCTGCAAAATTTTTTTTATTGGTTTTAAATTCTTACTCTCAAAACCCATCCCAACCAAATCCAGCAAGACATTAAATCCATAGGAAAACCCATCCTATCATATTATTTAACACTCAAAGAGTCAAGACCCATCCCAACCAACTCCAGCGAGACAAAAAATAAACTAACAAGTAACAAGATCCAGCAACATCTCGCGGAACCAGTTTTCTGAGAGGCAATTTATAGGAAAAGGAAACGCACCCAACGGAACACACAACAGAACGGAACTATTGAGAGCTAGCTAATTCAGGGCCAAACACCCAGACTCGAGCATCAAATGCAGGATAAGCTTTGAAGAAAGATACGAGAAAACCCTGTATAATGATGGACAGACCAAAAAAAAGAGGGTTAATGAGCATACACTACAAGAGATATGATTTTTTGAGACAAAAAATTTTGTCTCAAAAAATGGAAATTTCGTCTCTAAAAGTTTTGGGAGACGAAAAAATTTCGTCTCTATTTTGTCTCAAAAAGGCTGTCTCAGAAAGTTTTCGGAGACGAAAATTTTCGTCTCTGAAAAGTATTTTTAGGGACGAAATTGGGCGGAACCGGTCGAAACCGTTCGAACGGGAAATTTTTTCTGAGACAAAAAAATGTCGTCTCAGAATCAAGTTCGAATGGGAATATTTTTGTTCGAACAACATGAAATGTTAATTCGAACCAATAACCATATCTGACCAAGTCCGTTCGAACAAAAAAGTTCGTAAGCGACTTTAGTTCGAAGAAAAATATTAACTGTTCGAACAAATAATCTATTTACAGAAATCTTCTGTTCGAACGGACTTTTAGAAATGAATTTATTCGAATGAGTATTTATTTGTTCGAACGAACGCAAGGATTGTATTTCCCGGTAAGTTCGAATGGGTATATTTTTGTTCGAATGGGAATTTATTGGTTCGAATGGATATGTTTTTGTTCGAATGTATGCAGAAATGGTAATTTACCATTCAAACGGCATTGATCAAACAAAATGAAATTGATACTAATACAAATTGTAATCTATATACATCAATTATTCAAATGTTTACAAACATCGTAAATATTAAAGGCTATTAAAAAAAACAAATGAATTATGATTGTGGTGGTGGTGGTGGTATAGGGTTTTGGGACATCATTAATTGAAATTGTTCAAACATTTTTTGGTTATTTAATTGTAGCCTCTCTTCTAATCTTGCTTCTAAATCTGCTGCTTGATCTAATCGGGTCAACAACTCTTTTTCCTTCGATCTCAATCGTTCTATCTCAAGTGCAGCTTCCTCTAATTTTTTAGTGTTGTCGTCATTCGATCTAGCTTTAGAAGATGATGAAGATGTTGAGGATGGCTTCACGCAACGTCCTAAGCCCCTCAAATATCCAGAACGTGATCCAAGAACTTGAGAAAAGATTTGAGCATCGTTGACAGATGATTCATCAGATGGATCCGCAACAGTGTCTTTAAGAGATATCATCTTGTCCTGGAAAAAGAAAAACATTAAAATTAGTATATGTAACAAAAATATGTTTAGACAATGAAATTAAATAAACTTAAACTTACATAATTTGCCTCTGCTTCAGGATTGCTCCAAACACCATCACGATTTTTATGTGCTTTAGCATACAATTGGGTCAGATCATAATCAGTAGGATTTTCTTCTTGTTGCAAAATGAAAATTAATATCATAATTTATACGAAAAAAGTGTATATATTAAGATTTATTGGAGACAATAAGAACTAACCATTTTTTTTTACAAGCGATGAAAAGATCGAGAACCCGCGTGATGGTGTATCGTTAAATTTGATCTATTTGTTTTGTTTACTGTACTCCGTTTCTAAAAAAAAGAATTATAATTTTTATTTAATACATCTATTATATATTATTAAAAAAAAAATAGTAGCGAAATTACCTGATAAGCAGGATCTTCAAACAGATCACAAACTTTCTCCCATTCGTTTGGTGGCATTGCTTGGAATGGATTTTGACGCGCCTCTGTCGTAGTACTGAACTTCTGGTAGTGTGCATGGCATCGACCTTTGTACCTCCGAAATGCATTCGACATGAGTTCTTCAATCGTTAGTCGATCCTCCCGCCGACCAAAATTTAATTCAAACTCGTCCTTCAAAGAATTATAAACAATTAGTATAATTTCAAACATTCGCATTTACATAAAAATGTTATACAAAGTAACTTATTACCAGACAACGATTTTTGATGTGGTCTTTCACATCTTGGGGAACTTTAGCCCAGGATGATGTAGCCATCGGTGCATACGTGCGAGTAAGTGTACCAACATAAGAAGCAAGCCAAGCTGCCGAATCCCCAGAGCCACCGGTGTGATCATCAGATATATCAACTTTAATTTTACCCACTTTCCTTACCTTTTCTATGCAGACACCCCTCGTAATGCCTCTAACTCGGCGCTGGTTTACAACAGCTATATATACAAATGGCTTAGAATATATTTTAATTAAATTAATCGTATTTGAAAGATATACATTGAAAAAATACCTTGTTCTGGTTCTGGTGACGGTGGCCCACCATTGTTGGCAGGTGAAGCACACGGGGATTCGCTAAGTGGTGGGGATGGCTCACGTGTTCTTTTGCGTTTAGGAGGCATATCTGTTTGAAATTATAATAAATTATTATTCGAACAAAATACATGAAATATTTTTATAAGAATTTTACCTACACGCATATCTGTTTGAAAATCATTCGGTATCAGTATTGCTGGACCAATCGCTCTCATCCTCAGTAGACACTTCAGTTGATTCATGTTCTTCCGACATGTCACCTTCAATTACTTCGGGTTGAACATCTTCTCTGCGCAATGGGACCATGTCATAATGGCTTAGATCAACAAATAGATTGATGCCTGATTCATTTTCTTGATATGCTTCTTCATCGTCTGGACTATCAACTTCTTCATGTGGTTTGTCTACCTCTGGAATATAATCATACACATTTCTTGGCGCAAATTTCTCGACTATTCTCCATGGATTTCCGAACTCCGGATCATCTAAATAAAAAACTTGATTTGCTTGGCATACGAGAACAAATGGGTCGTCCTCGTACCATTTGCGAGATGTATTGACACTTACAAAATATTCATCCTTACGCACTCCCAATCTAGGATTCGAGACATCCCACCAATTACATTTAAATAACCAGACCATATATCCCCCCACATACTTTAATGCTATGATATTCTCCACAATTCCATAAAAATCAATATTTTCATCCCCATGGCTTCCTTCGACAACAACCCCACAATTTTGAGTTTTCCTATATCATTCTCTGTCTGCTGTGTGAAATCTATATCCACGCACCAAACATCCTGAACATTGGATAGCCCGCTTAGACGGACCACATGCCAAAGCATATACTTCTGGTGAGATTTCACTTGAATGTTCATTATATTTCGATGCAACCTACATAAATAAATTTTATTCTACTTATATCAATATCATATATAAATATGATGACACCTACACATTAAATAAAGTTTAAAATACTTTCAAGCATAATTTTTTCCCGAATAATACCGTATGTTCAAACCATGAGGCAAATTCTTCTTCATGCGTCTTTTCTACGTCAGTTACACCATTCGTGCGAAGTAGTTGTATATGTTCGCTGCATATGTTAATGTGAGTTATTAATTTGTATAAATATATACTATATTATTAGAAATGCACTTAATACTACTACCAAATTAGATGATCATCACGAACCTCAAATACTGTTCAATTTCTTCACAATTATTTAAGACATACCATCGAGCTCTTTCAAACTCTCGCCCACATAGGTCATAGCCCCCTTGTGCACCTATAGGTCGTACTTTCTGGGAAAACACGGTAAATGCTGACGAAACTCCCATTTGTCCACCTTCATAATTTCGATCCGGTCTCGTAAATCTAGTATCAACCCCACGAAAATACATTGAACAAAATGTATGCCACTCATTATGAATATATGACTCTGCGATCGATCCTTCCGGACGAGCCTTATTCCCCACAGATCGCTTAAGTTTTCCCAAAAACCGTTCAATAGGATACATCCATCTATACTGAACGGGGCCAGCAACTAAAGTCTCACGAGAGAGATGCACAGCCAAATGAACCATTACATCAAAGAATGAAGGCAGGTACAAACTCTCCAATTTACACAATATCAATGCAATGTCAGCTTCCATTTTTAATAAGGCATCAACTTTCAACGTTCTACTGCAAATATTTCTGAAAAATCGCCCTAATTCTGTGATAGCTGTACGAACATCTGGAGTAAGCTTTCCGCGCACACCAACTGGCAACAATCGCTGTAAAAATATATGGCAGTCGTGACTTTTTAGACCAGTTATCTTCCAATCATGAGGTCGGACACATCTTGACATGTTCGAAGCATAACCATCGGGTAATTTGATTGTCATAAACCAATCACAGAATTTCTTTCTCTCATCACTTGAAAGTGTATACCATCCAATGGGCATATAAGCTGATGACCTAGTATCTTGCAAATGCAACTCTGATCTGATTCCCAACTCTTTCAAATCTTTACGAGAGTTGACTGTATCTTTTGTTTTTCCTTGTATTGACATCAGGGTACCCAAAATATTCTCACATATATTTTTTTCAATGTGCATTACGTCTAGATTGTGACGCAGTGTTAAGGTAGACCAGTATGGCAACTCAAAAAAAATACTTTTTTTGGTCCAATTCAATTCCACTGCTTGTCTTTTCCTCTTTCGGCATCTTGCATTCTTTCCAAATCTGTTGTCTGGGACATCTGCCAATTGAGTGAGAATATCACTGCCAGAATACTCTGGCGGTGATGACCTACGATCAACCGTTCCATCAAACATTACCCTATTGTTTCGCCATCTATGATCATGAGGTAGATATCGACGGTGTCCCATGAAACATAATTTCCGGCCATTCGCTAACCACTGAGACTGTGTATCTTTGTTACAAACAGGACAAGCCATTTTTCCCTTTGTGCTCCACCCAGACAAGCTCCCGTATGCCGGAAAATCATTAATTGTCCAAAGTACTGCAGCATGCATTTTGAATTCACGCGAAGAGGCCACATCATATGTATTGACACCCTGTTCCCACAACTCTTTCAACTCTTCCATCATTGGTTGCAAATATACATCTATTTCATTTCCTGGTGACCTTGGCCCTGGAATCAATAGAGTCATTATAAAATAAGGATCCTTCATACACTTCCATGGTGGCAAATTATAAGGCATTACTATGACAGGCCAAGTGCTATGAGAAGTGCTCATGTTGCCAAATGGATTAAACCCATCAGTTGCTAAACCAAGACGTACATTGCGAGGTTCTTCAGCAAACCATGGATACTCGTCATCAAATTTCTTCCATTGTAAGGAATCTGCAGGATGAGTGAGAAATTGATCATTTTGAACTCTTTCTGTGTGATGCCAAGTCATATCTTTCGCAGTCATCCGGGAAGTAAATAATCTTTGAAGTCGAGGAATAAGCGGAAAATGTCTTAGCACTTTCTGGGGTACATTACGCTTATCTGATGTCCATCTTGACTCAAGACACACCGGACATGATTCACATTCTGCATATTGCTTCCAGAAGAGAACACAATCATTCTTACATGCATGGATGATATTATAATCAAATCCTAACCCTCGCTTCAATTTCTTCGCTTCATAAAAATTTCGAGGTACTACGTTATCCTCTGGCAGAGCCTCTTTAAATAATTCAAGCAGCATATCGATAGCCTTTGCAGAAATACGACAAATAGACTTTATATGGAGCAACCTGACAGTGAATGACAACTTGCTATGACGGGTGCACCCTTCGTACAATTCTCGTTGTGCATCCTCCCACAATGATCCAAAGTCTTCATTTCCCCCAAATGACTGGGTAGATGTTCCTTCTCCAACCCTGGCACCAAATATGCCTGCGCCAAGATCTCCTAACATTTCAGTCATATCTTCTCCATTATCATAACCATCATCAGAAATATCAACATTTATGTCCTCCGTGTCGATCTCGTTACATTCATCCATCTGGTTGGTGTGACTGCCAAATCTAACTCCTTGGGGAAATGGTTCTCCATGTAAAACCCAATGTGAATATTTACCATCAATTCCATTTACGAATAAATGATCCTCCACAGCCGTCATATTATAAGAACTAAGGTTTTTGCACTTCTTACATGGGCATCTTATAAATCCTCGACTATCAACACTCCCACAAGCAAATTCTAAGAAAGACTTCACCCCTTGTGCATATTGCTTATAGTCTCGACCAAGTCTATCTCCCAACAACATCCAACTTTTGTCCATCTATAAAAGAAAACCATAATCATGGGATAAACACTATCATTCAACTATTACAATACATGTGTTTAATTACCCTGTACTTTTAAGGTAGTTGGTCCTATCCCATTCGAGAGACTATCATCTATATCGCATATATACTCAGTCTAGAACTCGTATGTTAGTAAAAATTTCGGCAGCATTTCCCTACAATTCTCCAAGTATGCTAGTCACGATAAGCCGTCGACCCTATTCAGGAGCTGAGAAGCTTATGAACTACATACTCGAAGAATGTAGAAAAATGCTAAACCAAAATTTAAATTGACTAACACAGGAGTTATAACTAAGTATATATGCCATATAGATGATAGAATCCCAAACTGTCCACTTTGGACAATTCAAGAGTTATACCCAAATATTCTTTAAGAGAATATTTGGCCACAACTCTCGAACGGGTCTAAGGTTTAACTACATGTAAAATAACTACAAAATCCAAACACTCAGTAGTAAACATAACAAGCATACATCACATGGGAAGATTACATTACAAGTATACATGATGGGCCATTAAAGATTTTGAAATATTTAATACTTGAGTACTTACTTATGTTCAAATATTTAATTATAATTTTTTAATTAAATATCTTATTATTATATTTGGAGTATTAAGCTATTTAATCAGTGTACTTAGATATAATTAATTATACATTATGTATTAATAATCTTATTACTTGAGTACTTAAATATCTTCACATATTTA
Organism: Carya illinoinensis; assembly: GCF_018687715.1. NCBI lineage: Eukaryota > Viridiplantae > Streptophyta > Magnoliopsida > Fagales > Juglandaceae > Carya > Carya illinoinensis. The sequence continues at coordinate 7,119,913 of NC_056759.1, forward strand.
ATTATAATTTTTTAATTAAATATCTTATTATTATATTTGGAGTATTAATTAGTGTACTTAGATATAATTAATTATACATTATGTATTAATAATCTTATTACTTGAGTACTTAAATATCTTCACATATTTAATTATAATTTTTTAATTAAATATCTTATTATTATATTTGGAGTATTAAGCTATTTAATTAGTGTACTTAGATATAATTAATTATACATTATGTATTAATAATCTTATTACTTGAGTACTTACTTATGTTCAAATATTTAATTATAATTTTTTAATTAAATATCTTATTATTATATTTGGAATATTAAGCTATTTAATCAGTGTACTTAGATATAATTAATTATACATTATGTATTAATAATCTTATTACTTGAGTACTTAAATATCTTCACATATTTAATTATAATTTTTTAATTAAATATCTTATTATTATATTTGGAGTATTAAGCTATTTAATTAGTGTACTTAGATATAATTAATTATACATTATGTATTAATAATCTTATTACTTGAGTACTTAAATATCTTCACATATTTAATTATAATTTTTTAATTAAATATCTTATTATTATATTTGGAGTATTAAACTATTTAATTATCACTGCAAATAATAAGTATTTAATTCTGTGATACTGTTCGAACAAACACTCTATAAGTTCGAATGGAACACTGGTCGAGTTTTATTCCGTTCGAACAAATAAAAATTAATTCGAACGGTATTCAGAGCGTTCGAATTAAACCAACCCAGAAACCAGTCACGAAACAGAGCACAAAACTGATAAACAAAACACAATTTCTGCATTCATGATGCCATATTTCAATACAACAAACTCAAAACTATATGAATATATCTAAATATGATTATTAAACAACTTAGAAAACTAATAAAACTTACCTCTTGTACTAGCAATTCAAACTTTAGTCAATCCACAATACCTATATATTTACATAAAACACATTAAACTGTTGTTCTATCCCAACAAATAAATGCAAAAACTCTATAGATATTTGTAAACGAAAATCGGAATGAAAAATACAAAAAAACACAACTTACCTCTTGTCCTTCTCCTTTCTCTCTCAAGAATCTCTTCTCTCTCAACGCTTTCAAGCTCTCTCTCTCCACAACACTCTCTCACAGCCTCTGCCACGCTCTCTCTCCTTTTTTCAATCTTCAATCCGAGTGAAAATGAAGTGAAAGGATCGGATTAATAATATGTGCATTTCAGTTCGAACTAACTTTTAATCAGTTCGAACGCGAAAATCCAAATACCGCTAATTTTTCCCACAATTTTTTCCCGTTCGAATTAATATTTTTCCAGTTCGAACAGAAAAAGGAATATTCTCCAGCATATACTGATAACTTGGCGTGAATTTTCCCTCCAAACAAAAAAATATTCGTTCGAACATAAATTATCTCTATTCGAACTAACTGCATATTAGTTCGAACAGATAATTAGATAAATATATAACTATACACATAATACACCCAATATTATTATGTGTATATGTAAAAATTATATAGACTATATAATACTAAGTGTCACTAATATCATAATACTAAGTTTCTTATCAATCTATAATATTATGTATTTAAAATAGTATAATATTTTATTTACAATCACTAATAGTGTTATACTTATAAGTTAGTATCACTATAAGTATAATACTAAGTATCACTAATAGTATAATACTAAGTGATATTAAAGTATAGATACCATCAAAATATGAAAACTAATAATACTGTAATACTTTATAATATAGTCCAAGTACTTGGTTTATTATTAATATACAAACTAAATATATTAGAAATATGTTTTTTATACATATAATTAATGCAATGTTTTACTATATACTTACTATATTTACTTTATAATGCAATGCTTTAGACAATACTATTTTATACTCATCTAATCCATAATATATATACTATTACATATATATATACTAGATACTTACAATATATATAAGTAACTAGTATAAAACTCTATACTATTGATATATAGTTATCTAATATATATTATTATATATACTTGGAACTAAATTTTTTATTAGTACTAGTATACTCTGTATTATATACTATTATTACTAATACTTCTCAATTGTTTTACCTCTTGTACTTATATATATATATATATATATTTTTATGAACTATTATATAATTCATTCGAACTTATACCCTACTAATTCGAACTTATACCCTTTTAGTTCGAACTAATTATTCTTCCATTCGAACGAAATCACGTTATTTAAGCCGCGAACCAGTTTCCTTTCCGGATCATTTCGTTCCTCCTCTCATTCGAACTCTTCGATTCCTCCGCCGTTAGCAGCCACAACGCCGCCACCAACTCCGACCAACTCCTCAAATCTCCTAGAACAAGAGGTATGGGTTAAAGGTGCTTTATTTTCATTAGTTTTTTAGTTAGTTTTGGGGGGTTCGGATTTTGAATCAATCCGGCCCCATTTTGTTGTTTTGGGGGCAAATGACACAATTATAATCGGTAGAAATGATAGGGATTTACTCCTAAATCATTTCTACCGATTAAAATATTGGATTCCTTCATAAAAATGAATGTGTCGGTTCGGTTCTGAGTCGACTCAGCCATGTCTGTTTGGCTCAGGTCCGTTCGAATGAATATTAATTCCATTCGAATTGAATTCAAGTCCATTTGAATTAAATTTATGTTCATTCGAATGAGATATAATTTTATTCGAATGGATTTTAGGCTAATTCGAATGGCAGTATCTGAGGTCATTCGAATTAATTTTATGTTCATTCGAATGAATTTAAATTTCATTCGAATGAATATAATTTAATTCGAATGGAATTAAAGGCCCTTCGAATAAGCAGTTGTCAACCATGATAGCACAACATCATCATTCCTCTAATTAAATTTAATTAGATCACATATATCTTTTATACATCAACAGTATACTAATGGCAAGCAGCAGCGGAAGAAAACGTTCCAGACCCCAGACAGTAGAAAGTACCTCCACATCTCCTTCTCAGCCGGCCGCCAGGCCTATACTAGTTGAGCGGGAGATCATTCTAGGTGACTTCCGTAACCTCACTTGGGAGGGGCGGAGCATACATGACATCATCACCGATCGTGGATGGACCCCGATCTGTCGACAGAGTGGCACAGCATATCCTGAGATGGTCGGTGAGTTTTACCGTGCCATGGGTGAGCAGCCTGGTGATGCTCTATGCTATAACTTAGTGGTCCGGGGAGTGAGTATTATATTCTCTCCCCGCGTTATTGCTGAGTTTCTAGATTTGTGACGAGAGCCCGGTGCCTATCCTGCAACAGCAGCAACGAGAGCAGCTGCGAGATCAACGACTGCACCATCTGGAGAGGACACAACAGTCGCATCCTCATCGCCACTGCTGGATGTACAGACCGCAGAGCTGGATGCTAGCTCGGATGATAGCGAGAGCGGTGATGAGGTACCTGATGATGGTCTCACAGACGATCAGGTTCGTGACCTAGTGCGAGACCCTGAGGCTCCTCCATATGATGGCAGTAAAGTGATCCGACAGGCCGACTGTATAGCATTTTTCAGAATGCTTAATTTGATTGTTGTGTATAACATTGATCCGAAAAAACACAAGACTGATTTTGGGATCGAGCGGGCCAGATTTTTATTACGGTTAGCACAGGGAGAGCCGATTGATCTGGCATTATATTTCTTCCTCCGCATTCGCACAGAGTCACGCTATTCGGGTGGAGGTAGTCTACCATTTGCGCTTTTGATATCTAACCTCTTACTCCATTCAGGGGTTACAGTGACTTTGACTGAGCGGAGGTCGCCACAGATGGGGCCCGTTAACAAGATCACATTCAGTAAGAGCAAGGGTCACTTGTCGAAAACTCGTCCAGTCCTACAGGATCAGCCTCTGCCTACTGATCCAGCTTCTACTGCTGCTGCCCCTATTGAGAGACACCCTGCTGGGGCTACTCCAGATGAGGTACGAGCTATATTGGCGGACCACCGCGACATTTTATTGAGGGACTTCATTCAGCCCATGATGGAGAAGCTTAAAGACCTAGAAGGACGCTTGCAAACTTTACAGAAGGATTTTGATTTATATAATAAATAAATATTGTTAGTAATTTTTTTACTTTTTTATGTTGTATAGAACGTCTAACTCATTTTGGAATGTAATTATTAATGCAGTATAGTTTTTATTTTTAGTGTTTGCTAGCCTAGTCTTTATTGTTAATAACACATTTCTTCTCATTATACTTAGTGTTCACGATAATTGAAAAAATGACACTATCTTTAAATTAATATTTAGTTAACTAAAATATTTTTAAATTAATTACATAAAATTAATTATTTATGAATTTGTAAATATTTTAATTCATTGTAAATCATAATATATAATATATAGAACTTTTTATTTACTTTGGAAATGATAAAAAAATTAATAGAAAAAATATGTATTCTTACAATTTTAACAATATATCTTTTCAATTAAATAATACCGTTCGAACACGTTAATACTAATTCGAACAAATAATATTGCATTCGAATTAATTAATTTTCTGTTCGAATTAAATTTAATTAGTTCGAACGGTATAGATTTTTGGAGACGACTTAATTCGTCTCAGAATCTCAAGTTCGAACTAATTTGTTTTAGTTCGAACGGATTTATAAGGTTTTCCATGTTCTGAGACGAAATTAAAATTTCGTCTCAGAAAAGTACTTTTAGGGACGAAATTAATTTTGTCCCTAAGAAATTTCGTCCCTAAAAATTAAATTTCTTGTAGTGATACCCGATAAATATATGTATAGACTCCTGATTTTCCTTCAATTTAATCAAATATTTCTTTTTATTGCCAGAAATAATGAAAGGACAATGTTTTATTTGAGAGAGATAAGTAACAATATTATTTTTATTTGATAGAAGAGAGAGAGAAGAATAAAAAATATTCATTTGGTTATTTGGAGTGCTGGAATATTGTGGAATGCAAAAGAGTAATGATTGTATTCGTGCGTGTATATATATATATATATATATATAATATTTCTATCCTATCATATTATGTTATATTATTAAAAAATAATTCTTATTTAATTAGTTTTAATAATATGACATTTAAAAAAAAAAATTGTCTTTTTGTATCAACCCTATGAAGTCCTCCCCATATCTTTATCACTTTTCATGAAAGAATTAGGCCATCCATTCTCAAAACTACAAATATTTTTTTCATGAGAAATAAGTCCAAGTTTTCATTTTTTTTTTTTTTTTAGAATTTTTGGTCAGGAAGCTATTTACAATGTGAACAAACTGTGTGCTGTATGAATTCTGCTCTTTACAAATTTGCATTAAAATTCATTATTTTTTTAGAATAATAAGTGGTACAAGCCCTAAATAAACAAGCATACAAATCTTTTGTAAAAGGTTGGGTCCTTTAAAAAAGAATATGTTTTTATTTTTATTTTTAATATAAAGTCTACATTTAAAAAAAAAAAAGTCTATCGGAACCTGTACAAATATATATATATATATTTTTTGACAATGCTACATATAGTCGTAGAATTGTAAACGCTGCGCAATCGTTTTGAAAAAGAGTGGGGTTCACGATTAAAAAGTTAGTTTTTTTTATGTGGGTTCCATATTAATTTATTTTTTTTAAAACGACTATACGCCACTTGCACAACCAATGACAAATATCATTTCTGTATTTTTTTATAACATACGTTGCAGTTATAAAAGTATCAAAACGTTAGAAATATATAAATATATATATATATATATATATATATATATGTGTGTGTGTGTGTGTGTGTATATATATATATATGTATATTATTTATGATAACTGACTTTCAAGTGTTGGTGTGCGGCGGGGAGCTGATTGATTATTTACCTCAATCTCGTCTCGATAACATATGGCTTCTTCATTCGATCCTCTTCCACAAGCTCCACTTCACAAGTCTCACTCAATCGGAACCATCTCACTTTCTTCTCTCTTCGAGCCAAAACTAGAAGAACTAGAACCTTGATGGGGTCAGTATCTCTGAAAATCGGGGATGGAACATCAAGATTCAGAAGAGCAGCCATGTACTCTTCAGCAATCAACATTACCAAGTTCTTCTCTTTGCTCACCACCATTCTATTTGCTTTATACGCTTTCACATCCTCCCCAAAGGACCGCCAAAACCACCTACTTCACCACACTCGCAATAACATCTCTCTCATCTCGGAGCACGTCTCGCTGATCCTCAGAGAGATCGACTCCTCGAAGAAAAAGCTGGCCAAGATTGATAAAGAGCGTCTTGGCTACGAAAGCCTCGATCTTTCAAGACCTCACCTTGCAAACGAGCTCAAGCTTTTTCTCCAGCCTCGCCAGCTTCCAATGGGGAAAGACTCAAGAACTGGGATCACTGAAATGGTTGCTTCCGTGGGCCATTCCTGTGTGAAATCCGTGGACTTATTGTCTCGGTATATGGCTTACAAGGTCTCTGGGCCTTGCCCTGACGATTGGAGCGTTGCCCAGAAGCTAATTTTGCGCGGTTGTGAGCCTTTGCCCAGAAGAAGATGCTTTGCCAAGTCTGTTCCTAAGGTGGGTCTCGACCCTTTTCCCATTTCTCTCTGGAAACCTGTCGGTGATAAGAATGTTATCTGGAGTGGTCTTGAGTGTAAGAGTTTTGAGTGTTTGAACAGCAAGAAAATGAGTAGAGGTTGTGTTGGTTGTTTTGATTTGGTTGGTGGGTACGAGAATCAGAAGTTTGTCAAGTCTAGGGGCAAAAATGAGTTTCTAATTGATGATGTTTTAGCTTTGGGAAGTGGTGGGGTCAGAATTGGATTTGATATTGGTGGCGGGTCTGGGACCTTTGCTGCTAGAATGGCAGAGAGGAATGTGACTGTGATCACTAGCACCTTGAATATTGATGCCCCAATTAGCGAATTTATTGCTGCAAGAGGACTTTTCCCTCTATTCTTGAGTTTAGATCATCGTTTCCCTTTCTACGATAACACGTTTGATTTTGTTCACGTCGCTGGTGGATTGTATATGGGGGAAAGACCTGAGAAATTGGAGTTCCTTATGTTTGATATTGATCGCATTTTAAGGGCTGGCGGCTTGTTTTGGTTAGATAATTTTTGTTGTCCTAACAACGAGAAGAAAAGTGACTTGATAAGTTTGATTGAAAGGTTTACATATAAAAAGCTCAAATGGGTTGTGGGGGAGAAGGTAGACTCAGCTGGGTCAGGGAAAATAGAGGTTTATTTGTCTGCCGTTTTACAGAAGCCTGTGAGAGCATGACACTCAAGAGAGCTTCAATAGGAAATAACAGAAGGTAATATATTTATAATCCTTCTTCTTGCAAGCCGTTGTGAAGCCCAAGACAAGATTTGATTTGCAAGAAAAGTTTAAAATACAAATCAAATTCTCACATGTTAGCAGTGTAAAGCCCACACCGACTTGCAAGATATAATTTTACATATATTTTCCCATCTTTGTTCACACAGAATTTGTGCGAGTCCCTTGCTTTTAACATCCTCGTGATATTGATTCGGTAGCAGAATACGTGCATCTATTTTTTTCTCTTTTCCCAACTGTAAATCGGCAGTGAAGAATGATATGTAATGTAGTTGTAAGGCTGTTATATCCCTTACATCAATTGTTAGGAAATAAAAGAATCAGTGTTTTTTTGCTGCTGTTAAGGTATTTTATATTGACGTTTGAGTTTCAGCTTTAAACATGCTTCCTTCTCTACAATGTTTCTAATTGAATCAAGATACACCTTACTCAGCTCCATAACCACTTGTGATCTCAGCTGTGTATGGGTCAAACATTGGATGAGTTTCTTGAATCGATTCAATAGTGCGCACAAAGCCACCTTACCAGCTTCGTTTCCTCCATCCAGTCCTAATGCCACCCACAGCAGAGCATCCATTTGCAACCTTTCTTTAATCTGTTAATTGGGGTAAGCTCAGAAATTAATCAGAAAATTAGCCAATTGTGGTTCCTTAGTAATTTCGTTTGTAGGAGCTTACCCTGGTTTTTCATTATTTGAGAAGCCATTAGAATGGATCTGATTGCCAAAAAAAAACATAAGATATGTGCAACCATATGCATTGCACAATATATAAAGATATTAACACACAAGATTGTGACAATTGATACACAAGATACAAAGATATTAATTATTGGATCGTTGGGTAACTTCTTTTACCCTCAGGAAAATGACAGGCATATCGAAAAAGTGTACTTATTATTTGTTTCGATTGCTTTGTTTTTGTGTGTTTGAATTTTTTTAATATTGTATTTTTTTATTTCTTAGCATTTTAAAAAAAAATACATATAAAAAATTATTTAAAAAATAAAATACAAAAAAAATTACACTATCGTACCTTTTATCGGCGGCTCTAGAGCCACCCATTTGAAATTTCAGTATAGAAGTTTTTGCGTAGCAATATGCTGTATTTGTTAATACTTTAATTTGTACAAAAAGCCGGAATGGTACTTTTCGTGTTTATCTATGAAATAAATAATAATTAAGTATATAAAATTAAATAAAAATAAACATAGAGATTTACGTAATTTGGCACAAAAATCTATACTCACGGGTTGTTTGGGAGGCAAAATTTACTATAATTAGTGATTTTATAATCTTTCATGGTCTCAGATATCGTTAATACAATGGAATTTAGGTGTCAATAAGTCCTAGAGAGCCTGTGGAGAGATCTGGGGGAGGCATTATATGCAATCGAGTTTTTGCCCATCAGGTGTCCCTAGCAAGGTTTTAAAAACCGTTCCGTTCCGGTCGGAATGGCCGGAATTTTTCGTGCCGGAACAGTGACCGGAACCGGATAGGTGTCTATTCCGTTCCGGTCAATTCCGGCCGGAATTCCGGTATTCCGGCCGGAATAGTAATTCCGATCCCAAAAAAAAAAAAAAAAAAAACTCTCTTGTAAATAAGTTGAAAAATAATGAATAAAATTGTATTTTTAGAATTCAAATACCTCTTTCTGTGCACTAGAAATATTGTTACTTTTAATAATCTGTCTATTCTTTAATTTTTTTTCCTTTATTTTTGTGTCTTAACTCAAGTTTATAATTTTTTTCAATATATATTCATTTTATAAATCTTTAATTCTTCTATATATATACACATATACATATCACACACTTACATATATATGTATTTATTTTATTAATTGTTAGTTTATATATACATATAAATATTTATATATAATATATAATTAATCCCGAAACGTACCGGTACCGAAATATTCCGTTCCAGTACCTCGACCGGAATGGTTTCAGGAACGGATTTCAAAACTTTGGTCCCTAGCCCTTGGAGAGTTTCTTCCTTATATTAAGGTCTATTTTTTTTCTTGGAGTGATAAAGTCTAACTTGTCTTATAAAACATTTTTTTTTTTAGAATCTGAGTCAATTTCTTCTACTTATCTCTTCCTTATCTTATCTCTTGACTTTATCTATTCTTTTATTATTAGTCATAGGTTTTCAAATGACTGGAACCAGTCAATTTAGTCGCTAACAATAGTGAATATTGTAATGGGAAGTTGTGTGTGGATGATTGCAATCAAGTATTGAGACAATTGCATTGCATTCTGGTTGCAATTTTGAGAGAGATGAATCTAACACGAGAATAATGCGGGTTGTTTTGTAAGGAAGCTTTACACCACACGTTTTTATTTAATTAATATGTAATTTATTATTTTTATTTTTTATTTAAGCACACATATTTAAACATTAAAATAGAATAATAAAAATAACAAATCAAATATTAATTATGTAAAACTGTGTAGTATGAGATTTCTATTTATAATTTCTCTATTTAATGCCGTGGGTTCACATTCTATATTTATCTTTTCTGAATGGTATAAAATGTTTGGATCAGGAGGAAAAATAAATAAATAAATAACCCTCAATATTTTTGTTTTGTTTTTCTTCCGTTTCCCCTCCGTGATCATTATAGATGATCTTTGTTGATATGAGATCACAATAATGACATGTGGGCAAAAATCATAAACAAAACTGCCAATGTAGTGCAAGATTACACTATTATCATAATAACATTACATAAAATACATCCCTATCCTCTTTCTCTCATATTTTAAAGAATAATACTAAGTATAATTATAGAATATATAAGTACCGTATAGTCATTTAAAAAAAAAAATTATTATTAAAAAATTAATTTATTTTTATATAAATTTTATATTTATTATTATTTTTGAATAATTATACAACACTTATATATTTACAACTGTAAATAATAATATGGTTTCTCTCTTTTAAAACATGAATCTAACTATAATTTATGCCTTTTGTCTTCTAGAAATTTGGATTTTATAAAACTCATAAATTAGGAGAGAACCAGAGACACGTAAATTGGGTCTTCTTCTAATATTTTATGGAGCGTGTAATGTTTTCCAGAAAAGTTTATACGGAAAATAATAAATATTATTATATGTAAATTTTTTTTTAAAATTTTAGATAATAAAAAAATGAGATATTTTATCATTTTGGGATAATCCAATCAAAATTATTTGGTGGAAAATAAATACAAGCTCAGCCTATACAAATTCAAGCCCCTTGCCTCTTTCTTGCTATATAAAGCCCAAGTCCCACGAAAACCCTAACCCCATTGAAAACTATGTCAAGCATCGTGGCCGTAAAAGCGTCTGTTTTTACTTATCTGACAGTAAAACCCTCTCAATTGCTTAGGGTTTATAGCTCTGCGAAATGAAACCCTAGTCCCTAATAGTAATTGGAACCCGTCAATGGAGGGGTTGAAGGTATCAGATGCCAATTTGGTTGCTTACGTGAACCCATCGAAGAGTACCAAGGTTCCCCAAGCTGTCCTACGCGAGCTCAGCTCTCTGCTTTTCAAGTACTCTTCGTTACCAATCTGTGTTTTTCGATTTTTTGGGGCTTGATGATTTTTAATTTTTATGCTGTTGTTTATGAGAGATTGGTGTCCATGTTATTGGAGTGTGTATGAATGAGCTTTTATTCTGTCTTAGATTTATTACTTGCGGAGTTAAATTTTGTTCGGGGCGGGCGTTGATGTGCTATTGTTTGATTGACGAGAAAACTTGAGAAAATAACTAAGATGGCGAATATGCTGTGAGTCTAAATGGTTATGCTTTGAATACTGATAGCTTTGGTATTGTCTTGCTCTTATTCATGGCTATTTATCGGATATTTCAGTTAGGCATTTGCATCGAGTATTATTGGATGCATTCCCATACAAACCATCCCACCACATATCTTCATCTAACACCTCTCCTTATACCCCCATGAGCTGTAATCTCCATTTTTATAAAATTTGTTATCTCGATCATTAAACAAACAAAAAAATAAATAAATAAAAGAGCTAGGCGCCTGCCTACAATGCTTGATAACTTCCTTATTTTTGTATACACTGTTAACTTTGTTATTGATTATGCAACTATAATGCTTTTACCCTACTGACATATATTAATAGTGATGTTTAACTCTTCATGCTTATAATCCTTCCGATTTTTATTTTTGGTGCAAATTCAGTGCACATGATGGCTTACACTTGATCTCTGAACTTCAGGTAAGTTCATATGTTGACAAGTACACATGCTGATGCACTCTCTTTGCACCCTTTGTCTCAAACTCATGAATGGTTAATGGGCACTGATATCCCAATTTTTAAGATTATTGCACTCGATCACCTTGCATGCTCACTAGTTGGTTAAGTTTCTATGTTATACATTTGTCTCAAAATCACGAATGGTTAATGTGCACTGATATCTCATTTTTAATATTACTGGACTCGATCACCTTGCATGCTCACTAGTTGGTTAAGTTTCTATGTTATACATTTGAGTAACCATGGAAGGGTTTTTATCCTAATATGCCAACTCTATGAATGGAAGGTCTTTAGCATATGCAGCAAGCCCTACCACTTTTATTATTATTGATTGACCATGATGTTGCTTGTTACACTCCCGCCAGCAAGAGGATATGGCATAACTTGCATCGTGTGGCACTATTTGTGTTATTTTTCATAGTTGAAAGTGCATTTCTGCTGTTTTAAATTACTTATCAAAAAGTTTCTGCGGTTATAAATATTGTAGCATTAAGCACTCTGGGCTTTTTTAGGGGGATGGTAGAGAGTGTGAGACATCTGTGTCCAATTTGAATTTGAATCTTAATCGTTTGAAATCTACAAGATGGAGTAAGTCTGCTTGGGATGATGTGCTTATGTGGGCATTTTGGTTTTTGATTGCAGGTTCAATGAAACTTTTGATGGTGTGGTATTAGCATATGACGTCCAAATTCAAGATAAAGTTGCAAAGATTCTTCCTGGACTTCACCCTTATTTTTGTGTGAGACTAAAAGCAAAGCTGTTACTTTTTTCTCCGAAGCCAAACATGCTTTTAGGTAGCTTTTCAATGACCATTCTGATTATTCACCAGATGGTGTATTTTCCTTGTCCTTTTTATTTTTATTTTTATTCTTTTTGTTATGTGTAATACCAGATTTTTTTCTAGGAAGGAAGCAGATGTAGACTTCATTTAAGATTTTGATAGGATCAGGAGGATCCCTAAACCTAATCCTAAATATAAGGAGTAATGAATGATGATCAGGAGTAATTATCAATTGGGATGGTTGGTAGTATTTATGATAAATGAAACAATGGGCTATAGTTTAGGCATAATTATATGCTGTGATATAGGATTACCATAGGGAAGGATAGCAGGTTTCCTGTCAAAGATGTCAAGAATCATCTTTAATCCTTTGTATGTCGGTGTGTTCCTACCCCAAGTGGAACAAAGCCTGCAATCAACTTTTTCAGCTTCTTTTTTTTTCCTTGATCTTATAACTTTCATAGACTAGGGCCCATCAGATTTCATGACTATGTACTGTATGGTTGACTCTCATATTTTTCACTTGCAGAAGGGAAGGTTGTGAAGCTTACTCAAACATCCATCCATGTCATTGTTCTTGGTTTTTCATCTGCTGTCATGACAGATGAAGACATTCGGGAAGAATTTATATATAAAACCGTAAGTGGATCTTCACCATCACATTTCATAGTTCACATCCTTTTCCTTTTGTGTTTGTAACACATCTATGTGGTTGAGATGTTGATTTTGTTTTATGATATGTGGAGTTTGTCCTAGAAACACGGTGAGGAACAATATGCTAGCAGATTTCACAAGCGACATGTGATAAAGGTTGGAACCATGATACGCTTTTCAGTCAAGAGGTACACATTTTTAATTACATTTGGTATTTAGCTGGTCACTGCCACACAAAGAATTGCATATATGTTTATCCTTTTATTGACTGAAGTATGGCATGCTCCTCCACCATCCCCCCCCCCCCCCCCCCCTCTCTCTCTCTCTCTCTCTCTCTCTCTCTCTCATACCAAGGAATTTTACATAAATTTGTTACTGATTGTATGTGAAAAGCGTCCTTTTTGATATATTGGTCACTTGATTCGCATCAGTGGTTCATATTTGCAGTTTTGATGAGGAAATACTGCACATTTCTGGGTCTCTGGTTCCAAGAAACACGGGAAGCATTGGCTGGTTGGCTAAACATATGGAAGATGTTTCACGTATTGACAGGTTTTTTAACTGGACTTTGATTTCAACATCTCAAAAGTTTTTTTAATATTTGAATCTTAAAAGGCTCTGGTGTGCGCTACAGTAATTTTGAACATTTTATAGGAGTACAAAGAGGGGAAGAGAAAGTGAGGCAGAATCGGTAATTGTAGAGCACAGTGAAGCATATTCTTTGCACAGTGACCAAATCAGGACGTCAAAGAAACGCAAAATTAAAGACTGAGTCTTAAAGAAGTGTAAGGTGTTCTCTTGTTCTGATGTAATTGTGGGAAGCAATTTTTATTTTCTTGTAATAGTTCAACATTTTTGTGGCATCGATAGTTTATTTATTGCATTGAATTTTGTTTTTTGTTTTTTTTTTTTTTTTATAATTTGAGTCTAATGATTGTTCTTCACCCCCCATTAAGCTTACAATTTCACCATATCATTCTCTCCATTGGATTGAAAAAGGGTCGTTCCATAACAGTTGATGCAGGAGGATACTGACATTCAGTATACAACTTTTTGAACCTACGTTTTTTCACTTTGTTTTTTGTTGCCATTTCTTTTTGTCGTTCGGTTTTTTTTTCCCATTATTATTTACAGTTAACAACGTGTGATTTCTTTTTTTAAATAAAACCCATGAAGATTAAAACGACAAAATAGCCGGGAAGGTGTAACCAAAGCGAAATGAATATGCAGGATCCATGCCCCGATTGGGTGAAGAGAAATAAGTGGGCATCGAGGTTTACAGCCATAAGAGGTCAACTCGACCAAAATATATACCATCTTCAAAGCCCAAAGTTCTACCTCGAACCCAGAGCTCAGGTACACTTTTTCTGTTCAAAAGCAGAACCCAAGAGCCCAAATCTTATTATATCAGGATTTCCCTCCCTATCTGACCCAAACAAACTTTTACTGTTCGGAATCTCGGATACATTTAAACAGCCAATATGGAGGATTCTAATGTCTTCAATGTTGGAATCTATTTTCTTTTTGTGTTTTTCCTAGTTTTTTGTTTTAGTATTTTAGTAATTATTTAATATTTTTTCAATAGCTAAAGTTCTTAAAACATGATTGTGTAAAAGGCTGTAATAAGGGTTATATGTGTATAATTTTCTATCAAGATTTCCCTCCCTATGGCGTAGCATTCAACGAATAGGATTCTATATCTATTCTAGTTTTGGATTTTTTTATTTCAACAAATTTCTTTCTTATTTTTAGTATATGTGATATTTATGAAGGGGCTTTTGTATCAAATTTTATATCTTACAATTTTTAGATAGTTTGGTGGGATATTGACAGAATTCAAAGATTGGAAAAACAAAAAACAAAAAGAAATACCAGTTGGCTGACGGTATGAGGAAATTTCGTCTATTCTTGCTTTTATTCTATGCATACCAGACCTAGATTGGACAGACGTCAAAAACCCGTGACTCAGTGTTGGTTCATCAATCAATTTTTCAGGGGGATTTGAGGAGTGTAAAGTACATTTCATGTAAACCATTATGTACTTGTCATAGCCATCGCATGCAGTTGTAAATAAATAAATAAATAAAGAAAGTGGAAGACAGATCTATATATATATATAATGTGTATGAGTATTGGAGGAATATTTTGTAAATGACGATGAGGTACGGGGTTTCTATCAGAACCCACCCCCATGATAGTTGTAGCCTTCTCTCATCTTGTTTGAATGTTTGTTCAAAGGTTATTTTTATGAGTTTTTGAGGTGAAATAGAGGAGTGGGAAAGATATGCTTTTCAGTTTGGTGAATTATGATATGATTCTGCTTCTCGTCAACCTTCCCATGTTACCTAACTATTATTTTTAGCAAGAATAAAAGGTTGTCTCCACTGAGTTTGCCGTACCTTTAAAAAAAAAAAAAAGACTCAGTTTGCCGTATAATCCGGCATTCTAAGCTGCCCCCATACCGTAATTGCATCTTTGATTGGTGGTATCCGAAACCTTTCTTCTTCTTCTTCTTCTTCTCTTTTCACTTGATGAGTGATGGGGGCCAAGTATGGGTTTTTTTTTTTTTTAAGAGAAATACTTTAGTCATAAAAGATTACATAAAAGTAAATTACAAACTAATGTGGATTGATTTGATAAGTCATACTATAAAATTATTTTTATTGTAAAGTAGATCTAACGGATCCTATAAAGTTAAGTTAGTTTGTGAGTTTATTTTTGTGTAAATTCTTTGTATTTGTAGTAGTTTATATATATATATATAAATTTGAAATGATTAAAAGAGTAAGGGTGTGGAGTCTTACAGATACTTCGATTCAAATGTCGCATCAGTGCAATGGAAAAAAAAGAAGTGACAATGGAGTCAAATTAAGGGTATAGTTTAAAGTTTTCTTCAATAATCAAGTACAAAAAGGATGTTGTCGTTTAGACTGTTAATATAACGAATGAAAGTTGTTTGTTGTAGAGAAAATAGCAGCCACAGTAGGAAAATCTGCAGCAGACTATATGGCGGGGAAAACGAATTAGGCTTCCTCATCCTCAAACATGAAAGCATGAGCTCTCAATTTTGTGAAAAATAGTAACATTGAGGGATGATGCTAAACAGAATGAGCGCTCTTCAAAGGCCTGTAAGAATGGTTGCATAGTTTTATCAACGCATGGATCCCGCGTGCCTGAAAGATGGAGAAGTGATGGGAGATCGGCACCCAAAGAACACGGATAATGATACACTTACAGCTATTTTACAATTAGTTTACAATTTATTTTAAATCAACCAATATAATTGTTACACTTCATTAAAAGATAATTTCAGTATTACGTAACTACCATTCATTTTAAATAGTGGTAAACTAGTCGTAGACTAATGGTAAATTTATCATTTTCCTATTATTTATTAGTTATTACCCTCCACTTTACAAATCTCTGAGCATGCGAACAATAAAAGATTAGCTAGCAATCATCCAAGATTCTTCTTCTTCTTTTTTTGGTTGTTTGTTGGGTATTGGGAGGAGCGTTCTCTTATTGGGTGGTTGGAATCGTATCGAGGCTTTAAATTCGATCTCCATTTCAAAACAAATAACTAAATTAGAGATTGGAAGACGAAAATATTCGGCAAAACTCTGCGTATAGAATATCAAAAGTTCTATGTGCAGTTAATTTTATGTATTTTTTACATATTCTATTAATAATTGATTGCATCACTTTTTTTTTACTATAAAATAATTGTTTTGACCAATCACATTAGTGAAATGTACAAAGATTATGCAAAAGTGATTGTATATAACAAAACTCATATAATATAGATATTTAAACCAAGATACACCTGCCAATATCTAATAAAATACACCTGAAATAGTCTACTATATGACTTAGGATTTGATGGATCTGGATTCCTTAAGAACTTAGGGCAAAAAGTGAGAAAAATATAGACACATAAAGTAAGTATCGCACCATTTAAATGCTCAATATATGATGTGGGATTTAATTTATGTGTCTATTTCTCATACTCTAAATTGAATCCGAATCTAAATTTGCTCTTCAAATCATAATAGTCGATGCGAATAAACACTTCAAAAACCTAAAGATAACTGCAAGTTACGCTAATAACTATTAACGATTCACTTTGATTAAACAAATGAACAGTACTTACCTAGACATAAACAACCGAAAGGAATGATTAAACACTAGACATGCCCAATACCACCACCCACCAAGACAACATTTCTTGATCTTTCATTACCATACTTGAATTCCTTATGCTCATCATCGAGAGGTTACAGGTAGTGTGAGAAACTAAGAGGGAGAGAAAATTAAATATGCTAACAATATTATAAAATTGTACCAAAAACTTGTTTGAAGTAATTGTATTTTAGAATCTGTGGGCTTTGTAGTTGTAGCAATCAAGTGTATAAATGTATTTTTTATGGGGGGTTAAGGTTATTCTCTGCACCGTCCAAATTATGTCTGAAAAAGGTAGAACAGGCAAAAGCTTCTTTTGTATGTGGGCGTGCGTTACACATCATAACTAATAACAAAAGAGCTCCAAAGTGGTCTGTCTAGCAAGCTTGCTTGCTACCTTGTATTTGTTCATCTAAATTAAATAAATATTACGTAAAGAGGGTGGTTTAACTTCGTCTTTATTCATAAGGGTCGGTTGTTTTGTTGGGACAAAAACAGTTGGCTGGATGTTCCGGATTGTACGTTCTAGTGCACCCCATCTGTACTGTCTTTCATCTCCTTTTACGACCTGGCTCAAATACAATAACGTAAAGGGTACGGCTACTTATAATGTGGCCGAATGAATTCTTATTGCTACTTAAAAAAATTAGAACATTGAGTTGGAGTGGATCCAATTTGAGGTTGAAATTGAGAGTCTCAATCCAACTTTGAGTTTAATCAAAATTAGAATTCAAGACTTTAAAAGTAATTGTATAATATTTATACATTTACGACGGTATATATCATTTCTTATTTAATATTAATGATCATTAGTTTTCAGCAACAGAAACTGAGAAAGCAGACAAATTACAGCTTGCGTTGATCTATAAGAACCACAGCCACGGTGTGACAGTATCTAGAGGCTGTGCGTGGGTGAGATAAAAATCCAAAGCAATTAGGCAGATAAGACATCTCTTTTGTCAAAAACAAACATTTCTAGTACTTAATCATGGGTGATTTAACATAAGCATCCGAACTTGTCCCACCCACCCACCCACCCAGCTTGGGAATATAATTAATTGTACTCTTATTCGTCTAGCACCAAGATTGTCGGGCTTAATCCAAGTTTAATTAGGATGGCAAGGGATAATGAGATTCCCCCAAAAACAAACATCACAGCAAACTTCCAATAATTTTTTTTTTTTTTCTTCTTTTTGGGTTTGGCTAAAACTATGTAGATCACACGTCCTCCTTACACATTCCGCATTAATAAAGACCCTTGCTTTCCTAACTTCTTTGCCCTTTTTCATTTATGTAATCTATTGATCACTATCAAAAGTACCTTAAAGGCAACATAAAGGATAAAGGATATGCACGTCACCTTCAACAGAAAGTTGTTATTATAAAGAAAAATGATTTATCCCGTCCCTAGAGTATAAGTTTCGTAATTTTTTTTTAAATGAATAAATTTAAGATTTATATAAAAAAAAAATTATTTTTTAATAATAAATTCTATTTTTTTAATAAGAGTGTACGATGATTATATGTTTTAAACTGTATCTAATATTATTCATTTATAAATTTAATTAAATACATTATTTTTTAGTCAATTATAATTATAAAAATATATTTAAAACATAATATTTTTTTACACTTAGATATGAAAGATTTTCATATAATGAATGAACGAATTTGTAAACAGTTATTTTTAGTTAAATTAGAAACTCGACCAATCAAAACTCAAAGGCATTAAGTTTACAATCCTGATGATCAGGATAAATACAATTACATGTTTTTAAATGTTTTTAGATAATCATTTAAGATGATAAAAATGATTGGAACATGTGGTACGCCTGCTTCTCACCAGGACTTAGATAATTACTAGGCGTGCAATTTAGGTAGTAGGTTCACGATCGAACGGTCAATAAGAGATGTTGGGCCGGAACACCTGAATGTTGATGATAAGAACAGAGCTGAATTTGTGTGTGAATGGAGGATTGCCACCAAGGTGCCCGTACGAGGCGTAGACTCGCGACCGGCCGTGGGGCTCGGGACACAGTACAGTACAACTAAGCAGCTACGATCACGGACGGTCTTTTTTCAGAGGAAAAGTTTTCCAAGTAGCATTAATATGACTCAACCCAAAGGGCAGAACCCCTCCGTAAATGGTCCCCAACTTGATGAAAGATGATGCCATGTCAGCACATGGCAGTGACTTAGGATATACCAACGTTCCTAGAGAACCGCGCTGAAATGAAGCCTGCATATGGGATGCCGCCACATCATAAAAAGAGTGGGACCTAAATAGAAACAAGGAACATGAAAATTAAATTGAAACCGGGCAAAAAAAAACAAAGCAAATTAACGTACGTAACATGATTAGTTAATGGGGGATGTTATAGATAGATCTCTGTTGCCCAAATTGAGGTTTTCGATTGCTGTTCACATTGTGTTTGGAGATGCATGAACGATGAAAATAAATGCCATGCTCCTTAAATCCTAACAAGTAGGGTATGACCTTTATAAATTAGACATTTTAAAGGGGATGTATCGTACCGAAGCACATCATGCACGTGGACCCTTGGATTTCTATTGGGGACCCCACCATCTTGACCTTATTTTTTAAGAAAAAATGATACACATAATTTTTTTTACAATTTTTTATGTAAGTATTATTTAAATTGAAAGTATTCTTATAAAATGATGTAATTTTTATTTTACATAAATATATTTTATTTAAAATAAAATCGTGAAAAGAATTATATGTATATTATTATTCCTTTTATAGAGATAAAATGTTAAGACAGAAGAGAAATTTGTTTAGATTGTAAGACGAGATGAAATAATTTTAATTTAAAGATAAAAGTTAAATAAAAATTATTATAATATTATTTTTTAATATTATTACTATTTAAAAATTTAAAAAAATTGAATTAAAATTTAAAAAAATTAAATTATTTATTATATTTTATATAAAAATTTTAAAAAATATAATAATAAAATGAAATGAGGTACAGTTTAAATCCAAACGAGACAGTCTCGATGTTTGTTTGCGGGGGGATAATTATAAAGAAATGGGAAAGGGGTGGGGGCATCCTTGGACCTTTGCACATAGGAGACATGATCAGATTTGGAGAATGCAGAGTGGTTGTGTTTGAGGTGTAGAGTAGACTGTAGCGGAGAGCATCTTGGATGGCCTAAACTAAAGGTAGTTTGGAGAAACTTTTTATCTTCCGACTACCCATGTGCATGGTGGGTTTTTGGAGTTCTTGCATGAGTTGATGCGCCAAAAGCAACCCGCACGCACAGCTAAAACTTTTTCCTCTGGGCCTCCGCTAGCGTGGCTCCTCACACAAATTAAGCACTGTTGGTAGATTCTTATTTTTTTAATTTTAAAATTTTGTAAATCAAGTTCTATAGTGTCAATATTTTCTAATTCAACTTTTAAACATAATTTTTTTAAAATAGAAATTGTACTCTTTTTTAAAAGTTTTATAAATTCATTTTTTTATTTGAGTAATGTTAGATATAGTTATAAACTATGTAAAATCTGTGCACTCTTTGAGAAAAAATAGAGTTTATTATTAAAAAAGTAATTTTTTCACATACATTTCAAATTTTTCTATTTTTTTAGAATGGGTGTATGAAATTTATACAATTTAAAATTACAAATATCATTTATCTTTTTTTCTAATCAAATGCTTGGATGATGAAAGATTTTGATAATGAAAATCAACTGGGACATATACATGTTTCAATTTCACCGCACACAATCTAGTTAGATGAACCGCATCCAACAACATTATTAGATACATTATGAGCATGTCCATCTTGTCTCATATTTTCAACTTAGAGTTTCCCTTTCATCATCTTGAATATCAAACCTTGTTTATATTGTTTTCCCAATTGCCTATACACAAAAAATACGTACTTTCTAGGGATAATTACACTTTATACCCTCAAACTATTAAAGAAATTATACTTTGCACCCTACTAAAAAATAAGCACTTTGCACCATCTGTTAAGATATGACGGTTAAAATTGTGTCATGTCACATGTTTTTCATATATATAAATGTCCATAATTAGATAATAGTGTAAGTATAAATATTTGATAATTTGAATATGCAATTTGTTAGTTTTTGACAATTCAAAAATAAAGTGAAAATCCATTATTTGACAGCAAAAAATTGATTGTCTGTATTTAAACAGAATGGTAAAAATAAAAAATTACATATTAGTGTGTAGTGTGAAGAAGGATAAGTAGATTTTTTCTTTCACAGCACACTTTGAACCTTTCATGTCTTGTTTGTTTTTAGAGATGATCATATGAGTTGAAATTAAAATTGAAAATTGAATAAAATATTATTAGAATATATTATTTTAATATTATTTTTATATTAGAATTTGAAAAAATTGATTTGCTTATTTTATTTTAT
The DNA here is from genome assembly GCF_018687715.1 of Carya illinoinensis. Lineage (NCBI taxonomy): Eukaryota > Viridiplantae > Streptophyta > Magnoliopsida > Fagales > Juglandaceae > Carya > Carya illinoinensis. The sequence goes on from NC_056759.1 coordinate 7,141,561, forward strand.
ACGAGAATTTAAAAAACTATAATGAGTAGATGAAATGAGTTGAGATGTAATGATTTAATATACTTTTTTCTTTTTTGTAAGTCAATAATTAAAAAGACATCCCATATGCACAGTGGACCGAAGTTTGTTTTTATTGGGGAAGGCAAAGTTGAGTTGGTTTTTTAAGTTTGATCAAAACATAGCACTAACATGATGGATAGCTTTTTGTTTTTTGGTTTTTAATAATAAGCATCAAACAAAACAATAAAGAATTTTATTATAAATCAGTGTTGATATCTTAAATTCAACTCATTGGGTTGATTAGGCTCATTGAGTCCAACATTAGGTTATTTGCAATTTCAGAACAAAATTTAATTTGTCCCAATTCCGGCAGCTCAATGCTTACAGGTCAAGTAATTTTCGGTTAAGAAGTGATACATCTAAAAAAAAAATATCATACAAAAATAAATTTATAAATTGACATGATTTTATATAATACATTAAATTTACTTTACAATAAATATAATTTTATAGTTTGACGTAATATATCAAATTATGTTAGTTAATAAGTTTGTTTTTATAAAATCTTTATGTAACTAAAACCCGATATTATGGGAATTGTTTGTACATTCCTTTTCTTTCACTAGGAAGATGTTTCAACTCGCCAGATTATTTGTTGCTTCCACCATAGATTCAGCAGTAGTTACTGTACTCATATAGCTAATTTTCTCAACACTGTGGATGATTTGGGATGACCCAACCAAGCCGCTTGAAAACTAAATTAATGTAGTTTGCCTTTGAGACAATTCATTTTCTTTCAACTTTAATCGTTTTGAGCATTTCAATCGTTACGTGGCATAGCAGTTTTGGTTTCTCTCTCTCTTACAGAGGAAAATTACTCTCTCTCTTAAGAAGGCAAATTACTCTCTATCGCAAAAAGTCTCCATATTTGATTTTAGCTCTCATCCTCCGTCTTCTTCTCTTCTTTTTTCATCTACCCACTTTGTCTATAAAGATAATTCTATTTTCTTGACTTATTTTATTTCTTTCAAAGCCGACAAATCTATAATTTACTTGCAATTATCTAAAGACACACGTGTCACAAAAAGACTCATAAGATGCAAATTGTTCGGAGAATACTAGCGGTTTTACGAAAATTACAGCGCGTGGTATTCACGTGCCATCCTTTTCGGCAACTTTTCTTGATATAGGCGTCGAATCATCGAATTTGTCACTATCAGATATTTCATATTTAACTTTTGTGACTGAAAAGAAACAGGTGTGATACATTTACATACCGTCATAAATTTCAAAGTCTACCTTAGTTTGTCCAAACTGTAATCTATACTTTTTTGTATTTATCTTAATGCTTTCCTTATTGTTTAGTAAAAAAAAAAAAAAAGCTAATCTCTTGAATATTTGTTGGTAAAGGTTAAGTAATCTCTTTTTATGAAAAATGATGTTGAGTCTATATTTAGGTAAAATATTGTCTCTTAAATGTTTGTTTATAGAGTGTCAACGATAGTGAAGACTAAACTAATCATAAAAAAAATAATATATTGATGGAGTTCTATATGCACTACTTGGTTTGCGAGGTAATGGTTAATATGAGAATATCTCTATATATATCCAGTCATGAATTTAAGTTTATCTGATAAATAAACGATAACAACTTCTTTTAAAAAAAATCACTATGTAGCATACTAATGCATCTCGAAAAACCAAAACACATTATTGCAAATACATGGCACATGGTCGAAATATACTATTAATTATTAACTTTGTCCAACATACGGAATTGCAATGTTGCATTATCCAACCCAATTCCATGTTAGTAATAATACTCGATCAAGTTATTTGTTGTGTACGTACATTTCTTTTAAAAATAAAATAAAATCAACTGTTAAAAAAATTAATTATTTTTCATATAAATTATATATATACTCAACTGATTGCGTGATCGCTCGTTACAAAATTGCAAATCTCATTTCTTCTACAGTCACCAAAGGGAAATGCTTATATGCCCCTTCTATTTGCCCCCTCAAAGTGACCGCTGGTCACAATTTTTTTTTTTTAATATTTTTTTTACTTAGTGATTAAGAAATTGATTTTAAATGTATTGATATTTTTTTTATATTTTTTAAAAATGTTTAAATATATAAAAAAAATGTGAAATGAAAAAAGAAACAAAAAAAAAAAAAAAATTTACAAAGGGCGGCACGCCCAGCGGTAATCGCTGGGCGGCATAATAGCATCGCCCGTCACCAAAAGCGAACACAACTACATAACAACGTAATTATTCCCAACAGCAAGGGTAATATCGGGCCACTATCCCTATATAACCCTCCTCCCTCCCCGCAAGCCCAATTCCCCAACATCATCTGCTCCTAGCCATCTGAAATAAGTAAACAAATAAATAAATCGAAGCCCTTGATAGTCGAGACTCAAAAAAGGAGTCTCATTTTCTTTCTTCTGTCCTTTCCCGTGCAAATGTCAGCCGGATTCGGAAAATGCAGCAAAATCCGCCACATTGTGAGGCTCCGCCAAATGCTGCGACGGTGGCGCAACAAGGCTCGCATGTCAGCCAATCGCATACCGTCAGACGTACCGTCCGGACACGTGGCGGTCTGCGTGGGCACCAGTTGCAAGAGGTTCGTGGTGCGCGCGACCTACCTGAACCACCCCGTCTTCAAGAAGCTCCTGGTCCAAGCTGAAGAAGAGTACGGGTTCGCCAACCAGGGCCCTCTAGCTATCCCTTGCGACGAGAAACTGTTCGAGGAGGTGCTACGATTCATCTCGGGTCCCGAGTCTAGTAAATCGGCCCGGTTGGTGAACCTGGAGGACTTTCAGAGGTCCTGCCACGCCGGCATCAGGAGCAATCTTGATTTCTGGCCCGAATCTCGACCTTTGCTTCATGGACTCGCCGAGAAAACCATCGGGTAAGTCGGTTCTTACATCTTACGCTGACGTGGATCACTCCGAGTTGGCTCCTGCTCAAGGGAAGCCCCTCTCCGAAAAACTCAATTGAACGGATAAAGAAAGTCGTCGCCGAGTACATACTGCACTTGACTCAGCCGAGTTAACCAGTGAGGCTTGCTCTTTTTATTTTATTTTTTGAAAATATGTTAATTATTGGTAGTGGGTTTGAAGTAAATCACTGAGCCGAGTACCATCTAATGCTCCGGAGGATACCGAAGGAGATGGCAACCGGGTGGCGAGTTACCACCGAGTCGTCCCGGATTCAAATCCGAGTATATCTGGGAAATAATGAAAAAAAAAGTAAGAGAGGCACTTTCATCTTTTCGAAGCAAAGGCAAGGAAGTGATGACCGGTGATTTGGGTCACTTAATGTAAATTCTATCATTTAATTGATTAATTAATGGAAATGTCTGTAGAGAAATTCCCAATCATGATTGGTCCATTTTATATTTATACTTTCTCGTAGGAATTTCTTGACAACTAAGAATAAATGTTTTAAATAATAATAAATAAAATATAATTATAATATAATTTTTAAATATTAATTTTGTATTAAAATTTAAAAAAGTTAAATTATTTATTTTATTTTATATTGAAATTTGAAAAAATTGTAACGATGAGTTGAAATGAAATGAGAAGAAATTTTTAGTTTTAGTTAATCAAACAAATTTTTTCTTTATTTTTATTGTTAAAAATAATAAAATAAAATTGCTAAATAGTTTAATCACGTTAGACGTTGAGGAAGTTATAAAGGGGCACCATTCCTACCCACGTTAAAAGCATACAAAAATTATAGGGTAATCACTTTCATGTATTATTTGTTTACTTTATTAATTATTATAACTGAATTTGTTATTTTTTTAATATAAAATAATTATTTTGATTAATCAGTGAAGTGTAAAAAATATGTAAAAATAATTCTATATAGGAGAATTCTATACTAATTTTATATATTAACATATTTTATTAAATTATATAAATTTATAAATTTATTTTTATAATAAATTTTATTTTTTATGATTAAAAGATTTCTATGTATACGTAAAAAAGAAAATGATCTAGAACTCAAAACAGCTGGACATCATTATTAAGCAAAGGCGCAACAACATTTGTTGGATGGGCCACAGGGAAGAAAGTCAAGCTAATTACTTTAATAACAACAATTATTGTACCCATATGATGGACCTTTGACTTGATTTATGAAGCTCGAGAGCCGGCCCCCAATTAACCCGATGAAGACGGCTTCTAATGTTTCTGTTTTCCATCATGACAACGTTGACAATGAATTTCTGGCAGAGAAAGTGGGCTACCTTTCTGTTCACGAGGGAAAAAGCTCGCCTCGATTGAAATTGATAGGAAAATGATCTCCACGCAATATTTTTTACAACATATTTTATAATAAATATATTAAATGAAAGGTATTTTTACAACCTCACCGTAAAGAATCACCACTAACGCTTCCTCATTTTCATATTTTATCTTCCTCATTTCGAACAAACCAAACTCTTTTACATTGTTGACATCTTTGTAGTCACTTTGCACTACCACCAAACCCGCCACTTAAGACAAAGCTCAATTCTACCGCCACCATCTCCGCCCAACATCGACTCTATTGCCTAGCTTGGTTTTGCAAATCACCTAACTCACACAGATTGAGCACCAACTCTGTTTTCATGAAAACCTAACATAAAAAAAATCTCTCAAACATAAATCGATATTAGTCATGAACGGCCGAATTGAGCTTCGTGCACCGTCTAGGTTGACAACCAAACTTCAAGCATCTCGAGTCATCATATAGGAAGAAGATAAAAATAAAATAAAAAATAAAAAGAATCAAAGCACCAAAAAGAATAGGAATTTCGAAGATAGAGAGAGAGATAACCGAGAGAGAAATACCAAGCTTTGTCACTATCTAGGTCAAGCTCCGTCCTTGCCACCATATGGGTGGAGCTCCGACCTCACCACCATATGGGTTGAGCGCCGTCCGAGATGAGTGTGGGGTGGGATTTCTTTTGGGTTGGGATCTCCTAGAAGACGGAGTGAGGGATTTCGTTTGGGTTTGGTTTTGGTTGTTGATCAGGTGTATGTTAGTGCATATTAAATAATATAAATTTCCTACATGTCACGATCTCATCGGAGGACTCCTCTTCTAATTTAAACAACTTGACCGCTCCCCAGCTTTTCTTTTTTGAATAAGCTATAGAATAGTTGAAACTTGTATCCATGTTGTCATTATTCAATGCTATTATGATAGAGTAATGCATACAGTCGTAAAGTACGTAAGCACCGTGTAATTTATTTGAAAAAGAGCAAAGTCCACCATTAAAAAATTAATTTTTTCCATGTAAATCATGTATTTACATACACTTTTACATATTCCCGATTGAAATTATCATTTCTCATTACGATATATGCATGATGATTAATTGATTTTCTGTTTTGAAGAAGAGGGATGAAATCTTCATTTTTATTGACAATCTTCTCTTTTGGAAGAGGAAAACACCACATACAATAAAAGAAAAATCTTATAAAATGTAGAAAAATGCAACTGTCTACCTATTTCACTTTTTTTTATTAAGTTGACACGATATTATTATTAAACATATTATGTATTAAATAAGAACCAATTCAAATATTGATATATAGTGTCATCTCAACAAAGTAAGATGAGATCAATATGATAAAGTGTGTTATTGAACATTTTCAAACCATATATATCATTGACGTGCATGGTGGAGTCTCTCCCCCTAACAACCATGCGAGGCAAAGTCAAACTCTTCTTCTTTCAAGTCGTGTGTAGGGTAACCATTCAATCTGCGTGGTTACCAGGCCCCTCTGTAATGAGGCATGGAGACGAGAAAGAACTCAGAGTTGACAGACAGAAACATTTCAAAAAGAAACGTCGTATTTTAAATACTTATCTAGGTCCTAAAAGCACAAGCTATCAAAGTTCGAGGAACTTGTAATACAGTCGATCCCCTTGTACCCTGTCATCCAAAGGATCCTGTTTCAACGGCTTAGGCTGCTACACTTTTTTAAAAGGAAAAAAAAAAAAAAAAAAACGCTATTCTCATCTTTCAAACTTACAGCTCAATGTTACGGTTTGAATTTTTTTATTTTTCTTTTTACTTCAGTGTTTTAAGGAAGCATTTTTTAATAATATTATGATATTTTTTATTTTTTTAAAAATATTTATAAGAATTAAAAAATACATTTAAAAAAAAAAAAAAACTTAGAACTAACTGTGGCTCCGAGCTGTGGGCGTAGACCCACCCCAAAAAGAAAAAAACACATGGGAGTACTGGGTTTTTCAATCAATCTGTCCCCAGAAAAATAAACTCTCTGTTGAATGATTGCCCAACGAGTTAGTGGATAATGACGACGGCTTTGGCTGCAGACGCAGACGCTGCAATTGCGTATCGCAGCATTAGTTATCTGTTGACGTAGAATGGCATTGATACGTACTGTGCCGATCCACCGCTTGGTGCTTACAAAACGCAATCTTTGTTGAAAGTAAAGTTGCGTATTAATCTACATATCTCATTCATATTTAAAATTTAAGTTAGTGTTATTTTTAATAAAATTTACTTTTTAACTAATTATAATAAATTAATTTATAATTATACTTACAACTAAATTTTTTCGTTTAATACATTGAGTCGAGGAACATGAAACTAGAAAGTCTAGTTTCCTGCTGGAGGCACGTGTTCTTAATTTGGTTTTGGGTCTAATTTGAATCAGATTAGATTAGGCCCAATTTTGCTTCCTTTTCAATGGACCCAAAATGGAATAAGAATAAGGCATATATATATTACATGTATGTGTGTTCAAAACCCACGTGCGATTCAATTTCGAATGTTCACTTTACTTGGCAGGCCTTGATAATTTAAACTTCAATATTTTTCAGTCTGGAGCCCAACCCAAAGAACAAAAAGAAAAAAAAATAAGTGTAATAGATTATTGTGATGCTTGTCAAGAAATGATGGTTACGGTCGTGATTGTATAAGAGTCGTATAATATTTTTTTTAAAAAAGTGAATAAATATGAAATTTACGTAAAAAAAAATTTAATTTTTTAATATTCTAATCTTTTTCAAAACAGTTGCACAACACTTGCACACTCCGTAACTATATGTAATATTACTCTTGTTGATATAGGCAACTATTGCTAATCACTAATTAGCACGTTCAACCGAAAAGAGAATTATCAAGTTTAGAATAAAATTTCAGTAAAATTTGTAATTTGACGTGGTGGATATTTGAGATTACGGTGAGAAATATAGCTTATACTTTTAACATTTTTAACTTATAACTTAAGTAATAAGCTCTACTATTAAAAATTCAGTTACTGTTTATTAACCGTATTTTTAAAACACTTTCAAATATATTACGTTTCTTGGAAACAAATTAAAAAAGTATTTTCTGAGGTAGAAATAACAATTATTTAAATTTTTAAAAATTATGATTATATTCTTGAAAGTTTGAAAGTTGTATAGGTATTTTCGTCTATTTATAGTCTTTTTAAAATTTGAATTACGTAATATGTTATCCAAAAAAACACGTTTGAAGAAAAGCATGATAAGTATGTTACGATGGAAAATATAGCTTATAGTTTTAGGATTTATAACTAATAACTTAATTAATAAGTTTTACTATTAAAAAATCATTTACAGTTTAGTAACCATATTTTTAAAACACTTTCAATATTGTTATGTTTGCGGTGATAAATATAACTTATAGCTTTAGAACTCATAACTTATAATTATAGCTTATAACTTAAATAATGGAGTCTATACTTCAAAATCTGATTACTATTTGATAAACATGTATCTAAAATACTTTTAAAGTTAGTTACATTAATTTTATAAAAAAATATACAATTATCTGTATGAGTTTTTTTTATAAAAGTTTCAATTTGGTACTTTTTTAAAAAGTAGACTTTCAAATTTTTTAAGAGATTAAAATATTTTTTTATAAATTTACCAAACATATCATTTTTTCTTTAAAAGAACTTTTAAATAGTTAAAAACACTTTTTAAACTTTCAAACTCAATTCTAAACAAGTTATTTATTTGAGATTAAAAGTTCTTTAAGATGTCACATCCAAATGACCTAATTTTTCCATTAATTAATTTTTAAGGCTATTTAAGTAATTTTAAAGATTCCTATTGCAACCTCAAACAGGCCTGTAGTTAGACGTGTACGTTAGATTTATATTATACAATAATAAAAATAATTTTACAATTTGATATAATATAATATCACAACAATTCACAACACTTACGATTTTAAGTTTGCGAGATATCTTTATGAATTAAACATTTCTCTTAAATTTTATTAAGGCTGGCCCGATTTGAATACAAGAAGTGTTTCATCTTATCTTATCTTAACAAAATATAATAAACAATTCAAATTTTTTTAAATTCTAAAATAATAATAATATTAAAAAATAATATTCTAACAATATTTTATTTAACTTTCAACTTTTATTTTAACTCATCTCAACTCACTTTCTATAACTATAACTAAATCATTGGAGCTTTTCCATCGTCTTGCCTTTTAAGTGACACCTACTAGGGGTGGGCAGCGGGGCCCTACACCCCGCCCCCATTCGCTCCGCCCCCTTATATATATATATATTATATACATACAAAAATAAATATATATATATACAAAAACATAAATATATTTATATATATAAATATATATTTATATTTTACAAATTGTGTATATATAAATAAGTATATTACAATTTATTAGACTTATTTACAAAGTATGCACTAGTAAATTCAAAAAGTACATAGTTTAAAAACTACAATTTACATAAAATATGCACTAGTAAATTTAAAAACTATATAAAAACTACTACTCTACAACTTATACAAAATATGCACTAGCAAATTTAAAAACTACATAATTTTTAAATTATAATCATATTTATAAATTTAAATTTATAATTTAAATTTAAAAAAATATTTTTGATCACTTTTGAATAGGGGTGCTACCCGCACCATACGGTGCGGGGTAGCCCCCTCCCCACACCCCGCCCCGCCTTATTTCCACTTCAAATATTGACTATATTTTATTATTTTAAAAAATTATTTCTAGATCTAAAAGTGATAAAAAAATATATTTTTAGATCTAAATTGTAAATTTAAATTTTATAAATATGACTATAATTTAAAAATTATGTAGTTTTTAAATTTGCTAATGCATATTTTGTGTAAGTTGTAGTGTAATAGTTTTAAACTATATAGTTTTTAAATTTGCTAATACATACTTTGTGAACAAGTCTAACAAATTATAATATATATTTATATATACACAATTTGTAAAATATAAATATATATTTATATATATATATATATATAAACATATATTTATGTTTTTGTATATATAAATATTTATGTTTATATATATAATATATATAGGTGAGGGCGGGGCAGCGGAAATGCGGGGTGGGGTTGGGCCCTCCCCGCCCCCGCTAGGGGGACTAGATGCGGGGCGAGGGCCCCCACCCCATCGTGCGGGGGCGGGGCGAATGGGAAAGGGTAGCAGGGTGCGGGCCCCACTGCCCACCCCTACTTTTAAACTAGAAATAAGTTTCAAACCTAATAAAATATAATCTACATTTTAAGCGAAAATGAGATGAAAGGAGCTGCGCCCCACAGGATTCTGAGGCGGGTGTGAAAAGCAAACACCTACCACTACTACCATCTCCTCCGTCACCAATTCAACTGAAACCATAGAGGATCGAAACCTGATTTTTGGATCTCCCATTGCTCTTCCTTGGAAGGCACGTTCTTTTCCAACATCGTCCTCTCCTTCCATATTATCCGAGAGCATCTCCCGAAGCTGCATTTCTTTCGATAAGCTTCTTTGTTTCCCCTTACGTATTGTTTGTGTGCTCGCGTGTGAACCCGTGCTTGCAATATGTTAGTTTTTGATAATTCAAAGGTAAAGTGAAAACCTACTATTTGACAGCATAAAAATGATACTTATCATTCTCACACCACATATCAAAATGTTATTTGTCATTGATCTATTTAAACACATCAACATGTTTGTGTTTAACTATAATGACAAAAATGATAAATCACATATTAATATGTAGAGTAAGAGATAATAAGTAGAATTTTTCTTTCACAGCAAACATTTTCTTACTTTTCTAGTTTCCTAATGATTTGAGACACTTCTTTTTTTTTTGTAAGTCAATTGTAACACCTCGGTCCCCCGATCTTGGAGATCCAGAGAGTTAACTATTATAACCTAAAATCATCTCTCATAACATAATTATATATTCTAAATTTCAAATAAATTATAAATTCATTTATTCCAACCAAATATAAATGTTCCTCCACCAGGAAACTAAAGAAATGCCTTAATAAAATAAATTAGAATCTCCACAAAGACTCGGAATTATCCATAACTCAAAAACACCAAAATAACAGAAAATATTAAATCTATCAAAAGACTCCCCAATAACTATTTGTACCATCTGGCATATATTTCTTTACGATCATTAAAACTTGTTAACATTTCCTACTCTTGACTTCCAGCTGAAGCATAAAAAATATCTGAAAAATATTGTGAAGATAAGGGGTGAGTTATCAACAATTCAGTAACGGAGAACATATACTAGTATATAAATATGAGCATTTATAGATTTCAAAATGCATAACAAAATATTTACTTTCAAAATGCATGACCAGAATATTTGGTTTCAAAATGCAGAATCAAAACATGTTATGAAAAATATCAGAGCGAAAGTTCAAAATATTCTTATTCAAAATTCCTTTGGCATAGCATAATGAAACATCACATCAGAAACAAAATTCCATGTTTAACCCCGTGGTAAGATTGTGCAAACCCCAACGGTCAATCAAGCAAAAACAGAATGAGAAATCTCCCATTTATTCATTCTCAGAGCCCCAAGTATACACACAGGAAAGACCATGCAGAAAAACCACTTTGATTTCCAAAATGGGTACACCAGAAACAAAAAAGTTGATACCAACCCGAATAAAGGCTATCGTTTTACACATGTGGTAAGGTTAGAACAGAATAGAAACAGAATGTCATACTAAAGGTTTTTAGAAGTCACATCATATCATATCAGAGTATAGAACTTCTTTAGAACACAGCAAAATCATATCATAGTCATATAATTATGCACAAATTTTCATACTCGCTCCTTTTTGCATAGTTCATAAACATTATACCAAAAATAAACTCATGTCTACATCAATCATGATAGAAAATACTTTCTTCTTATACAAAATTTCATGTTAATGCAGAACAAATAATTGAAATTGTTTCAAATTTTATTTCAAAACCAAAATGCATATTTTCCAAATGGAGCTGCTACAGATACACATGGATCTCACAAAGGGATCCCACACTCTGACATCAGTTTTTTTCTTTTATTTGTTTTCTATCCATGGCGGGAGCAGAAATTTCATGTCTGTAGAGTTCCCAACCCCATGCTATCCCGTCTGTACTCTATAGAGTTCCCAGTGTCCCTGCAAATAATCTTCCAGCAACCCAATATCAGCCACGATAACTTCTGAACACACTTGCAAATTCTAATTTCCTAGCAGGAAGCTCTACTTCTTTTTTCTTCAGACTATGTGCCATACACAATTCAACCGGTATATTTTGGAAAATGCAATATAAAATTAAAATAAATGAACTCACAGAATCTTGTATATACTGGACCGGTCCATCCCTCCCAGGTTATGAGGATGGTAATGACCATAAATGTGATAACAATAAAGACCAAGCAAGGAATACATTTACTTGAAAATTTACTTAAAAATTTCATGGCATTTATCCCATAAAAAAAGAAACTAAAAAAAGAAGAAGTGAAAAGACAAAGCAGACATCAAAACTGATATGTAATCAAGTAATTTTACCTGTTTTTGTGCCACCAAATCACCATACCTTGTCATAATAACTCTTGAAGACCACCTTCCACCAAATCTTTAGGCCAAAGTAGCCCAGGTATTTTTCAATTCCTTCTATTAAATATGGCCATATTCAATTCCTTGTTTGTTTTGACCAAACGAAAACTCACCATATAAGGGCGCAGAACTCACATATTATTGCAAGAATTGTTAAAATCTTGTTATTGATCTACAAGATGAATCTTAGGTTGAGTGAGGGGATCTAGAAATTGGTTAGGCTGAATCTTGTATGAAGGTTTAGAATCCCTCGAAGTATTCCTTTATCAATATACTTGTGACTCTTTGAAGCCTTTTGTCAAACACGTTTCCCACATTTCTCATTTTAATTCCTGTAGCTTCCATTCATAATTCCACCAAATCCTTACTACACCATAACATTGACAGCAACAATATAGCATCCATTACAACAAGTGTCTAACAATAAATAGAAATGGAAGTTGCATAGACACAAATGAAAACGCCATGAACTTGAAAAATCCCTCAAGAATGAAAAAAGAAAAGCAACCACAAGTCGAACAAAATGTATCAGTCTGGGAAGGAGCCCGTCTAGTCTTATCATGGGTCGGTCTGGGAAGAAAAAGGAAGAAGAGAAAGGCAGAAGGATGGGCGACAGTTTGTTGGCAACGGCTTGTGGGCAACTACAACGGTCTGGGAAGGAAAATAGAGGAGGGAGATGGGAAGGGAGAGCAGGTTATCTGGATTCAGGGGAAAAACAATTTTAAACTGACCTGTCATTATGCCATGTCAATGTGTGGGATTCCTTTATATCCCTAGTAGTTTCCTTTTCCAAAATCCATCTCAGTTCATTTCTTTTATGTAAAATCTAATATAGGAATCTCGCTTATTTAGACATTTTAGCTTTTCAAAAATTTTCTACAATAGTACCAAACGAATATTACTCGTCACCTATAAGATAGTTATGTAACTTCCGTAAATTTTCAATAGAATACGTATTTTGATACTTAAACGTGAAATATCAAAACAACCTATTTTTCCTAAAAATCTAAAATTCACCTAACCCTAAAATATTATCATCTCTCAAATTCATTGATATCCACTTAATTTTTTCGAGTAATACATTAGTTTCAAATTATTACGGAAGGGTGGCTGGTCGACATCACTGGACTTCACTGAGTCGTGGCTAGTGGCACCTAACAGGATCAACAGCTAGGAGGAAGGGGTTGCTCTGTTTAGGTGTGGTGAAAACAGAGGCTTTTGCATGATGACTTGCGGTGGCTCTACTTGTGGTTGAGGAGAAGGGTGGCATTATCTACAGCTGTGGAAGGAGGCATGGAGAAGCTGCTGAACGAGGGTTGTTGCAGCTTGTGGAGGTGCAACATAGCCTTTGGGCAGTGAGTGGACGTACACAGGTTGGGTGGTGCAGAGACAACGATGGATAGCAGTTGGCAACTAGTTCGTGGTACTGCACGTGTGGTTGGGCTACTCTACGTGGTTCTCGGTCTACAGCATGGGGTGGAAGTGGAGTGGGTCTTCACCTTTCAGTGGTGGTGGTGCAGCGATGCTAGCGACGAGATCCAAGGCTGCAACTCGGTTACTTTCATGGTGGTTTGTGCATGGGAAGGGCTACATTACGTTCAACTTGAATGGGAAGCTTGGCTTATGGTGATGTAATGTTACGAAGAAAGAATTATGGACAAAATTCTCTGATTCTTATTGAAAGAATTGGGTATATTTATACATGAATAAGAGTAAAATAAGAAAATTGATTTAATATACAATAACTTGAGACAATTCCTAACAGTTTTCTCTACTGTTATCTTCTAGAAATTGCTCTGATGTTGGATGTAACGAAGCCAATGAGTGGCTTCCTGACTTATTTTATGTGTTGTACGTCCTGCCTTTAGACGTTTGTCTAAATGAGAAATAGGGTCTGTTATTCTGATATGCCCCCTTGAGTCCAATGAAGTTTCCACTACATTGAGACTCGTTCTAAGACGATGAAAGTTGTCCGCAACCAATAGTTTTGTCAAAACATCCACAATTTGATCATGAGAGTTGCAGAAAGAGACTTGTAAAGATTTGGCTGCTACACGGTCCCTAACAAAATGAAAGTTGATGTCCATATGCTTCGTCTTGGAGTGAAAAACTGGGTTGACTGAAAGGTAGGTAGCTCCGATGTTGTCGCACCACAAAGTAGGAGCTCGCGAAAGTGAGATACCAAGGTCTTGAAGCATTGTCTAAAGCCAGATGGTTTCGGCAGCTGAAGAAGCAAGGGACTTATAATCAGCTTCAATAGAGGATCGTGCAACCATGCTCTGTTTCTTGGAGCTCCATGAGATCAGATGAGAATCGAGATACATACAAAAACCACCAGTCGATCTCCTGTCGTCGGGACATCCTCCCCAGTCGGCATCACTGTAAGTTTGAAGATGGAAGCCACGTTGAGGTTTAAAAAGCAACTCGAAATTGATAGTACCTTTGAGATATCGAAGCACTAGTTTTACAGCAGTCCAGTGGGAAATTTTTGGTGAGTGCATGAATTAACATATCTTATTCACTGCAAAGGAGATATTTGGTCTTGTTAGAGATAAATGCTGGAGTCCACCAATGATGCTATGATATAGAGTTACATCGTCAAAGTCAAGAGAATCATGTTTGGACAATTTAAGGGAGGAAGCCATTGGAGATGAAATAGGCTTGGCGAGGAGCATGTGACTTCTGGAAAGTAAGGCTTTGATGTACTTCCTTTGTGACAAAAATAACCCAGTCTGAGAATGATCAACTTCAACACCAAGGAAATAGGAAAGGCATCCCAATTCCTTCACAGGAAAGGCACGGCCCAAATCATGGATGAGGTTGTCAATGGCAAATTGATGAGAAGTAGTGATGACTATGTCATCTACATACACAAGAAAATAAATGGATACATTAGAGTGCCGTAAGACAAAAAGTGAAGGATCTGCTTTTGAGGAGATGAAGCCATAGTTCAGGAGCCATGAAGACAGTTGAGCAAACCAACCACAAAATCCTGAGGTTGCTGCATATAAACTTCATCAGACAAATTACCATGTAAAAAGGCATTTTGAATATCAAGTTGCCTTAATGGCCAAGCACGAGTAACAGCAATGGAAATTATTAATCTAATGGTAGAGGGCTTTACAACTGGACTAAAAGTCTCAATGTAATCCAAACTATGTTGCTGATGATAACCCTTTGCAACTAATCTCGCTTTCCTTCTTTCAAAAGATCCATCAGCTCAAGTTTTGGTGCGGTAAACCCAGCGGCAACCAAGAATGTTGGTCGTGGATGTAGGAGGAACCAGACTCCAAGTCTGATTTTGTTGCAAAGCCGTAAATTTATGATGCATGGCCTCCCACCATTTAGGAAATTTTACATCTGCAAAGAAGCTAGAAGGTTCATTAGGAACTGTAAGAGAAGCTATGAAACAATACTGAGATGAGTATGGTAGGGTTCCATCTGTAAATATTCGTGGCCTTGCTGAGTTTGTTTGTGCACAAGTTATAATTGGAAAGCGAGGAGGAATAAGAGATGAGGGAGGAACTGGGTTCGGAGAAGGATTGATTGGAAGAAAATTTGCAAAGGAAGACGAGGTAGATGACGGTATGGAAAGGAGAGAATTTGAAGTAGGTTGGGTTGAAGGATGCGGGCTTGGTTCAGGTGCAGGCCCAAGAATAGAAGATTGAAAAATAGGCAACGGAACTGCAAGATTTATGAGAGGGTGAGGGGCTGAAGTGGGCCGTGATTTTGAAAGTGGAAATGAAGACTCGTTAAAAACTACATCCCGTGAAAAATAGAGTCTATTGGTTTTTAAGTCAAGGCACTTGTAGCCTTTATGAGAGGAGCTGTAGCCCAAAAACAAGCACGAGATAGATTTGAAAGCAAATTTGTGTGAAAGATACAATCGAATATTAGGCCAACATTCATGACCAAACACTTAAAAATTTATAATTAGGTTCACAATTGTGAATAAGAAAATGTGGTGTTTGATTGTTTATGGTAGGAGTTGGTAAAATATTAATCAGGTAAACAGCAGTTTCAAAGGCGTCGGCCCAATAAGTGGTAAAGATGAGTGGGCCAACAATGCAAGGCCTGTTTCAACAATGTGGCGATGTTTTCTTTCAACAAACCCATTTTGTTGATGAGTGTGAGGGCATGAAAACTAATGTGTGATTCCAAATTTTTTACATATTAGAGTTAGAGGTTTAAATTCACCCCCACATTCAGTTTGAAGAATAAGAAGTTTTAAGTTACATAGGCATTCAATATATGGTAAAAAGGTGCTAAAAACTGAAACAACATCATATTTAAGTTTCAGTGGAAACAACCAAGTATATCGTGTGTATTGATCCACAAAAGAAAAATAGTATTTAAAACCCAGCCGAGAAGCATGAGAGGTTGGGCCCCAAATATCAGCACAAAGAAGTTGAAGAGGACGAGAATAAGTATTTTGACTATTACAAAATGGTAATTGATGGGCCTTAGCGAGTGGACATTCTAAACAAAAAAACTTTGAGTCAAAAGAAGAAACTGGTAAACACTTTTCTCATAGAACCCGTGAGACAAGATTTAAGGAGGGATGTCCTAGCCTTCAGTGCCATTGAGCTATTGTTGTTCGTTCACCAAGATGAATGGTTGGACTTTGTGGCTGTGCTAACTTGAAGGGGAAAACATAGAGGCCATTACGTGTTGGCCCTGTGAGGAGGACCTTCTTTGTCTTGTTGTCCTTTACAGTAAAATGAGAGGAGTGAAATTCAAAGAAACATGAATTGTCAATGCAAAAATGCATAACAGAGACAAGGTTCTTGGTAATATCTGGAACATGCAATAGATTACGAAGAAAAAAAGAAGAGGAAGTAGAGTAGAGGCAAGAGTCATCGAAATTTTGAATAGGTATCCCACTACCATCTCCAACGCGAATTGAATCACTACCACTATACTGCTCAGATGAAATATTCAAATTATTAAAGTCATTTGTAATATGATGAGTAGCAACAGAATTAGGGTACCGAGTTGAATCAGACAGAGAATCTGGAGCTGTGAAATTTGCTTAGAAGGATCATGGAGGCTCGTATTAATAAGCATGATCAAATCGATAATGGCATTGCAGGGCGACATGTCCTGACTTGTTACACACTTGACAGGTAGGGCGATGAGAAGTGTACTGCTATTGTGAAAAGCCACTGGGAGAGGAGGAGCAACCACCTCGATTGTTATAGAAGGGATGACCCCGACTATGTCCTTGATGGCCAGCACGATAAGATCCACATCCACGATTATCCAGGTTGGTAGCAACACTGAGGTTAGCAGAGGGATCAAGAGAGAAAGTTGTACTTCGATGCTGATGAGTGGTGCGACTTTCATGAATTAAAAGTAATTGAAACAATTCATGAAAGGAGATGGGCTCTGCCCGTGCATTGACAGTAGTTATAAAGACTTCATAAGAGGAGCCAAGACCGTTGAGAAAATAAGTAACTACTTCTTTGTCAGGAAGAGAGTTACCTGTAGTGGCCAAGGAGTCTACAAGTGAACAGACCTTGCCGAAATAGTTGGTGATGATCTGATCTCCTTTTGAAAGAGTTGGAATCGTATTTGAAATTACTGAGCCTAAGAGTGAGAGGCAAACATAGATGCCAAGGAGAGCCAGAGGGCACGAGCTGTTGTAGAGGACAGAACATGACCAAGCAGAGAGTCTGGAAGAGAGGAGAAAAGAACACTTAAGACTAGTTGATCAATGAGCTGCCATGAGATAAAAGTTGGGTTGCGTTTGGATGGTAAGTCTGAGGATGCAGGTAAGGATTCAGAGGGAGGGAGACTGGTCCCATCAACATAGAAGTAGAGGTCTTGACCTCGTAGGTAAGTAGAGATTTGCACTGTCCATAGGAGATAATTTTCATTGGTTAACTTGGTTGTGATGATATGAGAGAAGGAAGAGAGAAAGGGAGAAGGAGATGAGGCAGCCATGGAGAATGACGATTAGTCTGAGGCTTGTGATACCATGTTACGAAGAAAGAATTATGGAAAAACTTATTTGATTCTTATTTAAAGAATTGGGCATATTTATACATGAATAAGAGTAAAATAAGAAAATAAATTTAATATACAATAACTTGAGACAATTCCTAACAGTTTTCTTTACTGTTATCTTCTAGAAGATGCTCTGCTGTTGGTTGTAACGAAGCTGATAAGTGGCCTTGCTGACTTATTTTATTTGTGCTGCACTTCTTGCCTTCTAGACGTTTGTCTAAATGTGAAATAGGATTTGTTCTTCTGATATGCAAGGATGGCATCCATCAAGGTGTTGGCTGGGCAATGTGGCATGAAAGAAGAAGTATGGAAAAAAAAAGGGCTTTTGGTGATGGTGATGGCAACATACAAGATGGGTTGATATTCTTAGACAGAGAAGTGGGAATGAGACTTGGGGGTTGAGGTGTCGTGGCCGAGCAATGCTTGATGGTAAATTATGGGGAAGGTGCAGCAACCCTAGTTTGAGGAAGGTGCAAGTTTCCAAACTTTTTACGAGAATTTTGATGCAAAAACCATGAGCAAGAAGATTACCCTGAAAGTGAGTAGACTAGATGGTACGAAAACTCAAACTTCTCGATTTTCTCACCAAGCAATGAGTCAAACACGACCACCCAATCTTTTAGCTTCATCAACAAAATCAAAAAACTCGTTGAAGTACAATGATAAAAGCTAAACAAGGTTCAGAACAATGACAAGCATCAATAACTTCAACAAGATCTTTTTCTCGCAACAGTGTCTAAGAATTAAACCATGAAAGCTGCAGAGTTTGCAATGATGATACCTTTTTTGTAAAATATCAAAGATTTTTGCCAATGAAATGGGGAAAAATGGCCTCTTAGAGGAGTGAGGAGCTTCTAGCCGATTTGATGGTAAAGCTCAATAGCCGTGTTGAAGGAGAGCAGCAAATCGTGAGGATCAGAGAGAGAGAGAGAGAGAGATGGAGGAATGAGAAACTCTAATATGAGAGAGAGACCAACGAATTTTTTTTTTAATTTAGTATAAAAGAACAGCTGATGTCAGCGGCATGCTCAAATTCGTCCCTAAAATTGCTTATACGTAGCGTTCCTCTATAATGTATAGTGTTCCTGTGAACCCTAGTGGGAAGGAGACGTGCATGGAGTAAAAACTTATCCGAAACTAATAGTTGGTTCTAACGGGCTTGGTTCTTGGGCCCACAAGGTTTGGGCTTTTTCCCTAAACTTTGGGTCTCGATTCAACGTCCAAAATAATCTAATTTGTCCCACAAATTTCTCAGCCCAAGAAAAGATTTCACCTAATCCAAAAATCTTTAATGATTTTTCACTTAACTAGTAAGCTCAATAAAAATAAAATTCGATATCCGCCAAAATAAAAATTTGGACTCGTAGTCCCTTCCAAAAAAATAAAAAAATACTATTAATCTTAAGTAAACTTTTCATCTATATAACTTTAAAAATTTTAAAAAGCTGATTTGTGCTTGACATGGGTGTTACATCAATAATTAAAAAGACATCCAATATGCACAATGGACCAAAGTTGTTTTTGTTGGGGAAGGCAAAGTTAAGTTTTTAAGTTTGATCAAAACATAGCTCTAACATGATGGGTAGTTTTTTTTTTTTTTAAATAGTAATCATAAAACAAAACAGTAAAGAATTTTATTATAAATCGCAGTTTGATATCTTAAATTCAACTCATTGAGCTGATTAGGCTCCTTGAGTCCAACATTAGGTTATACGCAATTCCAGAACAAAATTTAATTTGTCCCAACTCCAACAACTCAATTTTTACGGGTCAAATTATTCTCTTTTGAGAAGTGTATCAGTGCAAAACTACAAATATACAGTATCGTAATTTTATTATAAAATGATAAGAAAAATACCATCTTCATAGATTAGTAACTTACTTTTGACAAATACTAAAATTAAATTAATCTTGACTTTATTTAGATAAGTCATTAAGATTTTTGTAATTACAATTTAAAATAAAATCAATTCAAAGAAAATACTCAAAGGAAAAAAAAGCTGTTGTTCGAAGATCAAATTAATGAGAAAGAAAATTTCTAGAAAATTGATTTCATTTAATTTCTCACTATGCTTTACTCATCGAATTAATTGAATTTAATTCTTTCTGTTTGTTAGCAAATCTCTAAACTCATCCAAAAACCTCTTTCGATAGTCAATTGAAAATATTCTTGTCTATCATTTTATATAAGAGTATGCAAATTAATAAAACAAGAAAGCATTAAGACCAACGATTTTAATACTACATAGGTTCATACAAGTCTTTCAATTTCGAATATCTACCTATTTTGAAATATTCAAGATCTATCCTATAATTTTCTCTTTCGATAGCAAATCATAATATTAAAATCATTTAATTAATGGACAGTCAATTAGAACTAATAAGCTTAGAATAAATCAGATAAATATAAAAGAGAATTATTTCAAATTAGTATAGAAAAATAAGTATAGTTTGAAATTAGATTATATCGTTTTCTTAAAATAAAAATAAAAAAATTAGTTAATATTGAAAATTAAATTCAACATAAATGAATTTATCATAATTTTTAAAAAAAATACTCATAATATGCAGTATTCTCCACTTTTTTCTTCAAATTTTCCTCTAAGCATGTTACACGCCGACACTACTGGGAAGAGAACAGAAGAAGAACTCGGCACTAGTTCACTTAGGTTGTCTCAGAAGACTTGATGCTGAGATATGGGTTCCGTGTAAGGGCTGGACTGAAGAGATGGGCTGGGGCATCGGCTGAAAGGAGGATATTGTTTGGGCCTCTAACGGGCCGGCAAGGAGCATGACCCATTTTATTTCCTGCTTTAATTCCATTAAATCTGTAACCAACAAGGGCAATCCTGTCTTTCTTCATTACTAGTATATCTAGCATAACATTAGCGTAGGGGAATCATCGAGAAGAAAAGTAAGAAAGTTGTATTCTGTTTTCATCTCATTCACGGAGGAGCTCCCCTCGAAGAGAGCCTCATCATTTCCCTGTTTTTTTCTACTCAATACAGATGAATTCCATTACAGATTGTTCTAGTTCCTTCTAATTCTAATCTGATCTATTACAAGTGGTATCCAAAGCCCCTTTCCTGCCCTGTGGAAATGGCTGAAAATACTCGCATGAAAGATTTACAAGAGGGACTCAATGCCTAAAAGAAAGCTACGGAACAGCATATAAAAAATACTGATAGCCAGTTTAATACAATAGGAGTGGAAATGCTAGCTATGCGACGCTAGATGGAGGCAATGCTGAAGCAGTTTTCGGGTATGGCAGCAGACCTGTAGTGTGTGAAGACAACATTATCAAGTGAATCATCCAGAAATCATCAACACAATGAAGATCTGGAAAACAATGATGCAAGAAGGGTACCTCATAATTCTGACATCCAGCCAAGGCCTATTCGATTGGATTTTCCAGTCTTCAACGGTGATAACCCCCATGGATGGTTGTTTAAGGTAAAACATTTTTGTACTTATCATAGTATCCTTCCTCAGCATAAAATGCGCTTAGTGTCCCTTCACATGGAAGGGAAAGCACTGGTTTGGTTTCAAGATTTGGAGGAGTCTGGAAGGATAAACACGTGGGATGCTTTTGTTAAGGCATTATTAATTAGATTTGGCCCAACCACATATGATGACCCAATGGAACAGTTGGCTAAGTTGAACCAGAAGGGTAGTGTGGATGATTATAAATATGATTTTGAAGTCTTGTCTAATAGGCTGCGTGGAGTATCTGAGGATTGCAAACTTAGTTGCTTTCTCGGTGGCCTTAAGGATGATATAAGGGTGTCAGTTAAAATGTTTACACCTACTAATTTACTCACAGCTTATGGACTTGCAAAGATGCAGGAGGAAAAAAATTTTTTGCAAAAAAAGAACCCATACAAAAGCACACAATACCATACAGCCACACCCAATCATCAACAAACCTACTTCAAACCCACCCCACAAAACCCACCCATAGATAACAACCAACACCATCCAAAAGCCATTGTTTCAAAGTTAGCCAATTTGAAATGAGAGAGCGCAGGGCTAAAGGCCTATGTTATTCTTGTGATTCCAAGTGGTCACCGGGTCATAAATGTGTCACTCCTAAGCTGTATTTGATTGAAGGAATTGATGAAAATTATGAACTAGTAGATGTTGCTCCCACCACAGAGGAGAATCAGATTGCATCCCCACAAAGCTCTGTCTCTCGAAAACCCAGAAATCACCTTACATGCTATTATAGGGTCCTTGAACCCTAAAACTATGCGAGTGGTGGGCAAAATTGGTAGCCAACCAGTGACCATTCTCATTGATTCAGGAAGTACTCACAATTTCCTGGACCCTTCTATACTTCCCAAGCTCTCCCTCCAAGTGTTCACGAATGACAAGGTGAGGGTGAAAGTTGCAAATGGAGACCAAGTGCAGAGTGAGGGCAGAATTAAGGATGTTCCCATGGTTGCGCAGGACATGAGATTTTCGGTGGATATGTATCTCCTAGTGTTGGCCGGTTGTGATGTAGTGTTGGGTGTGCAGTGGTTGCAAGGATTAGGGTCGGTTTTATGGAATTTCCAGGACCTCACCATGCGCTTTAATTATCAGGACATAATGATCCTTTTAAAAGGGTTGCGAGGCAACACTTTGATGGAAGAAGGGGCATTCAATAGAGCTACTGCTCTGGAAAAAAAAGGGGTTCTATTACAGCTCATTGAACAGGCTCCTCAAGCTCAAACACCTACCACAGTTCCTCAACCCATACAACACCTCCTGGACCTATATCCTGACATTTTTCACCTCCCTTCCGGCCTACCCCCAACCAGATCTCATGACCACAATATCACCTTATTACCTAGCACTCAGCCCATTTCCGTGAGACCCTACCGATACCCCTATTTTCAGAAGGATGAAATAGAGAAAATCATAAAAGAGCTGTTGGACTCGGGTGTTATTCAACCTAGCCAAAGTCCATATTCATCTCCTGTTTTATTGGTAAGGAAGGCAGATGGTACATGGCGCTTATGTGTTGACTATCGTGCACTCAACCATGTTACAGTGAAGGATAAATACCCAATTCCGGTGGTGGAGGAATTGATGGATGAATTACATGGTGCCAAAGTGTTTTCTAAGCTCAACTTAAGGTCGGGATATCATCAAATTAGGGTGAAACCTGAAGACATCCCTAAAACAGCATTTCGTACCCATGAGGGACACTATGAATTTCTGGTGATGCCATTCGACCTCACCAATGCTCCCTCCACTTTCCAAAGCTTCATGAATCAGGTTTTTAAACCTCATTTGCGGAAGTTTATTTTGGTTTTTTTTTATGATATTTTGATTTATAGCAGGGATGAAGCAGCTCACTTACTACACCTACAACTCACCTTTGACATTTTACTAGACAACCAGCTTTACGCAAAGCTGAGTAAATGTGAGTTTGGCTGCATGGAAATTGCATATTTGGGCGATTTAATTTCTGGCCAAAGTGTAAGGGCTGATCCGGAGAAGATTAAAGCAATGATGAATTGGCCTCTGCCTAAATCCCTTAAGGCTTTGCGTGGTTTTCTAGGCCTTACAGGGTACTACCGGAGATTTGTCAGAGGTTATGGGGGTGTAGCAGCAAAGTTGACCAGTTTGCTCAAAAAAGACTGTTTCACTTGGGATGAGGAAGCCCAGGCAGCCTTTGATAACCTCAAAACAGCTATGACTGAACCTCTAGTCTTAGCCCTGCCCAACTTCCAACAATCTTTTGTCATTGAATGCGATGCTTCGGGTGAGGCCATTGGGGCTGTCCTTATGCAGTCAGGGAGACCCCTTG
Organism: Carya illinoinensis; assembly: GCF_018687715.1. Lineage (NCBI taxonomy): Eukaryota > Viridiplantae > Streptophyta > Magnoliopsida > Fagales > Juglandaceae > Carya > Carya illinoinensis. The sequence continues at coordinate 7,165,287 of NC_056759.1, forward strand.
CATTCTTTAGTCAAGCCTTAAAAGGGAGGTCTCTAAAACTCTCTACCTATGAGAAAGAATTTCTGGCGCTAGTTTCAGCAATTCAAAAGTGGCGTCATTATCTGTTAGGCCAGCCGTTTGTTATCAAAATAGATCATCAGAGTTTGAAATTCTTGCTTGACCAAAGAGTGGGTACGGTTATGCAACAAAAATGGGTCGCTAAACTCATGGACTATGACTTTGTAGTGGAATACAAGAAGGGCAAAGAGAATGTGGTGGCCGATGCATTATCTAGACAAGGGGTAGATACTGAGGTGACTATATCTCTTATCTCTGTCCCCTATTGGGACTGGATGAACGAGATAAAGGCTTTGTATTCTAGTGATGACAGAATTAAGGCTCTATGGGAGAAACACACACAGGGACAGCTACCACGCCCTTACACAGTGAAGAGCGACATGCTATTTTACAAAGACAGAATTTATATCCCTGCCGTTGCTTCTTTTGTCCACAAACTATTGGATTTCTTACATGGAAGCCCCTTAGGGGGTCACTTGGGCTTTGACAAGACCCTTTATCGGGTTAAGAAGGATTTTTACTGGCCTGGCCAGAAACTGGATGTGTGCAATTTTCTCAAGGCCTGTGACATTTGTCAAGCTGTCAAGGTGGATAATACCCTTCCTAGTGGCTTACTTCAACCACTACCTATCCCATCCATACCATGGACTGACATTACAATAGACTTTGTGGAAGGCTTGCCTAGCTCGGGTGGTTTTAATGCCCTATGGGTGGTCGTCGACAGATTCACCAAATATGCCCATTTCATACCTATCTCACATCCATATACTGCTAAGACCATTGCCCAACTATTCCTCAAACACATTTTCAAACTCCATGGAATGCCAAACTCCATTATCTCCAATCGCGACCCAACATTCACTAGCAAGTTTTGGCAAGAGTTTCTGTCCTTATAAGGGGTTAAGTTGGCTTTCAGTACGGCGTACCATCCACAAACAAATGGTCAAACCGAATCTGTTAACAAATGGGTGGAGAAGTACTTGCGATCCTATGTCTGTGATAAACCTAAGGAGTGGTCAAAATGGGTGGTCTTGGCCGAATGGTGCTACAACTCGAGCCAGCATGCTTCGAGTAAGCTCACACCATTCCAAGCACTGTATGGTTATCAACCCCCTAAGCTATCAAGTGACACGGCAGGCACAGCGGGATTGGAGGAAGTAGAAATTACCTTGCGGGAAAGAGATCAACTTTGGGCCCTATTGAAACAAAATCTGATTAGATCCCATGAGAGAATGAAGAAATATGCAGATAAAAATAGAAAAGAAGTACAGTTAGAAGTCGGGGAATGGGTTTACCTCAAGCTCCAGCCATACCGACAGTCTTCACTTCGCCATCACCAAAGCCTGAAACTTTCACCTCGATTTTATGGCCCTTTTCAGGTCACTCACAAGCTCGGTGAAGTTGCTTACCGAATCCGACTACCCCCTTCATCACAACTCCATGATGTTTTTCACAGCTCACAATTTAAAAAAAAAAATTGGGATCCCAAGTCAATATCTTTCCTACACTACCTCCCATTGACAAAAATGGTGTTATAAAACCGGAACCTGAGGAGATTTTACCGGTTGTCGAGCTATTGGTTCGCTGGACTGGTCAGACGCCGAACGATGCCTCCTGGGAGCCTTACACACAGCTTTGCACCGATTATCCCCACCTTGTGGGCAAGGTGTTTTGATGGGGGGGATTGTTACACGCCGACACTGCTGGGAAGAGAACAGAAGAACTCGGCACTAGTTCACTTAGGTTGTCTCAGAAGACTTGATGCTGAGATATGGGTTCCGTGTAAGGGCTTGAAGAGATGGGCTGGGGCATCGGCTGAAAGGAGGATATTGTTTGGGCCTCTAACGGGCCAGCCAGGAGCATGACCCATTTTATTTCCTTCTTTAATTCCATTAAATCTGTAACCAACAAGGGCAATCATGTCTTTCTTCATTACTTGTATATCTAGCATAACATTAGCGTGGGGGAATCATCAAGAAGAAAAGTAAGAAAGTTGTATTCTGTTTTCATCTCATTCACGGAGGAGCTCCCCTCGAAGAGAGCCTCATCATTTCCCTGTTTTTTTCTATTCAATACAGATGAATTTCATTACAGATTGTTCTAGTTCCTTCTAATTCTAATTTGATCTATTACAAAACAGCGTCCTTTTTATTTATTTATTTTTTTTTGGGTCCCCTTTTACGTCAATAGAAGAGAGAACTGGCCAGCATTCCCCAAAAAAATTGAATTTTCTCTCCAATCCAATTTTGGCTGCTTCTGTTACGGAACGAACGAACGAAAATAAAATCTCTTCCGCATTTCACTCATGCGTCTTTCTCCCAAGTCAAACCAAAGGCCCACGTTGCTTCTCCCATCAATCAAAAACAATGGCCCGTATTGCATGCCAAGTTTAAAACTAAAACTACTTTCTTTCTTGTACGTAGTTTATCTTCCTCAAAATCAAAACATGCTGGTGCGTGCCCACATGTAACTTTTAACATGCAATTCAAAGGTTTGTCAAGTTTCAATTTGTTCTATTATTTAAAAATTTACCTTGACCTTTATCCCTTAAATGGTATAAGTGAAATTTGAATATTCTTTTTCTTTAAATTTGGAATAAAATTTAATAACAATAATAAAATTTAAAATTATATTAAAGTTTAAAATTAAAAAAATAAAATTATATTAAATTATACAAGTCATCAAAGTGATACATTTACAAAAATATCACGTAAAAATAAATTTATAAATAGATATAATTTTATATAATATATTAAATCTACTTTACAGAAAATATAATTTAATAATTTAACATATCATACCAAATTATATTAATTTATAAGTTTATTTTTATAAAATATTTTTATAAGTAAAACATTTCTCTTTTTTTCTATTCATCATTGTTATTATTGGAATTGTTTGTACTTTCCTTTTCTCTCAATGGGAAGATGTTTCAACTCGCCAGATGATTTGTTGCTTCCACCATAGATTCAGCAGTAGTACTGTACTCATATAGCTAATTTTCTCAACACTCTAGATTTAAAGGATGATTTGGGATGACACAACCAAGCCGCTTGAAAACTAGATCCATATTTTGTTTTTACTTAAAAAACAAATAAATAAATAAATACTTGCATAGTTTGCAGGTCAGCATCCGTAATCATTTGAACGTAATATCTAAAAGAGTAGTGTTACACGTATGCAAATGAATATCAGTTCTATTTTATCAATTTTTTGATTTAAATATTAAATTTTAAAATTTACTTAAAATTACAAGTATAAATATCATTTTCCAATCTAAAACGTTCCCATTTAGTAATGCGAGTCAAAAAACATATAAATTTTATATGCAAATAGGAAATAGAAGAAATATGATTCACATGCGTGAAAAATATAATTCACGCCAACTTCTAAATAAAATAATTAAAAGATTAAAAATATAAATTATATATTTTTACTCAACTCGTGATTGGTCGTTACAAAATTGCAAATCTCATTTCTTCTAGTATCACCAAAAGCCCACAGAAGTACAGAACAACGTAATTATTATCAACAGCAAGGGTAATATCAGGCCACCATCCCTATATATATGTCTCCTCCCTCCCTGAACGGCCAATTACCCCAACATTGCTTCTGGGCTTCTAGCCATCTGAAATAAATAAATCGAAGCCCTCGCTAGTCGAGACTCAAAAGGGAGTGTCATTTTTTCTTTTTTCCTGTCCTTTGCCGTGAATATGTTAGCTGGACTCGGAAAATGCAGCAAAATCTACCACATTGTGAGGCTCCGCCAAATGCTGCGAAGGTGGCGCAACAAGGCTCGCATGTCAGCCAATCGCATACCCTCTGACGTACCGGCCGGACACGTGCCGGTCTGCGTGGGCACCAGTTGCAAGAGGTTCGTGGTGCCCGCGACCTACCTGAACCACCCCGTCTTCAAGAAGCTTCTGGTCCAAGCCGAAGAAGAGTACGGGTTCGCCAACCAGGGCCCGCTAGCGATCCCTTGCGACGAGTCACTGTTCGAGGAGGTGCTACGGTTCATCTCGGGACCCGAGTCTGAAGAGACAAGACCATGATTTGATACTAAAATTAATATCTCTATGAGAATAGAGTAAATACATAGATTATAGTTTTATATGTAAACATTGTATCCATTACACAGCAGCTGTATATTTTCTTTTATCGTTTCTGTACAGTTAGAAGTAGGGATGTAAATGTCAACTTTCGATTCCTGTAAATACTACATAAATCTATTTACATGGTATCAGTGCCGGGTTGGTTTAATAATGTTGTCTTCATCCACATACTCGATCCCACCTGCAAATAAAGACTCATGCCGATGGAACTCTCGAACGTTGCAAAGTGAGGTTTGTTGCTCATGATTTCACCCAGCTCCTTGGACTCGACTATGACGAAACCTTCAGTCCAGTTATCAAACCAGCTACTATACGATTGAATCTCGACTTAGCTCTGTCACAAGGCCGGCCATTAAAGCAACTAGATGTAAGCAATGCTTTCTTGCATGGAGATTTACAAGAAATAGTTTATTTAACTCAACCTCCTGGTTTTGAGGACTACTCATCTAAATTATGTTTGTCAATTGCACAAGGCACTCTATGGTTTCAAGCAGGCTCCTCGGGCATGGTATCTGCACTTACATTCAGCAAATGGGGTTTGGGTGCTGCTCATACGATACTTCACTCTTCTTTCAGCGCAAAGGGTTAGATTTTCTTGTCTTGTTAATTTATGTGGATGATATCATCCTAACAGGAAGCTCTGCCTCTGCCATCAGCAAATTTATCACTCGTCTCTCAACAATTTTTCACATGAAAAACCTGGGAGATTTGCATTACCTCATTAGAATTCAGGTAACTCGGGACTCCAGCAATCTTGCACTCCATCAGACTCGGTTATCTCTCGACTCTACTTTAGAAAATTTTTTCTCGATGGTGTTAAGCCTCTCTCCAATCCAATAACTTCAAGTGCATCCATTTTCGCAACAGAGGGAGATCCTCTAGCTTATCTGACGGTGTAACGACAAATGGTTAGTTATCTTCAATATCTTACATTGACACGTCCCGACATTTCTTATGTTGTTCACGTTGTTTCCCAATTCTCCCAAAGCCCTCGTGCTCCTCATCTTTTCGCCTTCAAGAGAATATTTCGCTATCTCAAGGGTACCATTAATTTTGGACTTCATTTTGTTAAACAACCATTTTTTGCTCTTACTGATTTTTGCGACGCCGACTGAGCAGGTTCTCGAGGTGACTGAAGATCAATAACTGGTTTTGCAATTTTATGGGTGCCAATCTCTTGTCCTGGGGTGCAAAGAAACAGGCGATTGTGTCTCGTTCTACAACCGAAGTCGAATATCATGGTCTCGTAACCAACACAGTAGAGTTGACGTGGTATATTCATTTGCTGAAGAACCTATGTCATGAGCTTCCTTCACCAACATTGTACTCTGACACTATTAGTGCCCTTCACATGGCCAAAAACCCAGTCTTTCATCATCGTACCAAACATATCGAGATAGATGTGCATTTTGTCTGCGAACAAGTTGCAAGGGGTGTCGTCTCTCTCGCACATATTTCTGGCCAAGTTCCGGTGGCTGATATATTCACCAAGCCCCTTTGCAGTCCAAAATTTACACCAAATCGTTGCAAACTCTGCATTGGACCAATTCCACCTTGAGCTTGAGGGGGAATGAAGAGAAAAGACCATGATTTGTTGCTAAAATATCTCTATGACATTACAGTAAATACATAGTTTTATATGCAAGCATTGTACCCATTACATAGCAGCTGTATATTTCCTTCTATAGTTTCTGTACAGCCAGAAGCAGAGCTGAATTCATGTAAACACTATATAAATCAATGCAAACGCCATACAAACTGTACGCTATATTACTTACTGAGTCTAGTAAATCGGCGCGGTTGGTGAACCTGCAGGACTTCCAGAGGTTCTGCCACGCGGGCATCAGGAGCAATCTTGATTTCTGGCCCGAATCTCGACCTTTGCTTGATGGACTCGCCGAGAAAACCATCGGGTAAGTCGGTTCTTACATCTTTTGCTGATGTGAATCACTCCGAGTTGGCTCCTGCTCAAGGGAAGCCCCTCTCCGAAAAACTCAATTGAACGGATAAAGAAAGTCGTCGCCGAGTACATGCTGCATTTGACTCGGCCGAGTTAACCAATGAGTTACTCTTTTTATTTTATTTTTATTTTTTGAAAATATTTTAGCATTGGAAGTGGGTTTGGAGTAAATCACTGAGCCGAGTACTATCTAATGCTCCGGAGGATACCGAAGGAGATGGCAAATGGGTGGCGAGTTACCACGGAGTCGTCCCGGGTTCAAATCGGAGTGGATACCTGGGAAAAAATGAAAAAGAAAGTGGGGCACTTTCATCTTATGATATAAGCGAAGGCAAGGAAGTGATGGTCGGTGATTTGGGTCACGTACCGTAAATTCTGTCGTTTAATTGGTTGATTAATGGAAATGTTTGCAGAGAAATTCCCAATCATGATTGGTCCATTTTATATTTATACTTTCTCCATAAAAATTTCTTGATAACTAAGATTAACAATTTTCCTTTATTGTTATTGTTGAAACTAATAAAATAAAATTGCTAAATAGTTTAATCACGTTAGACGTTGTGGAAGTTATAATGGGGAACCATTCCAACCCACGTTAAAAACATAAAAAAAAATTTAGGTGCATTATTTTTTATGTATTTTACTAATATGATTGATTGTATCATTTTTTAATATAAAATAACTATTTTGATCAATCACATAAATGAAATACGTAAAATTGACTGTATATAACATAATTCTATACTAATTTTTATAAATTAACACATCTTATTAAATCACACAATTTTTAATTTATTTTTATGATAATTTTTTTATGATGCTATGTTTGGATTCGGAAATTATCACATCTCATCATTACAATTTTTTCAAATTTTCACATAAAATATAATAAACAATTCAACTTTTTTAAATTTTAAAATAATAATAATATTAAAAATAAATATTTTAATAATATTTTATTCAACTTTCATCTTTAATCTAAAGTCATTTTATCTTATTTTATGTCATCTTTAAATCCAAACCAATCATAAAACATTTCTATATATACGTAAAAATAAAAAAATAAAATTTGATCTATAAATCAAAAGATCTGGACATCATAATTAAGCAAGAAGCCACAACTTTTGTTGGATGGGCCATAAAGGAAAAAGTCAAGCTTTCTTTTTTAATTTATATATATAGATATATATGGGGAAGGGGATTCAATCTATGGTTCTCTTAATGAAAAATTAAAATGTTGCCGATTGATCCAAAAGATTTAGTAGGCGAGAGTCAAGCTAATTTCTTTAATAGAGAACAATTATTGTACAATTTGGACCTTCTACTTGATTTATGAAGCTCGAGAGCCGGCCCCGAATTAACCCGATGAAGACGACTTCTAATGTTTCTGTTTTCCATCATTATAACATTGACAATTAACAAATAAATCTGGTCTCTGGCAGAGAAAGTGGACAACCTGGCAGTTCACGAGGGACAGCTTGTCTCGATTGAAATTTGAATATGGTGATAAAGTTGGAAGTACGAAGAGTTTTTGTGGTTCATTGCGAGCGTCTTCAAGAGATATTTGATAGGGTAATGTTATTTAATTGCAACTCTTTTGAATGACTCTTTTTGAATAAGCTATAGAATAGTGGCAACTTGTATTGATGTTATCATTATTCAATGCTATTGTAATAAAGTAATATTATATATAGTCGTAAAATGCGTAAGCGTCGCATAATTTTTTTTAAAAAAAATAAGGTTTATTATTAAAAAATTAATTTTTTTATGTAAATCTCTCGCATTTACTCTTATTTTAAAAAAAAAAATTATACGATGCTTATCACTCCTAACTACAAATATCATTTTTTATTATATATGTTTGATGATTTAATTGAGTTTCTGTTTCGAAGAAGAGGGATAAAATCTTCATTTTTATTAATAATCTTCTCTTTTGGTAGAGGAAAATACCACATACCATTAAGAGAAAAATCTTATAAAATGTAGAAAAATGCAACTGTATCCCCATTTCACTTTTATTTTATTAAGTTGACAAGATAATATTATTAAACATATTATGTTTTAAATAAGAACCGATTCAAATATTGATATATAGTGTCATCTCAACAACGTAAGATGAGAATATGATAATGGTATAATATTGAACATAATTCAAACCATATATGTCATTGACGTGCATGGGGGAGTCTCTCCTCCTAAACCATGCGAGGCAAAGTCGAACTCTTCTTCTTTCAAGTCCCGCGTAGGATAAACATTCAATCTGAATGGTTACCCGGCCCTGGCCTGTGTAAAGAGCCATGGAGAGGAGAAAGAACTCAAGCGTTGACAGACAAACATTTCAAAAGAAACTTCGTATTTTAAATACTTATCTAGGTCCTAGAAGTCCAAGCTATCAAAGTTCGAGGAATTTATACAAGCAATCCTCTTGTATTCTGTCATCCAAAGGATCCTGTTTCAACGTTTACCTTAGGCTGCTACATTTTTTTAAAGAGAAAAAAACACATGGGAGTACTGGGTTCTTCAATCAATCTGAATCTGTCCCCAAGAAAAATGAACTCTTTGTTGGATAATGACGACGGCTTTGGGCTGCAGAAGCAGACGCTGCGATTGCGTATCGCAGCATCAGTCTTTTGTTGACGTAGAATGGCATTGATACGTACTGTGCCGATCCACCGCTTAACGCAATCTCTGTTGAAAATGACAAGAAACCTTAGCGTTTGAGAAATAATCCATGTAAAAAATATTGTCAGCTTCGTTTAGTATATTGAGTTGAGGAACATGAAACTTGAAAGTCTAGTTTCCTGCTGGAGGCACGTGATCTTAATTTGGTTGTGGGTCTAATTAGAATCAGATAAGATTAGGCCCAATTCGTCTTACTTTTCAATGGACCCAAAATGGAATAAGAATAAGGCATATATATTACATGTATGTGTGTTCACTTTACTTGGCAGGCCTTGATAAACCTCAATATCTTTCAGTATGGAGCCCAACCCAAAGAACAAAAAGAAAAAACATGTAATAGATTCTTGAGATGCTTGTTGTTCTATAGGCAACCAATGCTAATTAGCATGTCCGACCCAAAAGAGAAATTTATCAAGTTCACAACAAAATTTCAGTAAAATTTATAATTTGACGTAGTTAGATGTGTACGTTAGATTATTTAGATTATATTATAATAAAAAGAGTTTTACAATTTGATATAATATCACAACAACTCACATCATTTACGATTGTAATTTTGTGACATATCTTTATGAATTAAACATTTCTCTTAAATTTTGTTGAGGTTAAGGTTTGATTTGGATACAAAAAGTGTTTCATCTTATTTTATTTTATTATTATAATTTTTTTAAATTTTCACACAAAATATAATAAATAATTCAATTTTTTAATTTTAAAATAATAATAATAAATAATATTTTAATAATATTTTATTTAATTTTTAATTTTTATCTTAATTTATATAATCTCAACTCACTATTTAAACGACACTAAATCTTAACATAACATCAATTCAAAATCAAGAAAATAAAGAAAAGCTGGGTCATAATTGAACTTTAGTTTGAAGCATTTTTATTTTTTGTTTTTTTGAGGTTTTTGCCGTGTATGATAGAAGTGAGAATTTGTGACGATCCCCAAAAGCCAAAACCGTGTGATTGGAACAACACTCGGTGATACGGAAGGACAGTATTAAAAACATTGCCGGTTGTTGTCACAGTCCTTAAAGTGGCAGAAAATCCAAAAGTTGGTCTTTTAGAGATGAGCATGCAGGGGACAACTCCAACCAAACAATGCCGCTTATCATAAAGTAGGGAAGTCTGGCATGCCAGCTTCCACGTGCCTAGTCCTTTATTTCCTCTATTATTATATAAATTATATATAGGGACACAATAATCCATGTGATTAAATTAATCTACACTCCCTAAGTGAGTTGATCTACTTCACCCTAGCTATCACTCCCAAGATTACAAAATCTTTCCCGAAGGTACGTAAAAGCATATGCACGTGAAGCGTTTTCATGGGTAGAATGCATGTGAACCAAAAACGTTGCAGATGTTGTTGTACGTGTCCAAGATTGCGAGTTAATTAGCTAAGGAATGAGATGACGACCACCTGCGAAGAGAACAAACGCTAATAACAACAATAAACTTCCAATTATGATGCTTGCATGCATGCTTGTTATCATTACTGTGTGGTGATCAGATGAGATTGGATTCTGCAGATCCCCAAAAAGTCGAGAAAAACAGAGAGAGCTGGACCACTATAAATGTGCCATGCATGCAATCATTAATTAATTGGAATTTTCTCATGTACGTTCTACAGTTCTTTGAAAGGAGGAGAAAATTAGCAAGACTTATAATATAGCAGCACGTATTATATATGAAAGTGAATTGGGTCAGAAAAGTTGTTGCGAGGGTAATGCATGCCAAGGCCGGCCTGGTTCATGCTTGTAACTGGGGTATCACGTACTCTGCAACTCTCTCATCATGAGGCACGTAGCCACACACGCGTCTCGTCCTATAAATCTAATTTAACAAGATGGAGCTGAGCCTAACTCCAAACTTAAATTGTTGTTGTTTTTTATTTTCCGTTGAATTGAATTGCAGGGATGCTATCTAATTCGTTTCTGGTGATCTTAGGATTCTTTTCTGTCTCTAGCTAATGGTATTCAGTCACGAGACATCAAACCAAGAGGCCTTAATTTCGATATATCCGTACGCTATTCAGGTGCTTGGAATTCAAGGACTTCTGCAAGTCCTCCATGATCGATCAGTGACGTGATAACTGTCCCTCGTATATTATATGTATCTCCCAATTAAAAGAAGAAGAGAGGCATTCACTTGATCATTAATTTTCAGCCCATTAACTGCCAATTAATCTCCATATTGAAAAGCGTGTGGATAATTTATATTATAATCCTAAGATCGTCGGAATTTTTAGGTACTCTAAAGTATGTCATATCGCTAGCTTTTGCTTTTGCTTTGTCCGGATTCTAATCAACCATAATTGCTTTCATCAATTATCAAAAGAAAAGGAGAGAAAGAAGCTTATAATAAGATTAAGAAAATTTATATTTATAATCGTAGTTGTACAAGTATCATATAATTGTAAAAGAAAAAATTAATATAAAATTTATATTAAAAAATTAATTTTTTAATTAAAAATCTTATTTTTTTTAAATAATTATATAATATTTATATATTCTACGATTGTAATGTACGTAATATTAATTAATTAATTAGTTTCAACGAATAATTAGGGGGAGGATTTGTTCTAATTAGAATATGATTTGTCGTCATTGGTGAGATCTATAAATGACAGCGTACAATGAAATTATTTAGTCGAACACTATCAGGTGGCTGAGAAAAATAATGATCATGTTATCGAGTGATATCGATAGTAGTGTATATATTATGAGTTGTTTTGTTTGGTTGTCGTTTTGTATGTTTGTTTTTTCTTTTTCTTTTTTTTTTTTAAATAAATAATAATCTATTTTATTTTATTTATTTATGTTTGACATTTGCCAACTAACTGGATAGACCCGCACGTGAAGTCGAAATCATGTATCCAATTCATAGGTTGATTGAGATCGTGATATCGATTTCGTTTTTGGAAGGGTCAACTTCATCGAAAAAAGACAAAGATCAAAGGCATCACCAAGTGACACATTCTCTAAATACTAGAATAATAATATTTCAAGCTTAATTAACTGCAAGAACGACAACATATCGAACATATATTATCAACAGAGAAATAACCAATACATTGCCAGCAGGGACATATATATATAAATGAGAAATTATATTTATAATTATCAGTATATAAATATCAAGTAATTATTTTGAAAAAAATAAATAAATATAAAATCTATATAAAAAGAAAATTAATTTTTTAATAATGAACCTCAATCTTTTTATAAATAATTATATGGCACTTACACACTTCACAACTATATATAATATTACTCTATATAAATTAATAACAACTATAAGTTCCATTCCAAAGTGAACATATGACAATTTTGCACTACTAGCTAGCTACTAACAAAATAGAAATAAAATAATACACATAATTAAGTTTACCTCTTCCTATCTGTTTAAATTTTTGAGATAACAAGAAACAAAAGTGCTTAATCGTAGCCATATATACTATAACATAAATGCCTTTACTTGAATAGATTTTTTGGCCGCAAATAAGTTTTGCCGCCCACTCGCTCGAGCGATGGTTGAATGGAGAACCAAAGCATGAAATGGACGACCTTTGGACGAGTTGCCATAAGAATGAAATGGACGACCTTTTCAAAACCTTTGTAGCCGAGAAGATTACCTCAGTCCATTACTTCTTGACAGTTCTTGTCCTTGTGGAGATAGGCCAGAAATGCATCACACTCTCAGCTATGGAGAACCAAAGCATAACTTATTCAGTGGATTCATATTATTTACTCACATTATGTAACAATGTTAACACCGCAATACGTACACATGCATGACTACTTTTAGCCTACACATGCATGGAAATATATAAGATTTTGACGAAAAAAGGAACAGTCAGAAAAGAAGAGCTAGCTGGAAACTGTCGTGACAGTATGCAATGGAAGAAGAGAGTATAAATTACTTGATCTCTCCAAATTCATGATGGGCCCTTTGTTAATTAGCACTGCATTAACTCAAACCAGATACGATAGAGCGGACATGGCCCAGCTCGATTGTGCCGAATCTAGCATTAGATCATATATATATATATATATATATACTAGATCAGAGCAACATGCAAAGCACGTTTATTTAATTAGATGAGATAAGATTTTTAATAAAAAATATATATAATATTTTATTAAAAAATTTAATTAATGCATAATTTAATGCAAAAAAAGAAGAAGTAAATTTTAATTATTATTTTTAGATAATAATAAGTTAGTAAAGTATAATATATTTCAATAAGCATATTTTGGCCAAATATCATAATGGTTAATATATGCTTGTAGTTAAATTGTATTTTAGTTTAAAATTAAATATACAACATTATATATATACATGTAGGTACTATATACGTTCAGATTATTTTTTTTCTCTTATATTTTTTCTCTGATCTGTTTGTTTGTTTATTTTTATTTTTCTTTTTACATATATATATATATATATATATATATATATATATAAAATAAAAATATCAGCTAGCACATCTTGATCATACGATCTTTGTGCTTATAGATTAATTCCTATGCTTTGCATGCATGTCTTTTAATTAGCAATTAATACTTGTGGTATTAGAAGATCAAGTTGCAAAAACATAAAAGTAAAAGCAAAGTTTTTTGTTGGTTTAAAAGTAAAAGAAACTCAGTGGCAAAAACGTAACTACATAACAAAAACAAGAAATATTATTATTCATTGCTGTTCATATGGTATAGACACTTATTATAGTAGAATATATATATTTATATATGTGCTTAATCAATTAATCATAACATCGAATTTATCAGAAAAGATCTACCCAAAAATATATTATTATTCAACAACTCATTTCACAATTCATCAATATTCATGATAGTTTTATTTCATAAAAAGTTATTAAGTTTTTTTAATTTAATGTTGATTTTTTTATTTGATTAAAATTTTGAATTTTACTGTACCTTTTAACATTCACTAAATTGTAAAATAGTTGTAAAAAATATTATGTATGTATTATTAATTTTCTTTTTCTTTTCAGGTCGAACACATTGAGTATGATCTAACTATTGTCGTATAATAAAATAAATATAAATCATATTTACAGTATTAAATTGTGTAAACTTTGCATATTTTTTTTAAATATTTAGAACCCAAGTACAAAAATATTACTATAAAAGAAATAATCAAGTTTTGAGAAATATTTTTAAAAGTTAAAAAAATGGTAGGAATTTTGACAATCAACCTGCCTATTTCTGTACTTTTTTTTTTTGGAAGTTTAATATTGGGAGCTGGAAGGGTGGGAGGCAAGAATGAGTAATGCAATCAAACTACCAAATTTCAAAGCAATAGGGTCGGATGGAATCAATGTCGCTTAGACTCCAACCTAACTATTACGAGATATTTCTCATCTCTACACTTTGGGATATTGTTCAATTTAATTTCAAGCTCAGAAATATTAAAAATAATGATAATAATTATTTAACTAAGATTAAACCCAAAAAATAAAATAAAAAGAATTCTATGTATTAGAAGATTAGGGGCAAAAACTTTTAATTAGCAATTAATACTTGTTGTATTAAAAGATCAAGGGGCAAAAATGTAAAAATAAAAGTAGATTTTTTTATTGGTTTAAAATAAAAGCAACTTAAGGGTAAAAATGTAACTACACAATAAAAACAAAAAAATTACTGTTTATTACTATTAATATGAGATAGACACTTATTATAATAGATAGATATGTGCGCACAAAACAGAATATGATCACGACACTGTTTGCCAAAACCCCAAATCGGCTCCTCGAGAGTGCTGGATCTATATAAATATATATATATATATAAAAGAAATTATATTTACAATTGTGAATGTGTAAGCGCTGTATGATTATTTCAAAAAAAGTTAATAAATATGAAATCTACATGAAAATATATATATATATATATAATAAATGATACTTTCAGTTGTGAGTATACAAGCGCCGCATAATTATTTTAAAAAAAATTAATAAATATGAAATCTACATAAAAAGATATATATATATATATATATAAGATATAAGAAATGACACTTTCAGTTGTGAGTGTACAAATGCCGTGTAATCATTTTGAAAAAAAATTAATAAATATAAAATCCACATAAAAAGAAAATTAATTTTTTAATAATTGATCCTATTTTTTTCAAAACAATTACACAACACTTACACACTTCACCATTCTATATGACATTACATACAATATAAAAATTTATAAAATAAATTACTCTATATATATACATGCGAATATTTTATAAAAATAATTTTATTTGATGTAATAAATTAAATTTATAAATTTACTTTATTAATTTCTCTATCATCTTTCAACCAAAATTAAAAAATAAGGATCCTCTAGATCTCGTACTATATTTTAATAGTAAAGTACATCGTGAATTTATTAATATTCGACTATTATTTTTAATTGAATGGTTTAAATTTTATTGTCTCAACCTACAACTTGGTGAGATACAAATTAAAAACTAAATATATAGAAAAGATAAGGGCCATTATGATAATAAGATCTCAATAATCGAACTTAAAAAAATTATGAAAAGATTATAAAAAATATATAATCTATCATTAGATTGAGAAATCTAAAAGATCCAAAGAAACACAAATATTCTTATAAATTCTTTATGTAACAAGCTATAATTTTAAAGAAAATATTGTGTAATAATTACTAATTTCGTTGCCTAACATTAATTGCTGCGAAATTAATTTGTAAACAACTTATTGAATAATATAAAATAATTATACTTATTATTACTATTTTTAGCAACATAAAAAATTAGAAGCAATATGATCAAATATGATAATGATCATCAGCAAAGAGAAAAGCGAAAAAGTAAAAAGAAAAGAGTGGATGACTTGAAGAAGTGCCAAAGACAATTAAATAGAATCCAAGGGTAGAAGAAAACGACTCGGTTACTTTGTAATAGAAAGCCTGGGGGAGTCTTGCTTAAGACACAGTAGATTCCCAAAGGGTATAATTTTGGCCGTAGAAGATTAACCCCTCACCTTCCACAACCTTCCACACCTATAATTCTATAAAAAGAATCCGTAGTAGGTTTATTAAAATAAAATTTTTAAAAAAATATAATTTAATATGATAGATTATATATTTTTTACAATTAAAAAACTCTACAATAAATTATGGTAATTTATAAATTAAAAATTTTTATAATTTATTTTATAAAAAAATTATTTATAAGTCGGTGTGAATAATATATGTAGTAAAGTGTTTACATAATATAAATATTTGATAAAAATAATTAAAATTTATATTTCAAATCTTTATGCCATGTAAATTTTAAGCTATGTAGATATTATATCCATACACATGATTAATATAAAAATAGAATAACTCTTTTACAAAATCTATCATTTGTGATAAATAAAATTCTTTCGTACACACGAAGCAAAGGCATGGAAAAGAATAAAGATGGAAGCTACACACGAAACTAATGAGTCTACAATATGGTAGCAATCATTCTCACGATCTCAATATCCATATATCGACCATCGACCATTAATGTTTTTTAAGGTTTTTTTTTTTTTTTTTATTCAATTGTTTTTTAAGTTTAACTATAAAATGCTAATTTCTTTCATGATTAAATGTGTGTATAGGAATACTAAAAGTATTTTTACACGTCTTTTCACGCGACATGCATGTGTACAGATTCGTACATGCATGTGGGTACAACTTAGAGGGCATACAACTAAGGTGTTCCCCATGTATCGAGATGAAGATCATGTTTGTCATTATAATTCGTCCTTTTTTAACATTTAAGATAAGTTTAGATAGGGAATTAAAATGAGATGATATTAAAATTAAAAATTAAATAAAAATTTTAATCTCTTAACTTGCACAATAGATTGAAGGGAAAGAAAAAGTCATCTCCAACATACAATAATAATTCAGATTTCAATACAGTATTTTTTACATTTATCCATAAAATATGTAATAAATAAGTAACTAAAAGTAAATAAAGAGATATATAAGAATTTACGTAGTGCAGCATAATGTTTACGTCTACAGGTTATTTGGGAGTAAAATCTACTATAATTAGTGATTTTACAATTTCTCATAACTTCATATATCTTACAATACAATTGAGGAATTTAGTCTATGCATAGAGAAGTGCCTTATCTAGAGGTCTATTTAATTTAAGTGATTGGATTCAACTTGCCTTGTAGAGTTTTTTCCTTTTAAAAGTCAGAGTCTCTTTACTTTTATAAGTTTGACTCTTTGAGTCAACTTGTCCTATATCTTCTTGATTTTATCTCTTAGTTTGATTTTCGATTTTATCCTGAGGCTAAATTATAGGCTACTGATTTAAACTTACAAAAATATTGTTACAATATTATTTATGTTCTAGGATTTAAAAAATGTGAATTATTTATTGAATTTTGTTTAAGAATTTAAAAAAATTATAATGGTTAAATGAGATAAATTGATTTACTTCTTAAAAACAAACTAGGCATAATATAGATGTACGTGTGTGATGCATACTTTTTTACGAGTAAAATAGAAACATTTGATCGAACGGTTTTTTTTTTTTTTTAAAAGTTATTAAATATCGAGAGAGAATAATGGTAGTGAAAGAAAAGATTGTTCAAAGGATAAGGACATCAAAGAACCTGTTGTTTCTAGGTGTTATCGATTTCTCTTTTTATGTTATGCATGCACTTACAAATCCTTGGCTGGATTGCCAACAACAAAATGGATTGTCCAATATAAGTCGTGAAAGTGCAAGTTTGCTTTTAAAACAAGCTTCAAGAAGAAGAAGAAGAAGAAGTAGATTTTTTCTGATGGAGTCCAAAAGACTTATTTTAGACTTGCACGTCAAAACTCATACAAATAATTATTGTAATGAAATAAAAAAAGATCGGCTAAAATTATTAAATCGCCATTTAATGTTACTCCTATTTTCCATTTTTGTCTCGGTTGTGCTTGAATAAAATAATATATATTTGAATATCAATATTTAAATTTTTAAGTATATTTATATTTACAATCATAAAATGTGTAAGCGTCTTTCAATTTTTTTAAAAAAATAAATAAATACAAAACCTATCTTGAAAAAATAATCTTTTACTGATGAATTTTATTTTTTTAAAAGTGCGTACCACTTATACAATTTATAACTATATCTAGCATTATTCTTTTTCTAATATAATCTGAAATTTATAATTTTGTAAAGGTCAAAATCCAGATGCCACAAACTTCATATCTAAATTTGTATCTATAATCTAAACAAAACATTTAAATGCTGACTAAAATTCAATAACTTCTCCCCACATTATAAGTTTGGGTATTAAAAAGTATTGAAGTATTTTATAAATAGTAGTAAAAAAATATATAAAAAGTAATATTATAATATTGAATATTATTAAAAAATAATAAATAGCAGCTAAATATATTAAAAAGTGTTGAGACACCAAAAACACACCAGATTCAAAAAGCATCATAAATTATCGATTTGGGGTATCGAGGAGGAAATGGGTTGCTTAATTTGATTGAAGCGCAAACCCATTGAGGTGTTAAAAAGAATCCATACACAAGTGCTTTTAGAGTTGAATTAGGAATAGCTAGCCAACATCGCTAACTACCAAGCATAATTTTTTTTATGACTATATTTTGTGTTTTAGTTGATGTCTTATGGAATTAATGGTCAAAAAGACAATAAGTCCCTTCAAGAATTTTTATAATTTCACCAACACATGAGAAATGAACACTTGTGAATATAATATAAATATATATATTATACAATCCACGAAATATTTATTTAGACATTTTTTTTTTTTGAGTTTTATACGAATTCTATAATTTGGCGTGAGAGAAATAGACACATATAATAAACCCAAAACATTTATAAACACTCAGGTGAATTTGTCAATTTACATTAAATTATAAATAAATACTATTTAATTTATTTTAAAAAATTTTATGTGCAGTTATTTTTATAAATTCTTTGTAAATTTTATTAATATGATTGATTGTATTATTTTTTAATATAAAATAATTATTTTTATCAATCACATCAATAAAATATACAAAAAATATATAAAAATGACTGTACGTAACAAAACTCATATATTTTATATGTCTATCTATTTGATTCTAAATTTTAGAGTTCAACCAAAAACTCAAGACGAACCAATCCTATCTATACTACCTACCATACTTCCTATTATTATAGTATGAACAAATTCATTCATAATATAATGGTGTATAAAATTATAAGATGAGTTTTGCTACATGTAAGCAAAGTCGCGCACTAGTTTGTGTATCAATACTAATTTATTTATATTTAAAATTTAAATTAACACTATTTTCAATAAATCTACTTTTTGATCAATCATATTAAATTAGTATACAAATTAGTGCATAATTATGTTTGTAACTAGACTTTTTCTTATAAGATAATATAATCGGTCCAATTAATCCAAACTAATAATAATTAAACTCAACGAATATATATAATAATATAAAGTAGCCATTTGTCATTGGGGGATGGGTGGTTTGATGCAATCAGTCTAGCTGGCAAACTGGAATTTCCTTTTAGAATAAAACCTATCCATCTTTGGGTAAAAGTGACATCTAAACCCACTACATTAAACTAATGTACATTAATTTTAATTAGAAAACATATCAAAACCCAAAATTTAAAAGAAATAATTACCATACCTAAACCATTTTTTTTTTAGGTGAACTTTAAGCATTTATAATTTATTCCGATTTCCTAATTGAAATGCTGTCACAATCTATGCATAGTCAAAGTCGTCTATACAATCATTATGCTTATCGGAATAATTCCTATTGATTATAAGTGCTTGACGTTGATATCCTTGAAAGCTCCCAAATAATTATTATAGTTTGATGTAAGTATAATGCAATTTACGGTGCATAAATATCGTGTAGTTATTTAAAAAAATAATAAAGTTTATTATAAAAAATTAATTTGTTAATATATATTTTATATTTATTTATTTTTTTTAAAATGACTGCATGACGTTTGCTCACTCACAATTACAATTATTATTTCTCTTAATTTTATATCAACATTAATTATAATTAAAGAAATTTTAACTTAAATTAACTCATATATACAATGAAGACAGCTGAAAATAATTTATCTGATTTCTAATATGAAAATAAATATAAATTATTTAATCATTGTGACTAAAATGAAAAAGTTTAATACAGTCCAGCTTGGATTTGAGCCAATTCAAATGTCAGCAAAAACTTGGATGGTGGCTGATTCTTAATCAGCTAATTTCTTCTATTAGGGTTCAATTAATTCTTAAAAACTCATTCAAATTGTAGTGGTTAGCTTGTTTTTTTTTTTTTTCAGAGCTAACACCCACACATATAAAACTATACCTAATCCAAACCAGGTTTCCATCTTTATTTACAGAGCTAACACCCACACATATAAAATTATATCTAATCCCATCCAGGTTTCCATCTTTATTTATCACCAGAAAGTCTTTACGTGGAGCAATCACTTCTCACTTACAGCATCTATAAGTTCTAGAAACTTTACCAACAAAATAAGAGAAAAAAATAAAATAAAATAAAAAAATCAAGTGCATATATATCAGTTCTCGTGCTTATTTCAATTTTTTTTTTTTAAATCGTTAGTTTAAATTTGGTTGGTTTTAAGTTGATGAAAAATGGATAACTGGCACAAAGTTATTTAAATTTTTATAAATTTAAAAGTTATTTAAACACTTTAAAGAAAAAGTATAAAGTTCGTCTTTTTTTTAAATAAAAAAATAAAAAATTGCTGCTACTCAATCCCATCATTTTTCTCTTTCAAAGTTACCATCAGCTCAAATTAGTTTTTTTTTATTTGTTTTTTATTTTTATTTTTTAAATGTTAAAGAAAAAAATAAACTAAAGTAATTTTGAGGAGGCAAAATGATGGAACTAAGTTGCTAACTAGCATTATTCTTTTAAAAAAAAATCAAATTGAAGATTTTCCTAAAAAGTTCATAGAGCTAATATTACTGCGTGCATATTTAGGATTGTAGTAAAAAATATATCTTATAATTTTAAGATTTATAACTAATAACTTATATCATAAGTTCTATAATTAAAAGGTTATTTACTGTTTAGTGATTATATATTTAAAGCACTTTCAATCATGTTACAATCGTTTAAAAACAAATTAAAAAATACTTTTTTATATAAAAATGACAATTATTTGAAATTTTAAAGACTAAAACCATATTCATAAAAATTTAAAAGTTGTAATTATTTAAAAATTTTATAAATATTTTCGTCCATTATCAATTTTTTTAAAATTTGAATTACATTTTCCATTATCAAGAAAGCACTTTTGTAAAATTCTACAATTAGTTGTAGGAGTGTAAATTGATCCGGTCTAGGGGGTGATGGATTGAAATCATTTTTCCTTAATCGGACCGGTAGCTTTTGGTCCAGCCATATTTTTAATATTTTTTTCCTTTTTTTCAAATAAATTAAGAAAAAAATATTTAAATTATTAAATTAAAATTAAGTAAATTATTAACATAGATTATGTAACTAACTTATTAAAACAATATTTGATATAGTTAATGATGATAAATCATATCAAAATTACATCATTAACTTATATAATTATTATATAAAAATAATATATTAAATTATTAAAAATATTTAAAAATATATATATATAAGGTTCAGTCCAGGGTCTAAAATTTGTAGAATCTAGGATTGGATCGAATATCAGTCTGTCTACATATTTTGAGATCGAGACTAACGAGTCCCAATTTCGATCCGGTCAGATCCAATTAGTTTCTCCCGTTTGTACCAACCGGTTTACCGCCCTAATTAGTTGTATTATTGAGTCGCAATTAGGTACGTACGTAGGTGCATTATTGAATTTACGTAAAAAGTAATTGGACTGATTAGTTGAAGTGATTAGCACTTAACATGACCCGTAATTAGAAGCGTGTAAAATGTAAGGAAGAGTCAGTTTCATGATGTATTTATTACCCATTACGTGATAAAAATAAAAATCATAGCGCGTGATTTTTACCTTTCGTGAGAGACACATCATAATTGACCAAATATTTATGCCTACTCCTCGCTTTTATTAATGGGTATTTTCTGTTAGTGTAATTTTCACCAAAAATGGAGAAGGAAAAAACTTATCAAAATACTCTATTTTTTGTTGAATATTTTAATCATTTAGCATGAAGTTAAGTGAGATACAACGAATTAATATATAATTAAAAATAACAGGAAATAAGAATTTAATTGAAAATAATGAACGAGATATTAATAATCATAAAAAAAAATTCTAAATAACTTTGCTACTTAATTATCCTAAAATGATGATAGAATAATCACTTTTTTGGTAAAAAATATATATGACTATTTGTTTCTTTTGGGTTATTTGAAAGACAATTGACAAAGAGAAATGTCGATTTTAGGAATTGAAATAATTTTTTTTTTTAAATTTACATCATTTTACATCAAAATTATCTTATTATAAAAAAAATTAAAATACAACAAGTCCAAAGTAATTTTTTTAAGGTTCACTCAGGAGATGTTTGTAAATAATTTCTATCTCATTTCATTTTATTCAATCTCATTTTTTTTATAAAAAAATTATTTAAACAAAATTATTTTTAAATTAATCATTATAACTCTCTCAAACAAAAAATAATTCAATTTTTTTAAATTTTAAAATAAAAATTATATTATAACAATATTTTAATTTTATCTAATTTTATATTTAACTTTTTAACTCTTATTTTTTAAAAAAATATTAAATACTTAATTCAAATGATGTCATTATTATTCAAAAATTATTTATTATTATTCATAAAATTCGCCTATCTTATTTTCCAAACGTACTCTCTGTCTTTCACTGTTCCGCATGTCAAAGGACCTCAAAAGGCATTCTAAGGAATGTGAAGCTCGCATTTGTCAAATAAAAAGTCCAAAATTTTTTTTTTTATTGGGCTGAAAATATGATTTTAAGAGATTGTTTTATTATTGACATCATTTATAGCGTTTTATGCTCTCACTTTTCCCTGCCGACGCAGTCCGACCCGAGGATCAGGGGGTTCTGTAAAACGTGGTTGATTTACCGACACGTGTCCATGAAGGTGTCACTGCGGAGTGGGGAAATGTGGTCCCCACTTCATTGAAAAAGACCACTTAACAGTTAAACGTTGATACTTGTGGGGTGGAGGGGGACCACGTGTCTTTTTTATGTACATCATTGGATGCTGCCCTCTTCGTTTTGGGTACTGTCCTGTTCTGTCTCACAGTGCACTTACACCTAAGCCCCTCGATCAGAAATGATACTTTCTCATCTTTCCAGAAAAGATAAAACAAAAAAAACCAGTCATGTTTGACCCTTCTGTGTTTTTAGAGAAAGCATCGTTATTTACGCTATGTGTATTTATTTAAAAAAATATTATGTTTATTATTTACAAATAAACTTCTTAATATAAATTTTAGATTAACTTATTTTTTAACATCAAAATTATTAATACAAGTCTCGTAAATATCTTTATAAAAAATAAACTTATTTTAAAAATTATAAGAAAATTTTATTTTTTAATAGAATCTACTTTTTTTATAAAGAATTTATACAAAATTTATTGTTTAAAATTTATACTTTACATTACTATTTTAAAAAATGTGCTTATAACTTACATATCCTTAAAAAATATAAATAATAGAATTCGTAAACGCTACAGACTCTATTAGAAAAAGAATGAGTTTTATTACTAAATTTTTTTTATGTGAGTTTTATATTTATAATTTATCTTTTTTTTAATGAAAATACATTATATTTATATATTTTATAAATATATTTAATTTTTCTATATTTATAGATTTAGCATTCCTCTTTAACCGAAAATAGCATCTTGGATATAGGTGTTAGAAGTAAATATTTGATGCCGACAATCGAAACTAATAAATTATATTTTCTCCTTAAAAAATATATAGTGCCATTACAATTATTTGATACGAGACGGCTTCTTAGAGAAGTGGGCACCGTACGGTCCCGTTTGAATCAGAAAGAATATCATTTTATTTTATTATTATAATTTTTTAAAATTTTTATATAAAATACAATAAATAATTTAATTTTAAAATTTTAAAATAATAATAATATTAAAAAATAATATTTTATTTAATTTTTATATTTTATATAAAATTATTTTATTTCTTCCCATCTCTAAATCCAAAATAAGCACCTGTTCTTATCCAATCAATGCGCCATTCAATAACATCAAGACTCGTATCAATAATTCGAATGTGTCCATCAGCTACTTGCCCCATTTCCCGAGGAGTCCAATCCGTCTATTTCTTTTTTTAAAGGGTAGCGGGTAGCGATAGCCTTACCATCTTATTATTATTCATCCACTGCTTAAATGTATTATAAATTTTTTTATTTTTATTTTATTTTTTAAGTATTTTTTCAATATTCTTAATTATTAAGAAAAAATTTAAAAAAATATAATTTTACTAATACTCATTTTCTTAATCATTAAATAAAATAAAAAATAAAAAAAATTCAAATATAAAAAGAGTAATAAATGAATTGTAATGTAGTAGTAAGTATATCATTTTCCTTTTTTTAATACCTTTATATTAAAATTTTTGAATTAAAATTTTATAAATTAAATTATTTACATAAATAGTGTGTAGTGTAAAATTTTTTAAATAAAATTATTCTATATATACTTTTTATTATTTTTAGCTTTAATTATTGACTCATAGTTTTTTCTCTCTTCATAACAAATGATCAAATAATAACTATACCATATTTTGATATGAACAAAAATTTTATGTGCAGTTATTTTCGTGATTTTTTTTTGCATTCCAGTGATATGATTGATTGGATATTAAAAAAAATTAATCCAATCAATCATATCAGTAGAGTGTGCAAGAAGTACGCAAAAGTGACTGTATGTAACATTGCTCTTTGATGAAAACTATTTTAATTATAAAGAGATTTTATAAAAAAATTATAAAATAATATAATTTAATATGATATATTAAATTATAAAATTATTTTTATTATAATATAAATTTAGCATATCACATAAAATGACGTTAGGTTATACTTTATTTATTATATTTTAAAAATCTCATCGTCGAGATATTTAAGTAGCTTTTTATACTTTTTTATCAGAATACGTGACATAGATTTTCAGGTTATTTAATTAAATTGTTTAATGATAGAGAAACTTTGACGAGGTTGGTTGGTTGGCATCTTTTTGCTCATAGATTCTATGGTGAGGTACTTCATTCCGATCAACTGAATAGGGTTGTCCTTTTTGGAGTAACTGGGTACGTACAATATAGGCATCTTTTATTATCGCTGCGTCGCCATTTAGTAATTAGTATGGTTCAATTCCGACCAATTGTTATGGTTTAATTTCCAGCAATTGAGATTCGTACAATTATTTTTAATTTAAACATACGAAATAGATACAAATTTATATTTGTATTACAATGTGGTTCATGTATTTTATCATAAGATGAACCTTATTACATTAAATATTAAAACTTATATTGATTACGGATAGCATTTAATACAATAAGTTTTAGAAATTTTTTTTATATAATATTAAAATATACAAATCTCGCATACTTTATTTATAAAAATAAAAAGAATTTAAAACTTACGTGAAAAATCATTTTTTTTTTTTATAGTAGATCATGCTTTTTTAAAAAAGTATACATATTAAAATTGCAGTCTACATCTAATATTACTCTAAAATTTAAATAATACGTCTATTTCTTTTCAAATTAGTAAATTAAACATATTTAAAGCAAGAAATTATAGCTAATGAGAGTTCTCTAAGATGATATAGACTAACAATTATATTATCTTAGAGCACTTTTATTAGTTTGGCTAAAATTTAACTTTAATCAAATTTAGTTAATAACACACTTAAAACACCCTACATTGAATTAGGTATGTCTATATAAATTTAGAAATTAACTACAATAACTCACTAAATATGTGGGTGTACAGTAACTTAGCCAAACATTATAATATTCATTTATTAGTCATCACACCTAATATGTAGGTGCCCATTTTTTATTGACATGAACAAAGTATGTTTTTGCTTTATTAATTTAATTAATATATAATTATTAATAACATTTAATTAGTTGTGATAAAAAAAAGTTAAATAAAAAACGATTAAATTTATAATATTTTATTGTTTTATAAAAAATAAATAGATAATTTAATATAAAGATTGGATTTAAATGAAATACATAAATATAAACTTATGTGATATTGATTAAAATTTAAATTTGCATATGGCGTCCCATCAGAATGCTCTAACTGGACTATAAGGCTAGGGAGAAAATATGCTGACAGAAAGTCAAAACTTTGATTGACGACAGTGTTTGTCATTTTAGGAACTGAAAAACTGGTTTTCAGGCCAGAACTGACATATTGTTTTCTCGTGGGCATGCAATAGAAGAACCCGCCCCTCTGTACGCAATTAAAGTCCATGAATTCCAATTCAGATGTCATGCTTATCTATGATGAGAACAGATCAAATATCAAAAAACATAAATATATTATTTAATAAAGTTCATATTAATAATATATTGTTTGATCTAATGTTATAAAAATTAATGTTACATATAATTGTAATTGTAAGTCTCGCACACATCTTTAAAAAAAGACAGTTGCTAGAGTCATCGAGAAAATTTACTGATGATTTGTACTGATGGTAAAATTTTATTTTTTAGTTTTTTAAAGTATTTTTCAGGTACTTAAAAATAAATAAAAAATATACAAACATAATACTAAAAAATAAATAAATAAAAATTCTAAAAGTTAATGTTTATATTTTAATTTTTAAAGTTTTTACTGCAAATAATTTTGTCAAGAAATACCAAACGCATGAGCTGTAGTAACGGTGGTCCAAAGTCGTAAAAGCATAATATATAACTTATTATAATATAAAAGAACGGGTATCAGCTCAGCTGTTGCTTCCGCCACAAGGGCCGGCCGTGCGGAACCCCCTCGCCATTACTAAACTTCTAAGGGGCAAATACGTCAAACAACCGAACCAGCGATGATAATATTTATTTTTACTATTTTAGTGACAATTACGGAAAGAACAAAAATCGAATTTTTATTTTTTTATTTTTAAAAAAAGGTGTGGGGGTGGGGGCGGGGGTTTGGAGCTTTTCCAACGTCTTGCCTTTTAAGTGACACCTACCACTGCTACAATCACCTCCGTCGCCAGTTCCATCTCCTCCCCCACCTCTCTTCCTTTCTCTCTCTCTAAAACTGAAACCATAGAGGATCGAAACCTGATTTTTGGATCTCCCATTGCTCTACCTTGGAAAGCACGGCCTTCTCCAATATCGTCCACTCCTTCCATATTATCTGAGAGCATCTCCCGAAGCTGCATTTCTTTCGGTAAGCTTCTTTTTTTCCCCGGACGTATTGTTTGTGTGCTCGTGTGTGAACCAGTGGAGTCACCGAACCGACAGTTTAAGAAGTGGATGTAGAAGCGTCTGATTTGTGTTTTTGTTTCTTAAAAAAAATTAAATTTATCCATTCTGTTTTCCGAAACCATTTACTTTATATTGGAGTTCTTACTTCTCTTTTTTACTTCTTTTTTTGCCCGTTGTCGTCTTTGATTTATTCAGTGGAGATTGAAATAAATTTCTACCTTTTTTTTATTGTTTTTTAATTCAGGTTTTGACAAATATCAATTTTGCTTTGTTATCGTGTTTGTATTGGTGTTACTCGTCTAAAAGTTCTTCATAGTGTCTCTGAATATTTGGATCTCAATTGGCTGAGAAGGATATTAAATCTTCTAAAACTCGATGAGTAAACTAATGGTAATATTTATTATTTAATTTCTCAACGTGTACGATACTGTTTCTTATTCTATACTCATTTGACTGTTATGAAATGTCTTCTGAATTATTGGAGATCTTCGGCAGCAAATTACTATGTAAATAGATCTTGATAACTGACTTCGTTGCTTTGGCATGCGTCCTAATTTGATAAAATGCACCCTTGTTGATTGAGACCTGAGAAAATTCTAAGCACTTCCTCTTGGCTCTGAACCATTCTACTGTTAATTGCATGGATGCCTTTCTGGTTTTTACCCCAGGTGAAACTTTGTAAATTGTCTGAGTTATTTTCCCGAATTAACTCGCAGTTGTGCAAATCTTACTATCTAGATGGACCGACGGAGTTGGCCGTGGAAGAAAAAATCATCCGACAAGGCAGCTGCTGAAAAAGCGGCTGCTGCTTCTAACACTGCCGGTGCTGCTTCTCAGTCTGATCAGGTGAGTTTATTGACATCAATATTGTTACTAGCTTAAACAGTTTTTATCTGTTCTTGTTTCCATCTTTCATGCCTGCCATTTATTGATTGGTACCCGTGGTTGTTTGGTTCCTCTGCTTTTAAGACTATTCCTGAATCTACCTAATCGGTGCTTTTTTATCAGTTTGTGTGCTAATTTTCAACATGTTGAACATCATTGTAATTTTATTTTAAACAGTTCTATAATGACTGAGGGTCTATCTGTTCTTTTTTCCATCTTTCGTGCCTTCCATTTATTGATTGGTTCCAGTGGTTGATTTGTTCCTCTGCTTTAAAGACCATTCCTGAATCTGCCTAATTGGTACTTTTTATAGTTTGTGTGCTAGTTTTCAACATGTTGAACATGTTCCTAATTTTCTTCTGCAAGTTGATCACTAGCTTTTATGTTCTTTGTTTAGTTTAAGTTTCTGCCTTGATATGTTCTCGACTATGGTGAGGCCAAGAAACTATACCTTGCCACCAAGGTCTCTGTTTCCCTTACCCCAACTGTTCTTTTTCCTTGTGAACTTTCTGTCGTACTTTTTATCGTCTCTGTCTTAGGACTTATATTTGAAGCCTCATCGGCCTATAGTTATGTAACATCTCATGAATGTTCCCAAAATAATTCTTATAATAGTTTTATCAACTGCCGAAGTGGGACACGTTTACCTTTCTTGCTCGATATTTTATCTTATTTTTCCTTCTAATGGTTATACTATTAAAGTTGGCAGGAGATATCTGCACATGCCTTTGTGCATGCATAATTGAGTTGAGGATTGACATTGATAGCTATAGATGATGCTAGTCTTTATAATTTCTTAACTGCTAAGCATTTTTATTGAATAACTCTGCAGCTACTCTTTGTGGCTTACTTATTTTATGAAACAGGATAACTACAAAAAACCAAACTATGTTCAAATTTCTGTGGAGTCATATGCGCTTCTGACCAGTTTGGAGGATCAAGTGAAGACATATGAGGAACAGGTGCAGACACTGGAGGATCAGAATGAGGAATTGAATGAAAAGCTGTCAGCAGCTCATTCAGAGATGACTACCAAGGAAAACTTGGTAAAGCAGCATGCCAAAGTTGCTGAAGAAGCTGTCTCAGGTATTATGCTGATCTAATATTTTTTTCATAAATGAATAACTGCCAGTTGACTGCTAGAGGGTATCTCAGTTTATCTTGGATTGAACTTTTCAAATCAATACCTACTTTTCTGCAGGTTGGGAAAAAGCTGAAGCAGAAGCCCTAGCATTGAAGAATCATCTGGAGTCTGTCACGCTTGCAAAACGCTCAGCTGAAGATCGGGCATCACATTTGGATGGCGCTCTGAAAGAGTGCATGCGGCAGATACGTAATCTCAAGGAAGATCATGAACAGAAATTGCAAGAAGTTGTTCTTACCAGAACCAAGCAGTGGGACAAAATTAGGCTTGAGTTTGAAGCGAAGATAGTTAACTTAGAGCAGGAACTCCTAAAGTCTGCTGCTGAAAATGCTGCCCTTTCAAGGTCTTTGCAGGAACGTTCAAGCATGCTAGTCAAGATAAGTGAAGAAAAGTTACAGGCTGAGGCTGACGTTGAGCTCTTGAAGAGCAATGTTGATACATGTCAAAGGGAAATAAATTCTCTTAAATATGAACTCCACATAGTTTCCAAAGAGCTGGAAATTCGTAATGAAGAAAAGAACATGAGTGTGAGGTCTGAAGAGGTAGCGAACAAGCAGCATATGGAGGGTGTTAAAAAAATAGCTAAGCTTGAAGCAGAGTGCCAAAGATTACGTGGTCTCGTGAGGAAGAAGTTGCCTGGTCCTGCTGCAATGGCCCAAATGAAACTAGAGGTTGAGAATTTAGGCCGAGATTATGGAGAAACTCGATTAAGAAGGTCTCCTGGTAAGCCTTCAAGTCCACACCTCTCTCCAGTGCCCGAGTTTTCTGTTGATAATACTCAGAAGTTCCATAAAGAGAATGAATTTCTCACTGAACGTCTACTGGCAACGGAAGAAGAAACAAAGATGCTCAAAGAAGCTTTGGCAAAGCGTAACAGTGAATTGCAGGCTTCAAGAAGTTTGTGTGCTAAGACGGCTAGCAAGCTCCAAGTTTTAGAAGCACAAATACAAGGCTGCAATCAACAAAAAAGTTCACCAAAATCTATCATTCAGGTCACCGCTGAAGGTTCTTCAAGTCAAAATGCAAGCAATCCACCAAGCTTGACCTCCATGTCTGAGGATGGAAATGATGACGAGAGAAGTTGCGCTGATTCTTTGTCTACATCATTGATTTCTGAGCTCTCCCAATTCAAGAAAGAAATGAACAGAGAGAAATTGAACAAGGTTGAAAACGAAAATCACTTGGAGCTTATGGATGATTTTCTTGAGATGGAGAAGTTGGCTTGTCTATCAAATGATTCAAATGGAGCCATCTTGAATTCTTCCAATAATAAGATACCTGAAATCCCAAATAGGGATTCATCAGAAGTCACTACTGAGACAGATCTCCAGTCTGAACAGCATCGAAATTTAAATGCATTAGAGAATCAGGTATGTTCTAGCATGGAATTGTCAGAATCAAATCATGGCTCTCATGTAGACCAGCTGCCGCTAACAAGGCTTCAGTCAAAAATTTCAATGGTATTTGAATCTGTGCACAAGAATCCTGATATGGGGAAAATTTTGGCAGATATTAAGCTTGTTTTGCTGGAAGCACACGAATCTCTTCGTCAGCACCCTGTAAATTGTGCTTCCAAGGAAGTTGACTATTCGGTTGGCACATCTGACCGGAAGTCTCATCCTGCAGTTGGTGTGTTAACTGCAGAGAAGGAAATTTCTTTATCCCAGCCAGCTATAGAAACTGTGAATATAGTTAGCGAAGATTTGGCAGCTGCCATTTCACGGATTCATGACTTCATAGTGTTTTTGGGCAACGAGGCATTGGTAGTCCATGATATCTCACCTGATGGCAGTGGATTGAGTGAAAAAATTGAGGAGTTCTTTGTCACCTTTAATAAAGTCATGTACAGTAAGACTAGTTTGGATGATTTTGTTCTTGATCTTTCTCATGTTTTAGCTAAAGCCAGTGAATTAAGATTCAACTTCTTGGGTTATAAGGTTACTGATGCAGGAATTAGCAGTCCCGATTGCATAGACAAGGTTGCTTTACCTGAGAATAAAGTAGTTCAAAAGGATTCATCGGAAGGAAAATATCATAGTGGTTGTGACCACATTTCTAGTCCCACTTCTGACCTTGAGGTTCCTGATGATGGAAATTTAGTCTCAGGGTTTGAATCAAATTCCACATCATGTAAGTTCTCATTAGAGGAGTTTGAGGAATTGAAATCAGAGAAAGATACGTTGGTGGTGGATCTAGCAAGATGTACCGAGAACCTAGAGATTATGAAATCACAGTTGCAGGAAACTGAGCACCTTCTAGCAGAAGTTAAATCACAATTATCATCTGCTCAAAAGTCAAACAGCTTGGCCGAGACACAGTTGAAATGTATGGCTGAGTCATACAGATCTCTTGAAGCACATGCAGCGGAGTTAGAAACTGAGCTGGATTTTTTGCGAGCTAAAACAGAAACTTTAGAAAATGAGCTTCAAGGGGAAAAGAAGAGTCTTCAGGATGCACTGGCTAGATGCGGGGAACTCCAAGAGCAATTGCAAAGGTTAGCATCAAACTTTTTCTTGTAGTTGATTGGCATCAGTCACCTGTCTTGTCCAAATTGATACACCTTCCTCGTCTTAAGATCAGAAATGAGAATGATTAAGGGCCTTCTTGGCAATTCTGGGTTTCATTCATTAAGGCCAAAATACATTTAGTTTATACTGATTCGCCAATTAAATGGTTATATATGCATTTTTTTAGGATTTGTATTTCACATGTTTCTGATTAAGTTATTGTTTTAGGTCTTTTGATTGCGTGGCATTGTTAATTAACACCCGAATGCATCATATTTGTTTTAAATATTTAGTGAAGCCATGCTTGTCTGGATTTGGATAAATGGATTTATTTCTGACTCGTGAGATACCCTATTATTTTTAGGAACGAGAGCTGCTCTGTTTGTGCTGCAGCAGCTGATATTGCTCTCAAGGCGAAACAGGTAAGACCTTGGAAATTATAGTGCACATTTTCATGAAAGCATCATATATATTTATTTATTTTTTCCTTTTCTGAAAAAAAAAAAAAGAGAGAGAAAGACCCTTGATATTCTGCCAAACAAGTTGAAAGCCTCCTTGTATTTACGATTTATTCAGCATGCAAGCATCGAGGCAACAAAGTTTATTTGCTCATGTGCATTGCTTATTTGAGTGCCTGCCTTTTGTCATAGGTTCGAGGGTAGGGCTAATCAATATGGAAAAAGTAGAAAAAGAAATTTAAACTGGAAACTGTTTATTTCATCACAGGGGACAGAGTTAGAAGCTGCAGCAGAGAAGCTAGCTGAGTGCCAAGAAACCATTGTCCTTCTTGGCAAGCAGCTGAAAGCTTTGCGCCCTCAAACAGAGCTTATGGGATCTCCTTACAGCGAGAGGAGTCAAAGGGATGAAGGTCTCACAGACAATGAACCAACTACTAGTGGCATGAACTTGCAATACTTTGATCAAACCGAAATGGGCACTGCTGCTCCTCCCAATGTGCAAAAACTAGGTGCCGAATATCCCATGGACTTATATAGTTCCCCATGTAGCCCGCCCGATGCTGAAGGAAACCATCACCAGAGTTCACCAATCAGCTCAAAACATCCAAAACACAGGCCCACCAAGTCAACCTCTTCATCTTCTTCTACCCCAACACCAGAGAAACAGTCGAGAGGACTTACCCGGTTCTTCTCCTCGAAAGCAAAGAACGGACTTTAGACTTGCAGCTCGGAGGGAGAATAATGGATGTTCTATTGTTAGAAGCACTAAGGCGGGGAGCTCCATCATCTATGGTATCAGATTCAGATTTTGGAAGGTTTTGTGGAGCTCTTTCTGAGAGGAGGGCTTTCCAAACGTCAGGTAGTTTTTGTAACAACTGGCTGTACATGATATCCAAATATGTGAATTTCTTTTCTTTGATTTTAAATGCCTGGTGTAATTTGGTTAGTGTAACCTCGACATTTTCTGAAAATATCTTGAATATTTATGTGGCAGTTTTTTATAGATATGGTCGAACAAAATGCGGATCTGAGATGTTAAAAAATATGTTGGCGGGTGATGAGTTGGCTATCCAAATTTCAGATAATTTGTAAATATTAATAGAAAAGTAATAAAAAAAATAATAAAATATTAAATAGTGGTAAATAGTAATAAAACTAGTGAAAAGTAAGTAAAAGATAATGAGAAAATATTAAATAGTATCGGAGAAACGCAAATTGGTCATCTTTAATCACATCAATCGATATGAAATATTTTAATTAATTTTATATGTCAATCATTTAAATAAAAACTAATTTTAAAAAAATCATTGGTGCGATTGTAAATAATAAAATGAATGAATTAAAAGGGAAGTTCATAAGATTTTGAAAGGGAAAAGGCATTTACACCGACACATCCATTCGGTATAGACTTTTTCTATCCTTGAGCCCACTGGGCTTTGTCAGGAACTGGTGGCCTTTTAATATCTCACTTATGTGCCACACTTATCCTTTCTACTGTTTTAGTTTCTGGGCTCATAAGTAAGATTTTAATGGATGTTAAGTTGAATTGAAATAAATTTTTTATAAATAATAATAAATTAAAATGATAGAATGAGTTTTATAGAGTCTACTTGATATGAATTTAGATGTGTTCATATATTAAGATGAGTTTAAATGTATTTATGGGAAGTTAAAAAAGTTATGGGTCCAATGTGTGAAAAGATATTGAGTTGAAAAAGATTATGAGTTTCATATATAAAGAGGTTTTGAATTAAGATGAGTTTAGTAATTTAAAAGTTAAGTGTTTCGATATTAAACTTAATTTAAAATTAGATTGAATTGAATTGATCTTAGTTCAGTTTAAATTCACAACAGGGCCTTAATCCACGTGATGATCATCCCCTACGAACGAGTCAGAGTCTGAAAGCACATGGGATCCTTTCTGGTTATATGTCTACCGTGGTCGTCCATGTCATCAGCTATATAGCCGCGTTACATAGGATAAGGAGAAGAGAAAAATAAAATATTTAAGAAAAATGGAAAAGAAAATACATGAATTAGGCTAAACAAACGACTGTAAAGAAAAATCTCACTCATTTCTAACCTGTTTTCAGGAGAATTAAATTTAAGAAAGAAATAATATATATTGTTTCCTTTAGAAATTTTGTTGGGTTATATTTTATTGTATCAGGATGTAACAGTTCTAAACTCTTATAATTATGATATATGTGGGTCCATTGTGACTCTATCTTGCCACTTATTCTTCGAACACAAGACTACTTGCGCGTGCTTGACTTTTGTTTTTGGTTGATGTAGTTTTTATTAACGTTTTCATTTATTGTCTCTCCCTTTGATCAGCCGACAAAATTTGATGTTCACTTTAAATCAATAACATCTATTTTGTGGAACACACATAGCGTTTTGATTGTTCCAATTGACAATTATATATTCATTCTTTGAAACATGATGCTGATCAAAAGATCTTGTATTTCCTTCGGGCTAAATAGATCTTATATTTCTGAAATTTATCTTGGGTATTTATTTTGAAAAAAGAGGATAATTTTAAGATTTTAAAACTATATCTAATATTATTTTGAATTATCTAAACGTCATCCTCATAATTCTCTGACTTTTAAATAACGTATGTTTAGTTTTAAGACTTTTATATTTTATGAGTTTTGCAATATCCATTGGGGATAATATATTATAACAAAAATATTGTTTCTGAAATGTATTTTTCAAACAAAACAACACTTTGATTATGATATTTGTAATGAGTTTAATACTTAAATATCTTAAAGCAATTAGTTGCATAGTCTATTCAATCCTAATGTATTGTAAAGTAAATTCAACATAGAATCTGAGCTTTTTAATGATTTTGTGTATCTTTTAGGCCATTTTAGTCCAAAACAAAGAAACTAACTTCAAAATGATCACATAGAAAAAGGATATTTACAATCGTTAATAGTCTAATTGTTATGTAATTATTTAAAAAAATAAATAAAATATGAGATTTATAGAAAAAAATTAATTTTTTAACAATAAATTTTATTATTTTTTAAAATAATTATGCGATATATATATATTTCACAATTATAAGTAAAATTAGTCTAATATAAGTCAGAAGAGATCAATTCTACACTCATAATATAAAGGGTATCTGTACGTGTCATTCTAGGGGCAATGCTAATAATGGCCCAAGTTGCATACCCTACAAAATAGCCCACCTTCCAACATATGTGACTCACCTTGTCCAAAGGGACCAAAACTAAACCCCCAGAGAAAAGAAACGAATAGAATTAGGAGATACATTCCATCACCAAGAAAATACAAATATCCAACTAACCAGACAAGCCCATTGCTCTTCCTAACAAGTGGTATGGTAGCTAGCTAGGGATGAACAATAGCATGCATGCATAGTAATAATAGATACAATCTTAACATTATAAATAATTTTTTTACATAAATTTTAGATTTCTTTATTTATTTTTTTTCAAAATGAGTATGCGAGACTTGCATATATTAAAACTATAAATATTATTTCTCCTTTTTAGGATAACCAAGTTTCAAAACACACACTCAGATATATGGTTACTTCTTACATAAAAAAGAGAAAATTTAAATGGCATTATTTTCAGAAGTAGGGAGAGGGAGAGGGAAGGAACACTTTTTGCCATTTTTTCCTTCTAGTTGGAGTCTCTTTCGTTTCCATCATTCCATGTCACAATAAATATAATAATGTAACATGGGAGCGACCTAAGATCATTATGATCGATCTTATCTCTTTCATTATTGTTTTGTATTTAATTATATAAGAATGATGTAATCCTTTGTCTTTAATGGCTATATATAGTCTTATTAACAAAAACTCAATTAATTTCATCATTTTTTCTTAAATCACCACTTGGCTCTTATAGATGGGCTCGTATGGGTCCTTGCGGTTTAGGTGATCGATATATGGTATCAATGACAACAACAATAACCGATGGATCATCATAATAAAGAGGTTTTGTAGGGCATATGAGAGCTACTTCTCTATGTATGTATGTATGTATGTATGTATGTTGTACCAATTAGGATATAAGAAAGCCCAATGCACGAGGCTTGAAAAACCATAAAGAGATTTCTTAAAGTTTTTATCTAAATTTGAGGGTGACGGGTGATTCTCAGATAAGAGAGACAGTGAAGTATGAATTCGTATGGATAAAGCCATATTGCCAGATTGGATGAGTGAGATTATAATGGGGAGATTCTTTTTACGTTATCTTCTTCATTTTGAAGGCTTAAGCCTGGTTGATGCAGTAATAATTCATTTAGAAGCATAACACCCAAAAGGCTTGAATCTAGAAATTGGGTCTTTAGTTCTCTACGTAATTACGGCAAAAGTGCCGTGATAAAAGTCTTATTTCGCATTTTCTCTATTTTCACATTCCAGGTTTTATTATTTTATTCCCACTTCTTAATATATGTCAAATCTTAAATAGTTGTCTATTTAAATATAAAATCATTTAAAACTTTTAATATTATTAAATGTGAGCCAGAAAGTTAGAATGATGAAATGTAGAATGAAAACTAGAATTACTTTGAGATATGGAATAATGATAAGGACGATAACATGTTGAAGATGATACATTAACATATTCTTTTAGAGTAATACTACTTTCAGTCTTAAGGTATATAAGTTTCGTATACTTCATTTATAATTAAAGAGTGTGTAAATATTATACAATTATTTAAAAAAAAATAAGATTTATTATTAAATTTTTTTTTTATGTGAGTCCTGTATTTACTTATTTTTTTCAAAGAGATTGTACACTACTTTTATACTCCATGATTACAAATATTATCTATCAAAAAAGAGTATGATTCACTATAAAAAATAATATTTTATGAGTTCCGTATTTATCAATTTTTTTTAAATGAATCATATGAAACTTGCACATCTAAAATATCATTTCTTATCCTTTTTATGATTTTTTCAGCTCTTCTTTTTACCTTTTTATCATAAATAACCCTAGTAAGAGGAACTTTATGTTCTAAAGTCTATTCATTAGGAAGAGTAATAAATTTCCAATGAATCATTTTTGAAACTTGAAAATTAGATTTTTTAAGAAGACTGCAGATTGGTTACATTATTTTCAGATTTTGAGAAATGATAGTTCCATTAATATCTCTAAGAGTTTGATTGGTTGCATGTCTTTCTGAGAAGATTCTTCTGCTTTACTTTCAATACAAAGGACAAAACTGACTCTAATGCAATTCACGTGAAAAAAAGTATTTAACCCTGCTAAAAAATGCTTGTACTATTGTACTATTTATTTTTAATGTTTACTTTATTGTACCGATGGCCTAAAGGCTCCTCCATCCATAAAAGAGGAACCTTGTCTTAAGAGAGGGCATATCCTTTCAATAGCTACTTCTCCCATCTCTCCTTCATTATAATATTTTATAAGTTGTTTTACTTTAAATAAATGTTATTATCTCTCTTATTACTTTCTTTTATTTTTTATTTATTACTATTTTTATTTACCTTCAATCATTTGGTTATTGCTTTCATTTTTCATTAATACCAGTTACGTTGTTCTATTTTTATCTCCAGTTATTTGATCATTGCTTTCATCTTGTCTATAACATCAAAAATATTATGAAAAATATTATCGTCACATGCATGCATTATTCTTTAGATAGGATACACGGACCACCTCAATAATGGAAGAACCTAAAACATATTTTTACATTTCAAGCCGCACCATAGTCTGCCATGTACCATGGTTAATTATGAGATCAACGGCCCAACAAGTCAATGCATCGACGATCAAGAGCCTCCTGCATGTTCTCTAAACTAGATTTTGAGAAATGATAGTTTCAGTTATTAGTATATAAATATCATATAATTATTTAAAAATAAATAAATAAATATAATATTTATTTAAAAAAATAAATTAATTTTTTAATAATAAACTCTATTTTTTTTAAATGACTGCATAACATTTACACTTTCCACAATTATATCTACCAACCGTTACCCTTTACCAACTACCAACTCATCTCACATTTACATAATCAAAATTCACTGCGGATCAGAGGCAACGTGGGTTTTCTAAATCTCAACCATCCATTTCGTGGACCACTTCTTGAATTTGCAAATTATCTTTCCTACTAAAGTGATATTGTTTGGCTCTAAATTTAATGAAAAGATAGTGGGAAATTTAATGAATATAGATCCTTAACTTGGGGTTGAGACGCTTAGATTTAGATGATATGTAAATAATTACGAAATAGTTTGTAAAGAATAGTGAATAATTTATTAATAATAAAAAATAATTTGTTAATAATAATAGTCAAATGATTTTCTCAGCTTTAGTTTCAAATTAGGAATATAAATTGTTTAAGTGACACTAAGTATTGAATAATAAAGGTTGGTGATGTATAAGATAACACATTATTTAAAAATTATAAGTTTTTGTTTTTTTTATAGGAGTAATATTATATATAGTCATGAAAAGTGTAAGTAATATGCAATAACTTTGAAAAAATAGTGGGTTCAATATTAAAAAATTAATTTTTTTTTTCATGTAGCTTCCGTATTTAATCACTTTTTTTAAATTAATTATGTAATATTTATACACTTACGACTGTAAATATCATTTCTCTTTTTAGAATAACTTCAATAAAACTTCAATTATATTATTAACCTATCGTTTTGAATTATAAGTCTGGATGTGACTCGTTCGTCCTTTAGGAGTTGTTTAGATAATGAGATTAGATAAGTTAATTTTATATAAAAGTTAAAAATTGAATAAAATATTATTTTTTAATATTATTATTGTTTTAAAATTTGAAAAAGTTTAGTTGAGATTTAAAAAGATTGAATTGTCTATTATATTTTATATAAAAATTAAAAAAATTATAATTATAAGATAAAATTGATTGATATTATTTTTAATTCAAACAACTCCTTAGTACGAGGCTTCACATTGTTTTAGAATGAGAAGTGTTTATTACCTACACTACCAGTTTTAATGCGTCAGAGTTGAACACATCTACTCTTCTTTTCCTCTCCTAAATATTGACTTACGAAGAAGAAAGTATCTCAAACAAAGCACGATGATTCCAATCCAATGTGATTTTGTTTATTTTCTGCGATGGATCATAAATTCTGACGTGATATATAAATATATATTCAGTCATTTTGGGACAAGACACAGTTTATCTATCGGAATCAACTTATAATAGTAACGGCTAACTGCTCAACTGATCAGAGAATATTGATCGCAGAAAATTGTGCGGTGAGCAATGCAAAAACTTGAATACAAGTGCAAGATAAAAACCGTATTGTGTGTGAGAGACAAGAGTAATGAGAAAAGGGGTATAAGCCCCCAAAAATTCTTAATTTATATTCGTTCTCTCACAGGGTACATTAGTACAGCTCCACACCACTGTGAGGAAAATTTCAAACTTCTACAGATTTACAAATGCAAACCCAGATTCCCAATATTCATGGGTTTTTGGGTCAGAGTCTAAAATAAGATCTCTTTAAAATATATGGAAAAAGAGATGAGAAGAGAAAACTGGAACAGAGAAGCAATGAAGCAGCTTCATCTTTAGCCATTTTCTCCAAAAAGAAAAACCAAACAGTGCACGACCTAATCTTCATCCGAGCATGGATGTTAGAGATTGGAAAACTTCTTCTTCACAAGGAATTGTGAGACCCATCTCGTGGTTGAAGCCAAACTCTTCTTCAGCTTGTTGCAGTAGGCTCTGGAACTCAGGACGAGTCAAGTAAGAGATTGGAACAATGTATCTGCTTCTGTTCTCTCCAACATATACAACAAAATGCCCCTTTGGGACGTCCAAAGGAAGCCCTTGTTCATCGTAGTCATGTTGTTTCCTTCCTAAGCTCGAGCACCTCTTGACGATTTGCTTGAGTACAGCTGTTTGAGGCAGTTTGTTTGATTTTCTGATAGCCATTTTTAAGAAAGTAATGAACTTTCTGGGCAAGTAGGGGGAGAGAGTTTCAGGGAAGGATTTGGGATTGAGAAAAAGTGGGAGAGGTCAAGTGTACCGGTGTGGAAGGGCTGAAGGGTATGTGGGGGGGTATTTAAGGCGAGACTTGGGAACAAAATCATGTGCAATTGTGGGGCAAAGGACAGAATTTTGGGGTCTGTGTCTGTGTGAGATCAAGGACATGTAGGGAGCCAATTCCCGTTTGGTTCACTCTGCATTGTTGCCCTTTGGACATCTTGGTCCCTCTTTTCTGTGTGTTCATATGCATTGGGCTTCAAGTAATTAGTGTAATATTTTGTGCTTAGAAGAAAATAATGTGATAGTTTGTCTTTACTGTAATTTTCTTTCCCCTCCCTTGATCTTGTCTTTACTGTAGTTTTCTTTTCTCTTGAGATTGTCTTTACTTCCAAGATGAGGAAGCATCCTTTCACTTTCCTATGATTCCTTTAAATGGGTACTATTATGTTCGGTACACAAATGGTAGAAAATTTACACCAAAAAAAATCTTATAAATTAACGTGATACTTTAAATTTAAAAAAGACTTTTTACAATCCATCGTACTAATAAAGATAGAGTGATGCTACCCATCATCCCATATCATATATTTTATATATTAAAAAATTATTTTTTATTTTATTTTATTCTTGTTAAATTAATTGAGCTGTTCTACTTATCATTTATACACTATATGTAAAGTGGGTGATATGTGATGATAAGTGTTGTGTGTGAAGATAATAAGTAGAATTATTCATAAAGATGATATATGTAGGTTTTTGTAAATTTTTTGAAAAATAAAATTTTCATCCTCAAACTAGTAAGAGTTTGGTATTTTTTAAAAGGAAAATTTTATATATCACACCTCGCTTTTATTTCATTAAATAAAATGTAATACATTTATTATTATTGAATGATCATTTATTAGATACTTATATACTATCCAATTATAATTAATGTGCTATATCTTATTTAGTATGATTAGAATATCATATATAGTATTACTCGATATGATCTCAGCAGTTGAACACAATCTTAATATGTGAGACTTTTACCTTGTGTTTAATATATTTTACCTATAAATAAATTTGCAAGTTCAGCGTATCAAAACTTTTGATCATGTTCCCTGTCAAAGTGGATTACGTTGCCCTGTTGAAGATTCAATTTCAAACTTTACAAGATACGGATTTTCCCATGTTCCCTCTCCTAGGAGTTATTCGACACATTATTCCACTATCTTGTTTCAGCCTAGCCTTGAACTCACCCCCATAACGCACTTTCCAACTATTTCCCACGTCACTCTCTCTCTTTCTTAGCTAATTTAATTCACAGGCAGCATAGTAATTATTAAATAAATCATTTTATTTGCTATTTTTCTGCTAATTTTTTTCTCCCTCACATTTGGTAGCTTTTCTTCCATAGAATAGCGTGCACTAGCTTGGGGATAGATGAATTTCGGCGACCCAAGCTAAAAGAATTGTAAAATTTTTAGGTGTAATTATTTTTAGGTATTTTTTTATATATTTTATTAATATGATTGTTAATGTATTAAAAAATAATTAATTTAATCAATTATATTAATAGAATATATAAAAATTATATAAAAATAATTGTATATAATATTATTTAGATTAATAAATACTCTTATTTTATCTCAATTCATTTTATTTCATTATTACAACTTTCTTAAATTTTTACATAAAATATAATAAATAATTTTATTTTTTTTCAAATTAAAAAATAATATTTTTTTATTTAAAATATCTCATTTTATCCAACTGTACAAACAACCTCAAATCGGTCCTTGACAAGCAGTACTACTAAAAAATAATTGTACTTTCTTTTTATTCAAAGGTAAATAATAGTTGTGCTGAGACGTACGGCCAATATTGATCGTCGGGCCTGCACAGCGAAAGATAAAAGTGCAGCGATTCTGCATATCACAGTGAAAGATAAAGTGCACCATGTGCCATCCACAGATCCAATAATCTTGCGGCTTCCAACGTCTAGATTCGCTGCTTATTATTATAAGAATAAGGAAAAGGCTATCGTGATTATTAAATATGGCCTATTAAATATACATATTAATATAAATGAATTTTTTTATTTTTTAATTATTTTTTAAATATCCTTAATCATTAACAAAATAATAAAATATATATAAATTCACTTATAGTTATTTCTTTAACCATTAAAAAAATAAAAATAATAAAAATATATAAGTAGATATATTTAATAGTCATATTATTATTTTTTTAAGAATAATGCTAATATGATTTCTCATTTTATCTTTTTATTTTTACCACTCATATATATGTATATTTATTTTTACTTTCTAATTAAGGAAGTAATTATTAGTATATTAATTTTTTTTAATTTTATAAAAATATTTAAAAAAAAGTATAATTTGCATTAAAGACATACCAAGTGAACAAATTAAAGAAGCATTATCCTTATTATAAAGTTGGAGGTGTTAATATGATACTTATTGTCATTTTAGAAAAGTTAATTAATGTGAAACAGAATTTAGTGGTGTATCGGTGTGCGACAAAAAAATAATTAATTCGCAAATAAATTCTTTCATGTATTCAGTCTGAGAGCCTGTTTATTAATTCTTATTTCGTTCCTAAGGAAGTAAGAATGTGTGTGGGAGAGTATTTGCAAGCTCAAGTTAAAATTAAGGAGTTCGTAATATCATTTGGGAACGTTTGGAGAATGAGATGAGAGATGAAAAATTTATAAATAGTAATTAAATAATTTATGAATAGTGGTGAAATAATTTGAGTTATGGTGATTTATTAGATTTTGATAAATGAGAAAAAAGAGTTGAATAAAAGTATTTAAAATTAAAATATTAATTTTTAATATTATATTTATTTTAAAATTTGAAAAAAAATGATTTTTTTATGTTTTATCTGAATGTTTGGTTTGAGAAAGTTGTAATAATTTGATGAAAATGTTTAATATTGAAAATTAAAAAATGTTTAATTATATTTAAGTGATGTTTGGGAATGAAATAGGATGAAACTTCTTCCAAGCAATCTTTTAGTATCATGGTTATGTGATTACATACGGACAAGTCCTTTTAAGCTAGAAGATAAGGAGAGTTTCAATTTCACCATATACATGTGCTCAATTGTTTGTAAATATCCATGGTATAACTAATTTTTAATAGTTCGAAGATATAAATTTATTATTAACATGGCTAAGTAAAAAACCACGAAAGTCCGCTAACTTGCCAGTTAATATTCTTAATTGGACGCAAAAAGGTAATATTAGATGACATTTCATTTGCCTAGTTAAGAGTGGCGTTGTTAAGTATAAAATAAATAATAAAATTTATATATTTATATCTGTTTAAACTTTTGAAATAAGTGATAGTTTTATATAATATTAGAATAGATATTTTGAATTTGAATTTTAACTCTACACTCTATTCTATTTAATTAAATATTTTTTATATTAAATTATTTATTAATATAAAGTCTAAACCACATATAAAATAAATATTAAGATATAAAATAAATAATAAAACTTACATCACTGACAGAAAAAGTGGGGCACCCTTAAACTCCTAAATAATGAGGGAATTTAGTGCCAGAGAATATCTAGCTAAATTATAAGACAAAAACACCATCATCAAGATCCCCTAATAAGATGGTGACACGTGGTGCAACAATCTTTGACCTCTCATACTAGACTTCATTTGTATTTTCTTAATATAAATGATAGTTACACTAATGATTATATAAGTATTGTATATTTATTTTTTAAAAAAATAAATAAATATAAAATTTACATAAAAAAATAATTTTTTGATAATAGATTTTTTTTTTTAAATAATTACATAGTATTTATACATCTACGATTATATATAATATTACTATTTTTTTAATATTTTAATTAAAAAAATGATATTTATAGTAATAAAACCTACAAGCATTGCACACTCTATTTTAAAAAAATAAATCAATATACGACCAACATTAAAAATAATAA
Source organism: Carya illinoinensis (assembly GCF_018687715.1). Classification (NCBI taxonomy): domain Eukaryota; kingdom Viridiplantae; phylum Streptophyta; class Magnoliopsida; order Fagales; family Juglandaceae; genus Carya; species Carya illinoinensis. The sequence goes on from NC_056759.1 coordinate 7,209,559, forward strand.
TAATAATTTTTAATAATAAATCACATTCTTTAAAACAAAAAAGTGTAACGCTTAAACAATTAATAATTATATCTAACATTGATCAAGTTATCTACTTTAATTTTCACCCGCACAAAACCGTCGGTCCCCTCCCCTACGTAGGTAGCTACGTTCAGAATTATGGCTCGCATTGCATGGATCAGACCTACGACTAGTACAAATTATTTGATAAAAATACAACTTACTAAGAACCTCAATCAATGTGGTTGCAACGTCAATCAAACAAGCTGTTCTCAGACATGTACTAAGAATGAATAATGCAATTACGTACCCAGCCTAGCTATCTGCTCTCATCATTATTAGGGTCTTAAATTAATGGGCATGCACCTTTCATCTACACTTTCTAATTAAGGACTATTGTCTTATATTTATATTTTGGATCAAATGTTTTTTTTTTTAATTTTAAGTTGTCTGAATTGAAGGGCTATAAATTGTATGACGGACTACTAGACATATATCTATATCTCTTACACTTGAGACCCTCGAATTTAGACAACTACCTGATAGAGCCTTTTTTCCTGTTTTTCTTTCAACACACACACACACACATACATACATATATATATATATATATATATATATGCTTGGTCATGACGAAGAAAAAAGAAGAAAAAATGGGTTCGTGCATGCATGGCATATACTATACGTAGACTTGAAATAAACACAAGCATGTTTTGCACCGCATAGAATTATAACTTGACACCGACTACACTAACTGTTTTTGTGGAACAAAATCCTTCAGTACTACCAATTGTGCCAACATGTCCTGGAACATTAAAAAGGTGGGACACTTTGGCGAGCCTATGTTTTTTGTTCGAGCCACACATACACAAAGAGATGGATCAGAACATACATCATTTTCAAACCTAATGTGCAGATCTGGTATTAATGAGGAAAAAGCATCGTACGTAATAATGGCCCCCCCCATTACAGCTAGCTAGCTCCCTTGGAAGTTTGGAGCAATGGAAAGGACCTTACGGAAGTACCTCAACCATATATAGGTCGATACACGTACATAGCCATGTGCACATGTACGTACTGCATGCTTGATACATGAGATCAGGATCAACGTACCTCGGTGTCAAACTTGAATGGGTTTGCAATTTAACTGATCACCCACGTTAGGGAACAACATTCTGGCTACGAGGGACCAGGCCAGGTTGTATTGTATTACTTTTTTAATTTTGTGTATGACCGGAACCTGCATGCGCGCACACGCGTTTGGACTTTGGGGGCCTAAATATTGCAAGAAAACCTCAATTTAATTTGCTAATTCGTAAGTTTGGTGTATGATACACACCACTTTGCTATAGGATTAATTATAATAAAAATTAAAATATTAATATTTTTTTATAAATAATGTTACTCATCATCTTATGATGTGAAATTAGATAATTAAAAATTATTATTTATTCTATTTTATTTATGAACCTATCATCTAATATTATATTATGAAATAATGAAAAAATGATAAGAAATTAATGAATAATTACTATTTTTTTTATTATCTCATAAATTTAATGTGTTGACGTTCCGCTTGTTATAGGACCAAGTACTATAGTTATAAAAAATTTAAAATATTAATACTTGTTTATCATAATGAGACTCACTTTAATTAGTCGCGTATATACTTGTTGGGCATGTGTTAAATAACAAACTTGTGTATATATTATATAGGTTCTTCAAAGTCTACATTAGTGGCATGCCAAGAATTTTCATCAAATTATTTATCTTTTTTTTTTTGTGACGAAAAAAGAAAAAAAAAAGAAGAAGAAAAACTCAAAACTCAAAAGGAAATCTCACAGAAATGATCTTTTAGACCTGTTTACATGTTGTCAGTGGACTCGACGACTTTCTCGAACCCAAGTTTCTTACTCCAAACATATTTTCTGCCGACACACCATTTTCACAAAACTCTAAAAAAAAAAAAAAAAATATCCATAAATTTATTAAAAACTCTATATATTTGCAGTCATTTTTACAAATTTTTTATATACTCTACTGATATGATTGATTATTTTATTTTATTTTATATTAAATAATTATTTTGACTAATTATATTTATAGAGTGCTCTAAGAATACATAAAAATAATTGTATGCATAACTCTAAATTTATTCTCAAATATTTCATAGAATTTTGTGAAGTCTTGGATCCAAAAAAGTAATTTCAAGAAATAGTTTTTTGAAAACTAAATTACCATTAGAACGAACAAGAAATAACCGTGAAAAATGACTCTCGTCACTCTCCCTTGTGGGGACTGAATTTGATATTCCGATCGACTACTCTATTCTATATAGGATTCCACTAGAGGGTGGAAGAAAATAATAAAATAAAATCAACAATTAAAAAAAAAAAAAAACGTGAATGGTGGGGAATAACAAAGAGCAGGCAAAGGCACACGTACGAGGCCAGTTATCATTTTGGGGCAAACAAACAGAGAGCAGGTCTCTGATTCATTTATATCGCTATATATTAACAGCAGAGCATGAGAAACAGAAGAACCAGAAGGCAAAGAAGTGTTGTGCGCCTCGTGAAGTGGTGAACCATGTCTTGATCCATACAGCAAGAGTACTGGGAAAATGAGATCATGAGTACCATATATGTTGGGTGAGAATTTGAGGAAAGATATATCAATTTATTTAGCATATATCAATTTTCTTAAGAATTTAAATCCATTACATGCATCCTGCTTAAAAAATGAAGTCCAAAACCAATATTCTCAACCCCATATACTAAATTCGAAACACTGCTCCTGCTTGGTCTCTTCTTCAGCTAAAAACTCTGGTTTAGATCTAAGTAGAAAACACAGCTTGCTGCTGTGATGCCTCTTCAGCTTGCATGCTTTCATAATATTTAACGAGGACCTTCCATCCACTGGGGCACATAAAACCATCAGGAGGATTCTCGCCGCTCCTTGCATATGTCCTCATCTGAAACAGTACGGTAAGCCCAACAAATGAGATACAAACAAGTATGAATGACATGAGGTTCCCAAAAATTGGTAAACAGTATCTTAATGACATTCATGAACCAATCCAAGAGAACTACAAGCACAATTTTAATATATAGAGGTTAACATGATAAACAAGTTTTGATACTTTCCAAAGATCTACTTATGATGACAGAATAGGAATGTTTTCAAATGTTGATCACAGTAGAGTTTGATCTAATGGATAGTCAAATTACTAGCTCTCATAAGTTTCCACAAACTACATCCTTGCTAAGACACAGCCTTACCACACAATCACCCCAACCACAGTATGTGACTGATTGTAGATTTACTATGGCAAGGATGCAGATAGCTTCTATCAAAAAGCACAACTCACTTTCTGACTCAGACATTCGGTTGCCCAATATAATTTGCCAATTTAAAGCTATGGAGAACATCAAATCTCATTAGAAAACTAAAACCTAACAATTTAAAGCATTATCTGAAAGGTCCTTTCAGGTCCATAGAGCTTGAGATGCTCCTCAAGCAACTACGAATTGGTATAGAAACTTTAGAGGCCCTTCAAGCAACCAGGAAATAATATACGGTTTCTACCTTGGTTCCTGATATGAAGAGGAAATCTTTAGCACGCGATGGATCAAAAAACGCCATCTTCTTTTCCACGTTGTCATATGCTGCCACCTGCAGTTTATGACGAACAAAGAAGATTAAGAGCGCACACACAACAGAGCCTCTTCACTTTTCATATCACAGAACAAACCCAGCAACAGAAAAGGCTTATGGTAAATCTGCAAGTGCTTGAGGCATGACATACAGAGTTCTGATGTGATCAGACGTATCAAATTGACAGAAGAATACACAGAACTTCCTAACGAGCAATGGTCATGAAGTAATCTTTGTGCTCTGTGATGTGATTGAATCAATCATAGTGTGGGGTCCAGAAGGTTCGATACTCAAACTCTCTTTTGCCCGTACTAATTGGTAACAGCAGTGGCTAGTAGCAAGCATCTCCTAATTAGGCACAGTTACTTCTGAACTTGCTTCAAGTATATTTTGATAAGTAAAACGTTTCAGTGAAGAGAATGCAAAAAAGAAGGAATTGAAGTGGTTGAGATTAAAATCCATGCAAAACCGTCTTCAGGAATACCAGTTTAAGATTGCTAATGGTAAGCTTCACAGTCTCAAAACATTTTGTGCTTTATAAAAAGACAGACACTCAAAACTTCATTAGATTGGCTAGATATAGGAGATAACTGCATAATATGTATTTGTTAGATGTACAGGAGAATCTTTCCTCGCCAGGCAATGAACTTGTGCTAAAAAATAGAATTCGATATCTAGGGAGAAAAGGTAATCATGACAAAAGATAATTTCATATCCGTAGTCAACCCTGAACATCTAGCCAGTGTTTTGACCTTACAAAAGCATAGAATTGAAACAAAAGATAATAGATATATTGCAAGGAGCGATAAGATTGAAATATGCAACAGATCTTGAAAGGTCCAGCCTAAAAGAAAAGTATAATGTTACCTACCCTGAAAGGCAAAATATTTAGCTTCTCCAAGCCAGGAGCCATGCTCAACACCTTTTTCCCGTGATCAGGATCATATAAATCCCTCTTCTCAGTTGGGTGACCCATACCTGCAGGATCACGACCAACAATGTAAAAATTGGCACCAGCATTTATTCGTGCCTTGGCATGCCACTGTACTTCAGTTGGACCCGCATAATGCATAGGTGATGGGAAAATGGATACAATAGTTGTCTCTGGATCAAGGATTCCATCTTCTAGGACCTGGACAGAAATTAAAAAACATGAGCAAAACCTATCTTTTTGGCACTGGTTAAATTTCAGTTATGAAGTATGAGACACAAGTTGGATCTGCAAAGATCATTTCATCACAAAAATGGTTATGGAATTTTGAAAAGGGGACCCTTCACTGAATAACCAAATGTTTCATTTACTTGTAATAAGCATAATTACTAAAAAGCTATGGTCCACACAATGGCAATTAGACTCATTGCAGATATATTCAAACAAACAGAAAGGTATCACTTTAGTGACTGTTTAGCTGTTAAACTCATTATTATTAAGGTTATACAAGACAAGCCATGCAAATAACCTTGCTATGTTGCTCCATCCTAACATCCAAGGGCACATCATCTGCCTTTGTGAAACCTCCCAAAGGATGCAACAATAAAATTGGCTTCTTGTAACCCATTTCCAGAAGTCGCCTTCGTGTGTCGTTCATCAACAAAGCATGCCCATTATGCACAGGGTTCCTTAATTGAAAAGCAAAAACTGCATCGGCCTGTCGCCTATCAAATTCCTTCCGGAGTTGTAGGGGTGAGAGCCTGTAGTGATCAAGCCCGTCACCGTATTTGATGGGATTTAACACTTCCAAATCTCCACCAATTAGCCAATTACCAGCAGGAGTAATGACCTCGTCAACATATGGCAATCCTGGAGCCGTTGTACCCCAAGTTCTAGCAATTCTTTCCTCTTTGTTATGCTTGTAGATTTCAATGCTGCAAAAGAATGAACATCAGAGAAACTTGGGATGACAGCAATAAACTGAGCTAGGTATACGTTTATTGATCTGGTAAGTGCAACAACACGCTATTACAAAATACAAAGAGACTAGACAAAAAACGAAATAATAAAATGGATTACTTCCAGAACTCGAGAACTTCAAAAGTTCCAACTAAAACAAAGATTTGGCCCGTTAAACACAATGTGGTTTTACTCTCATGAACAAGACGCACGGGGATAAGAGAGTAGGGAACGTGTTTAATTATTATTATTATTACTTTTTATTGGAAGCCCCAGCCTAACTTGTTACACGTTGGTTGGTTCCCGTAGAAAAACAACAGGCAGAAGCACCATTAAACATTGGATCCTATATACAATCACTTTTACATATTCTTTTTATATTTAATTGATATAATTGGCTCTATCACATTTTTTTAATATACAACCAATCACATTAATAGAATACACAAAAAAGTAACTGCACGTAAAATTTTTGTAAACATTGTTCTCTCCTTCCAAATCGACCGTCAGCATATTCATTCTCTCGACCAGGTCACGCACGTAATTATGAAAGAGCGGGAGTAAATATCGAAACAGTAAAGAATCCGCAATATGGCATTAACATATGAATGTCGGGCATATTACATTCATTGTGCTCAGGCAACTCAAATGCGTCATTTAGCTAAATTCTACCTATATACGACTACGAATTTCAGCTAGACAACACCATATCTCACAAGGGTATGGCATTGCAAAGGAGAAAGAATATAGAAACAAGAGCACTACTTCAGATTTTTATAATCAGAAAAGACTCCCTTTGACTTTCATTGTAAAATTCTCCTCTTTTTTTTTTTTTTGATAATAATAAAATTCTCCTAATTTATATTGCGGCAACTAACATTCTTTTATTGAGATACCAAACTAACACGTACGATTTTCATATTAATAAGCATGCTCTCATTAATTCACATATTTTAACAAATGACGAACAGAATTCAAAAAAATGGTACTCGCACTCATGAAACCACTGACCTCCGAAGAATACCGACCAAGTCTCCTTTGGGTCCGACCAACCCCACATCGGGAGACGACCCAATCAGCTCCTTGGTCTTGTCATCAATAGCCAAAACAATGGGAAGCGACATGTTCACCACATGCCCATCTGCCATTTTCAAGGAATTAAAATGCAAACTCTGCAAATACTCGTTCTCTCTCATGAACCCTCTTAACGGGCTCGCCCACCCCTCGCTGATCACGTGCACCCACTCGGTGTCAATCTTGGTCAGCCTCACCTTGGGCAATGCCTCCGCATCTGACGTCTTCTTTGCACGCTCGCTCTCCGGCACCACGAGATCCACCAGAGCCCCGCCGTCGGGTTCAATCAGAGAGCTTCTGACGGAACAAGAAGAATAAGAGAAAGAAGAAGCATGCATTGTGGATTTGTACACGGTGGAGATCAATGGGTTGCAGTGGTAAATGGGTTTGGATCGGATCTTCGTGTTATAGTTTGTGGACGTACTTTTATTGATGGTTTGGGAATTGAGCATGGGGTTAAGGTGGGTGGAGGTGATGTGTAATTTCATACTCAGAGACATGTTTTATGGCCTCTGTGGGAGTAATCTGTGGGTTTGGTTTTGAGAACAGGTAGTCGGAAGTGATAGAGCGATCCGACTAATTTGGGGAAGTGTACCTATGCCATAAATCTAGCGAACATCTTGTTTTGAATGGGAGAAAGAGCGGCGAGAATCCACACGTTTGTTTGTGCTCTGGCTTTTCTCCGTTTGTGGACAGCAGTTGGCTACTTGTCCGTGTAATATTTTGGGGACCAATGTCTTTATTTGCCAAGTCAAGGCCTCCAGTTGAAAGCTGAGAGCAACCATACAATCAAAATATCGTAAGTATATACCTACCTATCCCTTCAAAAAAAAAAAAAAGTATATACCTACCTATGAAGCCCGCGTGGAGCTGACATTAACATTAGCAAGAGAATTGTAAAATTATAAATAGATATAATACTATGGCTTATAAAAATACATACTAAGCCTTGCATCAAATAGAATTGAGAGACAAACTATAACTCAAACTTAATTCTAAAACTCAACTTGAATGTGCGCCCAAACGAAGATTTAGGTTAGTTTGGCTAGTGAAAATAGTTGGAAAGAGTTGTGAATATTTATAAATAAAGATTGAGTGAGTTTATAGGTCTTATTGAGATGAGTTTGATGTGTTTAGATATATAAAATATATTGATTTGTTGACTTTTGAGTAAGAAGTTTAAAAAGACATCGTCCCATCAATAATTAATTTTATTAGTAATGATATTGAAATAATAATTTATTTATATGTAATGGTTATAAACACAATTATTATGATAAATAATTTTTAATATATTTAAAAATAAATTTTTCATAAATTTTTTAAGATAAATTTATTTGAATCAAAATTTGAAATTATTTTTACAATATTCTCATGCCTTATTTTGTTTCAAATTTTGACTATATATTATAATCACAATCTACATGTGAGTAATCAAATTATAATAAATATTTTATTATAATAAATATTTTTGCATTCCGAAATTTATTTAATTAAAAATTTTTAAATTATAAAAATATAAAACATAGAGAAGAAGATTGATGGGACAAGTCTGGAAATGACCTATAATAATGATCGCATGGTTTCTGATTTGAAGTCTTCTATCGAGATGTCCCTAACCTATTTGGAGGCTGACTTACTTTCAACCGTACAAATATATTTAATCCTAAGGCATTCGAAACTATCCAGACAGACCCCTATAATATTTTTTAAAATCTGAAGGCACTAATAGTGGGTGTGCTCCAACTCCGACTTTCGAAAAGTCGGAATCAAAATTGAGCTCCGATTTCGATTTCGACTGGAATCGGTCTGACTCTGTTTGGAAGTTGGAATTCCGACTTCTGATCAGAATTCTGACTTCCAAAATCCGAACATGCGTTGGAATTCTGATCGGTGCCGAAATTCCGAATTCCGACTTCTTCAGTATGATAGGTTTTATCTTATTTTAAATTTAATTATATATTAATTTATGTATTAGTTTAATGTGATTAATCAAAAAGTAAATTTTAACTTGAAATAATATTAATTTAAATTTATGATTAATTTACTAATTAAGGAGACTTGCATTATGGGAGATATAGTACTTATATATATATAGATATCTGTGTGTGTGTATATATATATATAGGCGGCTCATGATCTAGCTAGCTCCCTTCGCATTTTCGGCTCATGAGTTTTGTTACATACAAATGAATTTGCATACCGATCTGCGTATTAATATTATTATCTTCATATTCAAAATTTAGATTGATATAATTTTCATTAAAAGTCTAACTATATATTTCCTTTATAGCTAGCTAGGAGCTAATTATACACAATTCAGAAGATCATAAACAATGAATAATAGAAATAACAGCCGAGTTCAAAGTTTGATTAAACAGTCCATAAGAACAAACATTTTGATTCAACCAAAAAAGAAACATCATTTGCAGCATCGTAGTTGGTCATTTGAAGTACCTGAAATTAAGATAAAAAAAAATTCAATCAATAAATGTAACCAAATATTGATTCAGAAAATTGAAACAGAATTAAAAGTAAAATTTAATTACCATTAATATCAAGGACGGAATAAGTTAATTCTGATATCAACTTATCTTTATCCATACTCCATCAGTCATCAACAACTATACTGGGGTTCACAATTACATCTGTGAAATGATAAAAAAATATAAATTAAATAAATTAGTATAATCATAAAAATAATTAAAATAATCAATAATAAAAAAACAAGTAAAATATGGTTACCATCTTCAAGCCTATAGCTCTCATCGTCAATGCCAATGCTATCTAGTCCAAGGGGTGTATCACTGATCCAGTTCTGTATGCAAACGAGGGCCTCCACAGTTGACGGTGACAAAGAACTCCGGAAAGCATCCAACACTCGACCTCTAGTGCTAAACGCCGACTCAGATGCAACCATCGTAATAGGAATGGCTAGCACATCTCGGGCAATACGGGAAAGGATTGGATACTTGACCGAATTAGCCTTCCACCAAATGCATATCTCAAATGCAGGACTAGGTGCCTCGACCTCTTCCATAAAATACCGTTCAACCTCTGAAATACACCCCATAATATTCTTCGACGCAACGAGCTGATGATACTCATTCATGATGTCGTAATTCCTACGGCGTCGAGGCAATACACCTACTGGGCTAAAGTCATCAGAGGGAGGTGTCGGAGTCACGTGTGAGGTACCCGCTGAAGATGAAGGTTGTCCACTATTTTTGTAATTGAAGTACAAGTCATCGAGATCAGTTTTAAGCGATGTAATAAACAATGCAGCCTTCATTGCCCCAAGGACGGAATTTGCCCAATATTCTATCACGGCCAACTTGATTCGGGGGTCAAGGATCACAGCCACAAAGAGTAATCTATTTATTTTCTCAACTTGCCCCCAATATTTATTATATTTGGACAGCATCCTCTGAGCCATACCAGATAGAAGTCCGCTAGGGTCATCACAACCATCTTCCAAGTGGTGGTGTAGTGTCGAGATCTGACTGAATCACAAGTTTGCAGTCGTGTATGCGGATCCAGATATTTTCATTGTAATATCATAAAAAATCTGCAAAAATGTGACAAAAAATTCTACACTCGTCCAATCATGTGTGTCCGACGGACCGAGCCCCTTTCCGGCAGGCTCCAGCAAAGCATACTTAAGGCCTCCATCTTCCACCTCCATCCGCTCAAATATTTTCTAGTACCTCTGTGTCACATCCAACATCATATATGTAGAGTTCCATCGAGTGGGAACGTCCAAGCACAGCGTCCGTGAATGTTTTATCCCAAGTTGTTCTTCTATTGCCCTGAATTTTTTCAGCCGTTGAGGAGAAGCCCTCACATACCGCACAATGTTGCGGACTTTTGTAATGGAATCATCAACCTCTTTTAAGCCCTCAGTCACAATCAGGTTGATTATGTGAGCACAACAACGAACATAGATAAACTCATGGTCCTGGATGACATCATGACATCATCTCTCACTCTCGTATTCCGCTTGAACCATTCAATTGCAGTAACATTGGCACTAGCATTGTCAACTGTAATGCACAAAACTTTCTAAATTCCCCAATCTTTCAAGCAATCATCCATTGCCGCCCCAATTGATGCACCCTTATGATCACTGATTTCTTTGAATCCAATAATCTGTTTTTTTAAAATCCATGAACTGTCAATGTAGTGTGCTGTAATACACATGTATGAAACATTCTGTATAGATGTCCATGTGTCAGTCGTAAATGAAACTTTCTGGCCAGTCCTCACAAACATTTGCCTCATCTCAGCCTTCTCTTTTAAATGCCTTTTCATACAATCCCGCATCACTGTATACCGTGACGGCATTGGGAATCGTGGCTCAATGAGCTTGACAAACTTTCGGAACCCTCTTTTTTCAACTGTCATAAAAGGCATCTCATCTTCAATGATCATCTCGGCAAGCGCATCTCTCAACCACTTCTCACTGTATTGAGGGATAGCCATTTTCTTAACTTGCGTACCATCAGTCACAGTAGAAGTTTCATAACTCAGCGTTGTCTAATCTTTGGCCGCCAATCCCTTCGCTATCTTATACCTCTGGCAACCATTTAGATGTGATATCAATCCAGTAGTGCCTTGTTTCTTTGAATGACATCCAACTTCTTGGCCACAATGGTTGCAAGCCACGTGCGGTTCCGAGGGATCACCGTCAACTTTGGTGAAATGTTCCCACGTCCACGAGCTTTTTTTATTTGATCATGGATGTGGTGGCTTGGCACTCGCGGATGGAGGTGGTACATCCGGCTCATCCCCAATACCCATCTCAGCCTCCTCATTAAATGTATCTTCATCTTCTATATTTACCGGCATTGGGAATCGACTACTTGCACATGAAGTTTGTGTTCTGGAAGAGGGTCTCGATCTCGGTGCTGGGGACGGCATTGTGGCATCTTGATCCTGTTCTGGGGTCCCATATGGTTCTTCCTCCATAGCTTCAAATCTGTCACATATATAAAAAACCAAATTAATAAGCATGGTTTATCGTCTTACATTCAGATACCCAAAAAAACCATGCTGCCAAGTGACATAAAAAATTATTCTATGTAGGTCACCTGATCTAGTAAAAGCCGCAAGAAAGCACCAGATGCTCCAGGCAATGTTACCAATCTACTCAAATACAAATACCTAAAGATACATCAAATTGTGAGAAAGAATGAAGAATGAAACTCCATAGAAGCCCAAAAATGGTGTGTATATATACATACATATATATATATATATATATATATATATATATATATATATTCAACATTCATATTAATCTTAGTTTTTTTTTTTAATTGTTATAATTTTTTACGCCCAATGCTCATTGGTACAGACCATCCTTGTATTTTGATAACCCAAAGGCATATCCACTATCCAGGAATAGAAAGAAAAATGTAATTTCAAAGATTTTTTCTATAAAAAGCTGCTTATGATGGTGAAGTGGGAAACCTTGATTGGTACTTTACTGTAAGGAGACAATGGAAAATGCAAAAGAAATCCTACCAATCTTTGTTAAATCTTGCATCATAATAACATATTAGGTGAAAATAATAATAAAAATTGGCATTGTTATATTTTTGAAGTTCCAGGCACGCAGGGACCCACTAACAGCAGTTTGCCATATTTGAAATGTAAATGGATTTTCGTCTGCAGAGGTGTTGCTCAATGAGCTGATATGAAACGTTTGTATTTAGTTTTAGAAAAATAAAATAAATGAGCTGATATGTAAATGTTTGTTTTTTTTTTTAGAAAAATAAAATAAAAAAGAGTATACAGCTTCTGCTAGAATGCAGTATCCAAAATAAACACTCCTATTGACAAAAATTAAGCTGGTGAGCATCACCACTTAATGAACCACTTGCAAGTAAGATGACCACAACCAAATTACCTCATGCTTGTTAAGATAGCAAGGCCATTTAATTAAAAAAATCGTTTCTTTGTGTAAAAGTATTTTTTAGCTAATGTATTATCAATAATCAATTCACACAGTAAAATTCCGACTATTAAGCCTATTCCGTTTCTTTGTGACATTTCCACAAACAGGTTGCCTTCAATGTCCAAAATCACAAACAAATAAAATACTGAAAATGAAAAACGGTTCCTCAATACATAATCATTTCACAACTCAGTTCACCATTCACAGAAAAATTCCATACATCAGATAATCCCTTTAAAATTTTAAATAAATTTCAGAATACACATTACACAAGAGTCACCAGTTTTTACCTTTTGGAAAAAACTGGTCGGATTCGGCGGACGGAGTAACGGTGGGGGGCGGCGACTTCGTGTAGCGTGCGGCGTGAGAGGTCTGTGGAGCAAAATGGAGATCGGCAATGCAGTGACTCGTGAGAGGCTGAGAGTGAGAGCACTGAGTGAGTCTGTGAGTGTGAGGCTGTGAGCTGTGTCGTCCGGACTGAGGTAAGTCATAAGTGGGAAGTTTCCTCAAAACGGTGTCGTTCCTATTTAAATGGAACGACGCCGTTTCATTTTACTTGCACAAATATTCCAGCTGCAAAACGACGTCGTTTTGCAGCTGGATTATTTTTTAAAAAAAAATCGAAAGTCGGAAGTCGGAAGTCCGAACCAACTGGGTATCGATTCCGATTCCGACTTCTGAATCGGAATCGGAAGACTTCCGATTCCGATTCCGAGTACCGAATATTCCGACTCCGCCGGAGTCAGAATCGGAGCGGAAATCGGTCGGAATCGGAAGTCTCGGAATTTTGAACACCCCTACTAATACGGATACCATTGTGTGACGGATGTCGGTCTAATCTCTAAACATTATAATTTTTTAGATTTATTTTATTTAATTATGATCAATGGATCTATCTTTTTGTTTATCCTCTTACTTGAATTTAGATTTGAGTGATAAAATTAGGTGAAAGAAAAATATAGTTACAAGCATAATTGTGTATTAATTTGTGTACCAATATGATATGATTAGTCAAAAAGTAGATTTTATTGAAAACAGTGTTAATTTAAATTTTAAGTATGAATAAATCAGTATTGGTACACAGATAAGTGCGCAACTGTGTTTGTATGTAGCAAAACTCTTTGGTAAGTATGGATAATGGGTGTTGTAGTTTGTGAATTGGATTTTGGTGGGATGGTATGGTATATGGGATGGTGATGGTATGATGATGGTATGGTAGGCTATGGTAGGCGTCCCTTGAGTGGTATTATGGTAAATATGGAAGTGAGGCTAGGGTTTAAGATTTCCTAAAATATAGGAAATCCTTATGGAGGTTAGGGTTTATGTAGGAAATATGAAGGCACTAGATCTAATGTAGATCTAGTATTTTTATGATGTAAGGGTTTAGATCTAAGATTATGGAAGGTATATGGAGGCTAATATGGTGATGGGATGATATGGAAGTGAAGGAAATATTCCAACAAGGCTAGATCTACTTGGCAAAATAGATCTAGTGTGTTGGGATGATATGGAGAGTGATATATAATGTTAAGTGCAAAAAGAGTAATGCAAATAACAATAATAACAAGAATGAAACTCAATAATGGAAAAGAGAAACAAATTTGTTCATAAATTGATAGATGAAACAATACCCATCTACAAACGTCAAGGTGTTGAATCTCTATTTGGAATTCACACGGGTTGCACCTAAATAACCCAAGTGTCAAGCACCGAAAGAGATCTCAAGAACAAATAAGCCAACCACAAAGGAAATTTGTCAAAAGATAATGAAAAATGAGACTATGGTGGCCTTTATATAGGCTTACAATGGGATAGTCCTAATGGTGCTTGAACAAGGAAATAAATCCTAGAAATGAATTAATTCCTAGTAACACTAGCATAAGGAATTAATTCTTAATTGTACTAAAATAAGGAAATAATGAAATATATAAATACTAGATGAAATAATTAAAATAATAAAATGCTGATAAAATTCTGGTCGTTGGGCCCATGTGGGACCTACGGCCTAACTGGTGCTAGCCAGTGTTGAAAATGGCCCATGGCATGGGTCATGGGCGCTGGCTGGCTAGCCATGGTCTGGCCGCATTGCTGGTGCCATGGTTGCTGGCCGGCTGGTTTGGTCTTGCTACATGGCTGGTGCTGATGGGCAGCATGCATGGCCTGCATACTGGTCAGGCTGGTGGCCAGGCAGGTGGCCTGCCTGGTTGGCTGGCGTGCTGGGCGTGCTGGCCAGGCTGGCTGGGCGTGCACGCTGGGCTGGTTAGCTGGCTGGCCCTTGCGTGTGCATGCTGGCAGGGCGGGGCTGGTAGACCAGCCCCCTAACCTCTGTGCGACACCAAGGGGAGGCCAACAGCCTCACCAGCGTGCTAAAGCATGCTGGCCGAGCTGTTGGCTGGCTGGTCCGTGGGCTTGCCATGGCATGCTGATGGCTTACCATGGGGGCCGACTAGGCATGTCAGTGAGTGTGTCTAAACTTGTCCCAGGGTAACTTTTTTAGAGGGTCTAACACATTGCCATTGGTCAATGTCTATACGTTGGCAATTAGTTCACAGCCCCACCCTTGTATACTGATTAGTCGTACTGAACCCGCAAGTTCCACGGGCCTACAGGCTACAACGTTGAAACTTCAAAGCATGTCGATTGCGGCGGGAATATATACCAAAAGAGAATTACAAGTGAAGTCAGATTTACTGTTTAATAAAAATATAGTATCTAAAGTTGATAATTGTTACATTCAGCAATATTACATCGCCTCCCAAAATCCATTGACTCCTTTCTTCTTTGATTTTTACTACCTCCCCGCAATCTTCAAAATCTATAACATGATCAACTGCAAAAGATAATAAAGAGTAGACCAAGAAGAAGAAGGGGAGGGAGGGAAAAGAGAACTTGATGTTCCATTTCTCATTTAATTTCAAAATGTGTTTCTCGTTGTAATTATATTATATAATTTTTATTATAAAATAAATTTTATATTTCACATCAAATCATGCAAATTTATAGATGAAGGGAGAGTTTGTACTTTTTACTTGGTAGTTGAATGAACAAAAATGTCCTTCAATGCTCGATCTTGCAACTGTAGCGTTTTGGTTGCCCTTTAGGTAACTCTGCATTTTCGCATATTATGTCCTTTGACTCTATTGGATCAACATACACCACAAAATGCCATCACCTTGGAGCAGCAGGATCATGATGATCATATCAACCGTGGCAACAACATTGCACCAGACTTCCAGCTACTACCTCCACATTCAGCACTTATCAACAAAGATTCCATTGTAAGTAAATTACTAGAAAGTCCCTCAAATAGATTAAATGTCATGTACTATTTTGTATTTTCAGAGTTAGTTAATAAATTGTACAAATATTCATTTATTCTCCAGTCTGTCAGCTGGCTATACCTTTTGGTATATATAAATCGCAGTATGTAAAGTTTACTACCACGATTGAATACAAGAAGGAAGAATTCCTTTTTTGTCAAATTCTACTTTTTTTTCTTATTTTTACATGTTATCACGAGCTTGAAAGCTCCAGATTTTACATTGCAAATTTTCTTCCATGACTACTGAATCCACTCCTCCAACCCACCAGTACTTTATTTACAGATTTTACAAACATTCTCAACCCCTATCAACTTGACTATGGGGATAATCCTTCCTTCCCTTTGGTTCCTAACCCTCTTACCACCGACAATTACACAACTTGGTCAAGAGCTATGTGCAGAGCTCTTGCACATAGCTCTTAAAGGCAAAAATAAACTTGGTTTTATCGATGACACTTTGTTAAAACCATAGACTCCCATTGACCCTCTATTCGATGCATGGGATCGATGTAATGATCTTGTTGTATCATGGCTTCAAAATTCAATTAGTCCAACTCTGAAGTCTAGCATTGCACTTGTTGATAATGCTAGACAGCTTTGGACTGAACTTAAAGACAGATTTACTCAGCATCATAGCCATCATATTTTTCAATTAAAGAAGGCCTTGATAGCATTACAGTAGGATCATGATATTGTGAGTTTATATTTTGGCAAACTTAAGACTCTGTGGAATGAACTCACCATTTATGATCCTTTACCTGATTGTACTTGTGGTAAGTTCACTGTTCTTTTTTTTGTAGATATCAAAGAGACTGCGTTACGCAGTTTCTCATGGGTCTCAATGACTCTTACCATGTCACTTGAGACCAAATCATGTTATTAGACCCATTGCCTCCTCTCAACAAAATCTTTTCAATGATTCAATAGCAAGAAATGCATAACCTCATGATTTCAAGCCTACCTTCCCCTGATTCTATGACCCTTGCTGTTAGACAATCATCCCACCTATCTAAACAATCATACAGACCACCCAATCAACAAAAACATGATAGAGCATTTTGCACACATTGCAAATTCCAAGGCCATACTCTTGAAAACTGCTTCAAAACAAGCAATGCACAACCCCTCTTTGCACTCATTGTCATTTGACAGGCCATTTGACAGAAAAATGCTATAAATTACATGGCTACCCACCCGGACACAAACTACATGTTAAGCATAATTTTATTGGTTTCTCATCTGTCAATCTCACCTCAGTTGAACCAGTAGCCTCTATAGATGAGAAATTGACATTCACAAAGGACCAATATTAGCAATTATTGTCTCTATTGTAGCCAAAGAAAGTTTCCGTTGCTAATCACTCGATTAACAATGTTCATACAGATTGTACTTCATCTTCCCACATGAATGGTATATTATGTCCTTTGACTTTCACTTTGCCTATAGAATTCCATTGGTTTTTTGGCTTTTCACTTCTGTTGCAGGTTGTATTGTCTTCTCTAGCGGTTCCATATCATTTGATCCCCAATTTTCTTATTTTTGTCTTTATTTTTCTTGCTTTGTCTGGCACACCTGGTTCCAAGGAAAAGGTAATTTGCATTGTTCATATCGACAGATTCATGCATTCATTATTCTCAAGCAACCCACATCTTTTCCCTTCTATCCATTCCTTCACTTTTGCCAATTTCACCACTTACGCTGATTGCTCTTACTTTCATCACGTTTGAGAAAAACAAACATCCTCTCTCAATTACATCCAGTCTCAAATAGGAATGCCTTTTTCCTTGCTTTATCCATCCAAAATGGTTAAGGATTGACGATCCCGAGAAACTACACCTAAATCCAGTGAGGAAAGCTCTTCTTCACTCCATTTGAGCACGGGTAAGAACCATTGGATCAGTGGACAAATCTACACTCGTGTCTTTTGTCATATGTTACAAGCTGATCTATATGAGATGGCCTCGTCATGGCCATTTGTTATTCCCAACTACCCCCAAAGTTTCGTATATGTAGTCATCTCACATACGGCCGAAGAGTCTCGTAGTCTCGCTTAGTCCTATTCTTGCAACCTGTCATCTCTCATGAGGTGAACAAAAAATGAAGCTTTGCCCAAGGTTGGCTTTGTGGTTTGGTTTCTTGTTCGCTTGCATGTATTCCATAGGCTGTTATTTCTGTAGTGTGCTTTATTCCTTCCATGATTTTTTGAATACTTGGTTTGCATTAGCCCAATTGTTGTATTAGTATAGATGTTTCATGTGCCTCGTCGTTTTAGGAGTACTATTCTATAGCTATCAATAAAATGAGATTTCTTTTTTGGGTATGTGGTTTGGATCGGATTCTTATGGAATTCTAACTGGTTTAGTTTCTTGTGTTGGTGATTTGGGTATTGATAAAATGGAGTTCTATTCTATAGTCTATTGGTTAGATTCTTATGGAATTCTATATGGTTTGGTTTTTTTTTTTTTTTTTCCCTTTTGAGAATGTTGTATAAAATCCTTTGTTTATGTTGTTATAAATCCTAGAAAAAGGCATTAGTTATAACAATGTGTTTATCTTGAAAATTATTTCTTTGGGTTTCTCATTTCAAATTTTTTAATGCCAGACTTCAAAACAGAGACAACCTTTTGAAAGTGCTTGCCTTAGATGAACACCATGGAGAAAAAAGTACTCTTCATTTAGCTGAGCACTATAGAGAGAAAAAGTGCTCGCCATCCATGCTAACAATGCAAGATTAAAAGTGCACATTATTTCGGCGAGCAATAAAGCACAATGATCCTCACATCGATGTGCACAATGAAAGAGCATGGCACTCATCACCTTAACGAGAATCATTAAAAAGCAAAGTGCTCGCCACCTTAGAGAGCAGCACAATGCTCCTCACCTTGTTGAGCATCATGAAAGAACATAAAGCTCGTCACCTCAACAAACATCATGAAAAACATCATGAATGAGGATGTTCACCTGGGTATAGGTATACCCAAACCCGGGTGTCAAATATGGCCTGAGTATCTGTTTGGGTCATGACTTGAGCCTGTACTTGAACGTATATGGATTTCTGCAACTCGGGTAACCAGGTTGTACTCATATTTTAAAATCAAGAAAAAACTTGTTAAAAACATAAGCAATGAAATAAAATAAATCTCATAACATTGAACATTGCCTGTAATAATCAAATATATCAAAATTAAAAATTAAAGTTTTATGTAAAAAATAACTAAAGCTTGAAACAAATACTTACATTTTTTAAGTAAATGCATGTAAAAAAAAAATCAAATATTTATCGTGTAAAATGCATGCTTAGGTGAATTTATGGTTTCTAAAGTAGAGTTTTGACTTGTGTAAATTTAAGCTTTTCAGAACCGATTCCTTTCTTAAGTTTTCAAAATAAAAGCACGTTGCATAATAGAACGAGAGAATTTCCATAGCCATCTGCCGGTAAGGGCCACTACTTACCACTTACAGACCCAACATCACTTTACATTAATAAATAAAAACTAAACAGAAATAACTCCTATCAAATTGAACTTGCAGTTACACACTGAACGGCTTAATTAAAATTCAACACCTTTTAATAACTGCTCGAATTCTGTTTAGTTTTTTAACAGTATTAACTACGAAGAGTGAAATATATTATATGCTTTTTTCCGTTTAGGCTATTTCAAAATATATGAGACTTTCGAAATATGTAAACATTTCGATAAATATGAAATTACATATTTTGCAAATTTGAATTTTCCCTTCTTGCAATAAAAGGAGTGTTCATTTTCATCGAAATGCATACATTTGTCTATTGTGAAAAAAAGAGCATAATAGATGGTAATAATATTGATTATTCCATAAAAACAGTTTTGATGATCTTTTTTTAAAAAAAATCTCAATCCCTCTCTAGCTTCCTTTTTGTTTTGTGCTAAATTGATATAACAAAAAAATGGTGCTGAAGTGTTTACTCTAAATCAACTACTTATGTTCAACTAGGTTTTATTTTGCTTAGCTATTTTCTTTTTAAAGAACAATTTTTCCATTGAAAGGCAAAGTCTCTTTAAAAGGCTACTCACTCCCCCAAAGAGTATTGTAGAAAGCAAAGTGTGCGCACCCAGGTGAGCATTGTGAGAGTAAATGTGCTCGTCCCGATGCAAACATCATGGATAGTAAAGTGCTTGCTCTTAGGTGAGTATCGTTGAGAGCACAAGTGATCAACCCTAAGTGAGTATCGTGAGAGCAAAAGTGATCGCCCCTAGCAAGTACCATTAAAAGGCAAAGTGATCGCACTAAGGTGAGCCTCATGAATAGCAAAAGTGCTTACCCTTGAGCAAGTACTACAAATAGCAAAAGTGCTCACCACCTCAATGAGCACCATCGAAAGTCAAAATACTTATTTCTAGGTTAGTAATACACGAGGGTAGCAATCCATGAATGATCATTTAAAGAAACACAACCCTTAAGATTTTTTTTTTTTTTTTTTTTTTTTAAAAGTAAACAAATTGTATTGATAAATGAATAGCCATAGCCAGGTATAATATAAAAGTGTGCCCTAACTATTTAGGTGCAATAGAGACAATAAAATTATGTAGATCCAGGCCATTAAAGTCAACAGTAATGGCCCAAGTACATAAAGTTCTAATAAATAAAATATTTAGTTCCTCCAACGATTTCTCATTGTCTTTGAACGTTCGATCATTGCGCTCCTACCACAAATACCACATCATGTATATAGGGATCATCTTCCACACAACTTTAATCTGTTGAATGTCTCTTAGATTTGTCCAGCTGGCCAAAATTACCACCACTGTCTCATGTATAACCTAAGCCAAGTCTGTTCTACTAAATACCTCATTCCATCACACTCTATTGTCTCACAATGTAGTAGGAGATAGTCCATAAATTCACTCTTGTTCCTAAACATGCAACACTAATATGTGATGATCACCCTACGTTTCCTTAAATTGTCGGTTATGAGAATCTTAGTCAATAAAGTAGTCTACACAAAGAATGTTGCTTTGGGAGGTGTCTTATGTTTACAAAGCCTTCTCCATTGAAACTAAATATTGGGCTATTGTATGAGAGACTTATAAAAAGACTGAACCAAGAATAAATTTTTACCTGCAAGTATCCACCACAACATATCTTCTTGTTGGTTGCTATGTTTTATGGAGTACAAAAGGCTGCAAAAGTATTCAGAGTTGCTCATTTCCCAATCTTCTACCACCATCACCCAACTAAAATTGATATTTCACTCGATTTGCTCGCCTAATATCACTATAACTTCAGCCACTGAAACATCTTTAGCACTTGTAACTTGGAAAAGTGAAGAAAATAAATCCTTTAGAGCATTATTATCGCACCAAATATCACTGCAGAATTTAATCTTGGAACCCTCACCCTAAATAAATCTTGTTTGTTGAGTAAAGATTCCCCATCATCTTCTTATGTGTTTCCACAACCCCACTCCATAAGTCCCTCTTGCTTTTTTAGTACACCATCCCCCTATAAGCCTCTATATTTACTCTCAATCACCAACTTTTATAGGGCTTCTAATTCCTTATTGTATCTCCACAACCATTTTCCAAATAATACTTGATTAAAAATTCTCATATTTCTAATACCCACACCACCATTGGATATAGGAAAACATACATTCTCAATCATTGTGTCCTATAATGAAGACGCTCTCGAGGCAACCCCCAACAGGAGTCCAAGGTAAGTCATAGGAAGATAGGCAACCTTACATTCCATAATGTTAGCCAACTATCTTAGATAATGAATACCTCCAATTGGCATCATCTCTAATTTATCGAAATTCACTTTCAACTCGAACGCTACTTCAAAACAAAGGAGAAGGGCCTTCAGTCTTCGAACTTGGTTATGATCTGCCTCACAAAAGATAAGTGTGTCATCTGTAAATAACAGATGAGAAATATTAATAACTCCTCTATCTGGGGTTCCAATTGAGAAGCCAATCACGAATCCATTATTAACTAGTGTTGAGGTCATTTTGCTTAGCACCTCCATCACAATAACAAAAAGTAACGGAGATAGTGAGTTATGTTGTCTTAAACCACACGTGCCATTAAAAAAGCCAGTTGGGCTTCCGTTTATCAAAACTGAGAAGTTCATCGTTGATATGCATCAACGGATCCACGAGTGCCACCTCTTCCCAAAACCACACCTCCCAATAAGGTAAAAAAGAGTGCCTCCATCACAATAACAAAAAATAATGGAGATAACGAGTCTCATTGTCTTAAATCTCGTGTGCTATTAAAAAAGCCAGCTTGGTTTCCATTTATCAAAACTAAGAATCTCATTGTTGATATGCATTAGAGGATCCATGACCGCTACCTCTCCCCAAAACCACAACTCTCGATAGTGTAAAAAAGAAAATCCCAATTAACTTGTCAATATTCAAAAAACTAGTCTAATTTATGCTCATCAACAATGATAAGTTATGGGGATGAAAAATTGTATTTATAAGCTGGCGTGAATAATATAGCTAGTGAAGTGTTTATATGAGATAGCTTGATTTAAAAGAAAAATTTTAAAATTTAAATTTTATTATTAAGTACCAGTTTGAAATAGAATAATTCATTTTAAAATAATGGCGATTTATTGGAAAAATGGACTGGGTGCTTCATGTTTTTGTGAGGTCATTAGGTTGGTTCGTTTTGATTGTTTGCCTCTGCTAGGAGGACTATATATTCATGAAAAATTGTATTTATAAATTGTAGTATAGAGCATATAACTCAAAGAGACATTGTTGTATAAATCGTTGTAGGCCCTTTATTAAAAGAGAAAAAATATAATTTTAAAATAGATATTTTAATAATTTTAAAATTTTAAAGATAAAATTATCTATATCTGTATTATAATCCTTAAATGAAGATTGTAAGTAAGATTACTTTTAGTTAAAAGGTTTCTATATTATAATTTAATTTAAAAAATAAATTTTAAAATTAGAACGGTACCAAATAAATCTTAATACCGTGGATGATGTATAAAAGGAAATTAACTCCTTTATAATTTCATCTCATGGGAACGACATTTCGTGTACAAAGTGACTTGTGCGCACCAGAGAGTCGAGGCCGTCGCATATTCTATATCCTTCTGTCTGAAACACTCAATTAGGGTTAGGGCTACTCTCTTTCGTCTTCTCGCTCTTTCTCGTTCGCCTGTGTGGGCTGCGGGATATTTCTGAGCCTGCGAGCTCTTAAGCAGATTCTTAATGGGAGTTCCTGCTTTCTATAGATGGTTAGCGGAGAAGTACCCGTTGGTGGTGGTGGATGTCGTCGAAGAAGAACCGGTTGTAATCGATGGCATTAAGATACCGGTTGATACTAGTAAGCCAAACCCTAACAATATGGAATTCGACAATCTCTACCTCGACATGAATGGGATTATTCACCCCTGCTTTCATCCCGAAGATAGGGTACGATTCAAATCATAGTTGCAATTATCTTGCTTGTAGTTTTGATGCTCAACTACCTGATTAGGAACCTGCAGATGATTTCGTTTATATATATATTTTTAGCAGTGCTGGTTAAATTATAAATAAGTTCCTATAACTTAAGTTCCTATAACTACCTTACAAAATTAAAATCGAGGTGGCTTATGTGGTATATCATATCTATTTCACAATAAAAATTTGTAGAATCTAATATAGTTTTTTGTAACGTAGTCTTTTGTAATTCTTTTTGTGTACCTATAATTAAAATTTTTTGTGGATCTCGCATTTCTCATTCTTTCTTTCTTCGCAGGAGAATGTTAGATTTAATGACCTTTATGTATTTATTATTATTATTTGAATTGGATAATTAGATAATGAATGCTGTTTTGTGTGTAGCACGCGTGCTCAATATTTACTAACTGTATAGCATGATAGCTCAGATAATCGTTATGGTTTACTATACTGGCTTTCAAAAGGTAAAAGGCAACGCAATGAATTTTTTAAAGTTTTATTATAACCATAAAAATCATTTGTGTTGCCTTTTATTGTTTTTGAAATCCAGTATAGAAATGATTTAACAACTAGAGTCATGGTAACAAATAGAGATTTTTTATGGTATTTTTTTTGTCCTGTTAAGCGTGCACACGCAAATATGTATATTAACAAGGAAGAAGCGTAGTTGTGTGAGGGAAAAAGGAAAAATGTAGTTGGTTTCATTTTCATGGCCTTTTTAGCTTGTAGAGGGTGCAGATACATGAAACAAATATAATTCTGCTCATATTCCCTGCTGATGTCCTCTTATAATTACTGACATCGACAGAATAGACTGACTAATTACTTGCTCTATGATTCGATGCATTCCATGATTTGAAAAGATCTGTTTCTGCTCACTTAGAGAGCTTTACTCTTCTATATGCTCTATATTTGTATGTTTTATTCTCTTTGCCTGTATCATCATTTTCTTTAAAATTTATTTCTAACCAGCTATGCCTTTATCGCATTGTTTTATTTATGCAGCCTTCTCCATCTACTTATGCCGAGGTGTTTCAGTGTATGTTTGATTACATTGATAGGCTTTTTGTGATGGTGCGGCCTCGAAAACTGCTATACATGGCTATTGGTGGGTATAGGAGATAAATTTTTTGTTACTGCAAAGTAATAGCCTATTAAATTTCATATGTTCTGTGCATGATGCTAACTTCTGGGGGCTGCTGGTAGATGGTGTTGCTCCAAGGGCTAAAATGAATCAACAACGGTCTAGGCGTTTTAGAGCAGCCAAAGATGCAGCAGATGCGGTATGTGCTTTTGTTAGCCCTTTATGTGTGTGCACATAAAGGGCTTCTTAAATATAGTGTTTCTTTGGGTAACTTGCCACTTTCTTTTTTGTATTAAACAAACTTATTCTCCAAATGCCGTTCTTTTTTGATAGGTAAAAGAAATTTTATTAATGATTGACAGATAGGCATAGCCCAAGTGTATAGCATGTATGCATGAATGCAATTATTGAAAGTGAATGTATATTATTTTACTTCTACAGTTCCAATAGAAAGCCAAGGGGTTTTGTTTTCTTTGAAATTTTTTTAATGGAGTTTTCTTTGTCATTTTCTAATCTTAATAGATAACATTTTTGATAATTAATAAGAGAAATTTTATTCCAAGTAAATAGACATAACCCAAGTACACAGGATGTATACAAATGAGAGCACCTACTTACAAGCTAAAACAGAATACAACCAATGCAAAACACTACAATCAATAGTTAATATGATAACTATTGGACTCATTTTTTATTTTTTTACACTATATGCCCAGAGGAATGCTTCCCATTTATAGACAAAGACAGTATTGATTTTGGGATTAAAAACAGTCAAAAGATCTCGAAAGAATTCTTATTTATATTTCTAATGGAGTGTTTGCATTTGATGTTTTGTTTCATTATTTTGGTGTAAGGGATGATATTTTGTATTAATTATCGGGAAAAGTGGGGTCACATTATGTTACACACCTGCTCCATCTGTCCTCTTAAAATTTTCATTTCCTTTTAGCATGCATGTCCAGTCTTCTCTTGATCAAGTGAGAATCTCATTTTGACCATTATCCAGGGTTTCTTTGATCTCGAGAATTTTTAATGCATATCTGCCATGAGAACAGTTGGGGGAACGGAAATTGCAAGTTACTAGTGGGCATTTGAAGTTGCTATCCCCCTTCCTATGTTCAAGTTCTATAGAGCCCTTATACCCTGTTACTGTATTACGTTCAGTAATGTGCTGCAGCTGCCTTTCCCAAGAAGAGGAAAAAGCACCAATAGGAAATAAAAATGAATAAAGGAAAGCAGAGTATTCTTACTCTTGATGTTGATTCCTTTATTCTGTAGGCAGATGAAGAAGCAAGGCTAAGGGAAGAGTTTGAGAGAGAAGGCCGAAAGCTTCCTCCAAAACAGGAGTCACAAGTTTTTGATTCTAATGTTATTACTCCAGGAACTGAATTTATGGCTGTTCTATCAATTGCACTGCAGTACTATATTCATCTCAGGTTGAACAATGACCCTGGTTGGGAAAAAGTTAAGGTATTCTACTTGCCAAACTCCCTTGTAAATTTTGAATTTTACTTTGGTTTTTTCGTGGATAGAATGCTTGTTTTGCGGTTGCGTGTCTTGCTAGATCGAGTGACTTTTCTTTTCTCTTCTTGGCAAGGTTATTCTTTCTGATGCCAATGTTCCTGGTGAGGGGGAACACAAGATTATGTCATACATTCGCCTTCAAAGAAACCTCCCTGGTTATGACCCAAATACACGCCATTGCCTGTATGGTTTGGTATATATCTTCCTTCAACATATATGTTCAGATATCATAAGGAGTATTGGCTTCCTTATAATTATTAGGAGTTTGTCTTATATGCTTGTGAGTTGTGCCCCGATTATCTCGGATTAACATTAACTGCTCTATGAATTGGTGCCATGACAGGATGCGGACTTGATAATGTTGGGTTTAGCTACCCATGAAATTCATTTTTCAATTCTTCGAGAGGTTGGTATTCTCTTATTTACATGGACTTACATGTACTTTTATGTTCAGTTTTCCTTTCTCAATAAGTTATAATGATGAGAATGAAGGAATCCAGGAGCTTTACTTTTCCTATCATATCTAGTTTTTATTTCGATTTTTAAAAAATAATCAGTGTCTTTCTGAATGGTCCGTTTCAGATTGTATTTACTCCTGGGCAACAAGACAAATGCTTCATATGTGGACAGGTGGGCCATTTAGCAGCAAATTGTGAAGGAAAGGCCAAAAGAAAGGCTGGAGAGTTTGATGAGAAAGGTGATGGTGCTGCTGTTGCGAAAAAACCATACCAGGTTTGATTTCATCCTGTGGAAGACCTTGGTGGTAAAGATCCTTTGTGCATAAATGGTTGTTCTAATTACTAATATAGCACTGGCTTTACCTTCCCGGCAGTTTCTCAACATCTGGACTCTTAGAGAATACTTGGAGCATGAGATGACAATTCCTAACACTTCATTCAAGATTGATCTCGAATGCATTGTGGATGATTTTATCTTCATGTGTTTCTTTGTTGGCAATGATTTCTTACCGCACATGCCCACTTTGGAGATTCGAGAGGTTTGTTAATAAGTGTTTTATTTTTTATTAAATTAGTTTATGAATTTTGATAGGTTTGGCATAAACTATTTTTTTAGTACAATACCACTTTTATTGAATAAAGCGCTAGGGGTGCAACCTAAGTACATGGGGTTATACAAAGGGGACTGGCTAGTTTAAGGAAGGTGTGGGAAACAAGTGCTAGTAAAAACCTGTAAAGGATACCAAACGAGAGTTATTATGATTGCTTTTGCATAAACTATATTTTAGAAGTATATATGTTCATAAAGTTGATTAATTTTGAACACTTCTTTGAGATGAAAACCTTAAAAGTAGGCATTTGGTGATAGAATAAGATAGGATGTTTTGATTTATTTATCAAAAAAGGATGTTTTGATTTATTTGTGTCATCTCATTGGAACACGCAATACTTTGCAACTTGCAACTAAATATTACACGATATATGCAATTGAATTTCCTTATTGACTTCTCTTGGATTTACACAACTAAATATTCAATACCGTGTTATTTCTGTAGGGTGCGATTAACTTGCTGATGGCAATTTACAAGAAGGAAATCAGGGCATTGGGCGGGTATTTGACTAATGGAAGCAAGGTATTTGATTAGTTATATTCATAGGAGCTTCTAGAAGTTGATTCTGTTGCCAAATTGCTTTTTCTCTAATCGTTTAATCTTATTTGTGAGTTGCATATCATTCTTGACTTGTTTTATTTCATAGCCAAATTTGAGCAGGGTAGAGCATTTTATTCAGGCTGTTGGATCTTTCGAAGATAAGATATTCCAGAAAAGAGCTCGATTGCATCAGGTTTGCTCTACACCTGGAGACATTGTCCTAGTTAACCTCATGATATTCTCTTATTTTTTGAGGATTGTATTAAGTATAGAGATGATTCTATGTATCATTTACAACTTTCTCAAGTTAACATAACTCTTAAGTTCTTAACCCCTTTAAAAATCATTTTGTTATGTGAGTCTTAACTATTTCTGAGCCATGACATTGTTTTCAGTTCTGCGTGCATTCATAGTTAAATTATTAAATGAGTTGGGTGTAGGGAGAGGAGAGTTCTTAATGTTTCCTCCCTCCTAAATGTATGGTCAAACTTGCATACCGATATTGTTTTGGGAGAGGGTAGGGCGGAATGTTCTGCTACCTTTTTACTTAGCCATAATGGGGGATATCAGCCATTTGTTAGGATTGGTTATAGTAACTGTCTGCTTGGTGTTATTGCTGAAACTGCTTGCCATTAAAGCAATGATTTTCTAAGAATATTATTGGATTCAGTACTGCTGTGGTTGTATGGCCTGTTGCTATATGTTATACCTATAAACAGATTGATGCAATTTTTATTCTGCTTTCCTTTCCAGCGGCAGGCTGAAAGAATAAAGCGTGAAAAGGGACATGCCAGGAGAGGGGATGATGCACAGCCTCTAGTTCAACCCGAGTCTTTGGTGCCGGTTGCTCGATTTCATGGTTCTCGGCTTGCTTCTGGTCCTTCACCTTCTCCATATCAACAATCAGAATCCAATTACAATTCAGGGAGCTCAATGTCTGCCAGAAATGATTACCAACGTGGACAAGACACAGCAGGGTTGTCAGGGCTTGAAATTAAAAGCAAACAGTCTTGGGCTACAGATGCTAGAGGGACTTTTGCTCGGCCTCAAAAAGTTGCACGCTTGTCTTCAGGTGCTACAATTGGTGCTGCTATTGTTGAAGCTGAAAATAGCCTTGAAATAGAAGTATGTTTTCTTGCTTCAGGAGAGGCACTGTAATATAGTTGACTCCGCCAACCATCTTTTAGAGTAACTTTCTGTGGGCTTGGGTATGAGCCTTGCCTGCAAGGAGTTATTAATATATCTTCTTCTGTATTATCATTTTCGTTTTTCTTGACTGTATGTGATGTTAAAGTGATGCTCATCTAGTCATCCTTTTGTCTTGCTTTTTAGGTAAGCGAAAATAAAGAAGAATTAAAAGTGAAGCTTAAGGAGGTACTTCGTGAGAAGTCAGATGTTTTTAGCTCTCAAAAACCAGAAGAGGACAAGGTTTGATGATAAGTTTACCTTTGCATATTTATAAGTATCAAAAGCTTGACTTACATAATTCAATTAGCTTCTGCTGAGTTTTTATACATGTTATGCTATATTATTAGATTAGATTGGGAGAACCGGGGTGGAAAGAAAGATACTACGAGGAGAAGTTTTCTGTGAGAACTCCTGAGGAGCTTGAAGCCATACGAAGGGATGTTGTGAGTAAAATAAATTCAAGTGTTATCTAATATATTAGTGCAGGTATTTGCTGTATAACTGTTGGTTAAGCTTGTATATTGTCACTTCTATCAGGTCTTGAGTTACACAGAAGGCCTTTGTTGGGTCATGCATTATTATTATGAAGGGGTTTGTTCTTGGCAGTGGTGAGTTTGTTTTCTCTTATTCTTCTTCAAAGTCATACAGGGATGATATCACATTGTCAATAATGTTGATGGAGATTAGAATCGTGCTACAATCATGTTGCAGAGGATGATCCCTATCCCTATAACCTATAGGGTCAATGAAGTTTATAGGGTTGCCTTCTCAGGTCTGCGGGAAAGGGGTGCCAACACCCCCTTCTATGTATTTTCCCATTTAATAGGTTCATAATGGGACACTACCAAATTTAAATTGATCATCTGGTTGAGTTTCATATATTTGGTAAGAAGGGTAGTTTTATTCAAAGCGTAGAGGGACTCAACCCAAGTATACAAGAAGTATCCAATAAGAAACACTTATTAAAAAAAAAAGTATCCAATAGGAAACACCCAACTAGAGGAAGAAAAAGAACACGATCCTATGAAATCTAGAAAGCTAGAGGAGCATGAGCTGTTGCACGCTTCCTAAGATAAAGAGAATTAAATATAATGACTAGTGATTATAATACTGCTTAGAGTTCGAGGATTACATTCCCGCCAAATACACCGCATCAAACACAAAAGGGACCATTCCCAGACCTTTAATTGCTATGGCCACTGAGGTGAGGCTGTGAAGAAGCTATCAAGTCCTCCAACAATTGGTTCATAACCTACTAAATTTTGAAGGTACAAAATATTGGTGTCCATAGATCCCTGGCCACCTTGCAAGAAGTAAAATATGATTGATCCCCCACTGCCAACTAAGGGTTCAAACTAAATGTATATATGGTTTAAGAGCCGAAACCAATTACTAGAGTAACAGCATATGAATCCTTCTGCTCTGAAAGTGTCATTAGGGATACAGATGAAGATGAAAAGATTTTTTCATACGGTTGAAATTCAACAAGAAATTTATTTATTTTTTCATGCAATTTTTTATTTCCTTAAACTCCAACTTGCACTAATATCCACTATGCAAGGTAAAAATATTAATCTGTAAGGCTTTCCCTAATCTTTTTTGCGCTGGGGCGTTCATTTTTCTTTTGTGGTGTGGATTACTTGCTGGTTATCCTTTTTTCTCTCTTTTTTATATGCTTTTACATATTTGGATCTTTACTCTGACTTCAAAGAATTTATATTGTAGGTTTTATCCTTATCATTATGCACCTTTTGCTTCTGATCTCAAGGATCTTGGTCAGCTGGACATAAGCTTTGAGCTTGGCTCTCCCTTCAAACCATTCAATCAGCTTTTGGGAGTATTTCCTGCTGCAAGGTACAGTAGGCATTCCTATTTATTTTATTTCATTTTCACATATTTTGTAAATTGCCCATCCCTAAGAGCAAACTGTTATTCATTTGCAGTGCCCATGCACTTCCTGAGCATTACAGGAAATTGATGACCGATCCAAATTCACCTATTATTGACTTTTACCCAACTGGTATGCTTTTGGCTAAATTGGGAGCCTGAAACTCATCTTTTTTTGAACTTATATTTAACAAGAATTCTTCCCACACAAAACCTTCATTCTGTTTTTCAGATTTTGAGGTGGATATGAATGGCAAACGGTATGCTTGGCAGGTGGGTATCTGTTTTAATCTGTATATGTTGACAGTGTGATGACTGTTTATAGATTTCCTTTTTCTTACACCTGTATTTGCTATTCTTAAGGGTATTGCGAAATTGCCTTTTATTGACGAAGCTCGCCTTCTTTCAGAAGTCCAGAAAATTGAACATACATTGACAGTATGGTTTTTTACATAAACCAGTTTGATATTCTGTCACCAGTTTTGTTTTCTTTTTAGATACAAATTCATTTTATTATTTTTTGCATTATTTTCTAAGGAGGAGGAGGTTTGGAGAAATAGCGTGATGTTCGACATGCTTTTCGTGAAATTGTGTCATCCTCTCTCTGTATGCATAAGTATTCTTGATGAGAAGTATAAACGATTAACAGACAAAGAACGTGTTAAGGTCAAGGAGAAACTCAAGCCGGAAAAAAGGTTTGCTGTTGTCTTTAAATTGTTCATTGAATATTTATATATATATATATATATATTTTAAAGTAATCAATGTGTACATTTGAGGGCTCACCTTATATTTATTATTTATTAGATCCTTGATCTTGGTTGTAGAACTGCTGTCATTTATTGCATAGCACATTTTGTTGGAAACTTTCATTCAAGTTTCCCAAGTTTTAGAATTGGAACATTTGTAAGAGATCCTTTTGTAAGTTGAAAACTAGGGAAAAAGATTTAGCAGCGATTTTTCAATGACAACTTTTGTGTTGAATACTTGTTTATCCATGTGTTGTCTTCTTGCTTTTAGGAGGAACCGAGCCCTTATTAAGCATTCCCCTCCAAAAACAAGGGAGGAAAAGGGCAGAGAAGTTTCTTTACTTATTATGGTTAAATTGTTGCCACCTAGGAATCAACATCTCTTTCTGACAATTTCGTATTTATTATTGTTTTGGTACAAGCAATATTACACAACCTCCCAACCTCCACGCACCACATTTTTTTAATTTTTTAGTATTTGAATTTTTATTGTTATTATTTTTTTTGTTTTTATTCTTCTTAAACTAATTAAATTCTTCTATTCATTATCCATATATTAAATATTTGATAAAAGAAAAAAATTAAAAAAATTAAAAGAAGTGTGGTGTGTGGAGGTTGTGTGAATAGTAGGAGGTTGTGTATCTTTTTTTGATAACCAGGTTTAATTATATCCTTTCTTGCTTATGCCACTGCGTATATCTTGGTTTATGTTGCAAATAATTGCAATACATCTATTAAAATACAAACTTCAATATATGGTGTCGTACTATTTCCTGATTTATTTTGGGCTACATGCAGTGGTGGAATGAATGGTTATTTATCGCCATGCGCTGGAGAACCCCACCCACCTATTTTCAGGTCTCCTGTGATAGGAATGGAAGATATTATTGACAACCAAGTCATGTAAGCTTTTGAGCACTGATTGCTATTCGATTGAATGAACCATATTATTTATGATCACTGTTGCTCATTTTTTTACTTCATTCTCACTGTTCAGATGCGCTATATTCCAACTCCCAGATATGCATGAACACATCACTCGGCCACCTGTGGGGGTTAATTTCCCAGAGAAGGTATGTGGTTATTGTTGAGGCCTTGTTACGCATCTGTCAAGTCTGTTTCCACTATATTTGTTCTCTTTTTTCCCAGTTTTGGTATGGGATCAAATTTTGTTGTGGATAGAGATGGAGACAAATGGTGGTATCAAAAACAAGTTTCATACCACAACAGGTCTGCATCAAGTTTGCATTGGTTATGGATGAGGATTGATTCAGGATGACGGTGCTTGATACATGCTTTTGCAGATGATGTCGTTTTCTTTCATGAGACTGAGCAGGATTTAATATCAGCTTACAAATTTGGAGTGGTACTGTAAAATCTACAGGTCTTACCATCTTAGGTCTATAGGGGACTAAAAGCAAGCATGTGGAATGCTATTTAAGGGAGATTATGGATGGAGGGATGACAAAATTCAATGGCATATGGAAACTAAAAATTGACAGTTTTCATATGTGGGAATCTGGGATCAGTAATTTATAAGGATGAGTACATTGAGGAGGATGTGGCAAGTTAAGAGCAAGATGGATCAAGTGTAGAAGTGTAATGGTGACTGTAAAATTTAAGGGAAAACTCTATAGGATTGGTATGGAACTAGCTATGGTCTATGTTACAAAACGAGAGTTTTTCCAGTTTTCATTCAGTCCATTGAATTCTGGGAAGTTTGCGGTGCTAATGATAAACAATCACGTTTTCTGCAATCACGTTTTCTGCCTATAGGAATTATAAACACTACGTTATTCTTGTTATTCTCTCATATAAACCACATCCATGCGAAGACCGTTGCAGCAAAACCCAAACATTCTGGTGATACATATCGTACCCCACAGAGCTTCTAGACTTTTTCAGTGTATGTGGATCCATGTTAGCAAGGGAGGTTGCTTTGGTGCGAAAGCCTTGATTGTATCATTTCGGATGTTGGATTAATTTCTCAAGCAATGTTTCTATTCTTCTATATCTGGCAAGGGGAAGGTTTTTCTTGAAAAAATCTGTTATCATGGCAACATTCCATTTATTTATTACTTTGCAAAAGCAGATAACATGGCTGAGTGGGGTGTGGTTTTCTAAGCTTGATATGGTGTATTATGGCAATTTTCATGAAAGTTCTTTTCTTACAGATTGTGAATTTGGGGGATCTAAAACCTGAACC
This sequence comes from Carya illinoinensis, assembly GCF_018687715.1. NCBI lineage: Eukaryota > Viridiplantae > Streptophyta > Magnoliopsida > Fagales > Juglandaceae > Carya > Carya illinoinensis. The sequence goes on from NC_056759.1 coordinate 7,243,156, forward strand.
AGTTTTGTGGCATGAAGATTCTGGAAGGAGGCCATGGGAGAATGGAAGGTATTCAATGATTGTATATAATGTTGACTGATTCACACCGTTTAGACTAACTTTTTGGAAATTCCTTTTTCATGTATATTTTATTTATTTATTTTTTATTATTATTTTTTTCCAGGCAAAACTCCTCGGGAACCACTTCTGGTCGACAGCTTGGGGAGGCAGCTCATCGATTTGTTGCTAACAGCTTACAAGTGAAGGCAAATCCTAATGGGTATGGCAATAAAATGAATGCCCCACCATCTTACCCCATGCCTCATAATCGCCCACGGATGGCTTCCTACCAAAATGAAAGATATCATGATCAGGCATATAACAGAACGCGACCACCAGGAACATTTCACTCTTCTCGAGGACGCCAATTTTCAAATTCCACTGCTAGTCCAGGTTACAATGAGGATGGGTACAATCCACCATATGTCTCACCCGTGGACCGTTATCCCAACAATAGGTCTCACCCTCAGAACTATGAAAGAAATAACCAACCAGTTACCTACAGTAACGGTCAGTACTCCAGGAATGTGACCTATCATCCATCTGGAATTCATCAGAATGGAGGACCCATGTATGCTAGGGGGCAAATGGCACAAGCTCCAAATGGGGTCAGTGCTCATCCTCACCAAGGCGGTCACAACAGTTATCAGAACTACCAATCACCTGGAGGTTCTAGTCATCAGCGCTGGGGTGCTCGGCCTCCAATGACCAACCAGGGCATTCCGAGGGGTTATGGTCACCCTCAACAACTAGGCAACCAATATTCTGTACCAGAAAGAAGAGCAAATAATCGGCCATCCCCACCGCCGCCTGGATATGGGCACAAGTAGACATATTTGCTGCATGTCGCCCTAACCTGTCCTTGCCAATAAATGTGTACAATAGTCACATTTTTTCATTTGCTGTGAGTTGTAACATTAAGTTATTTTTCTATTTGTTTTTATATCTGTAGGCTTTTTTCTCCGTGGTTCCGTTATCTGTTTTTTCCAATTTAAATAGAAATGAAAAAAAAGGTAAATCTCCCTGAAAAACGGCACGAGTATGCATGTATACTTGTGGAACAATTTGACCGTTGAGGTTGAGAGTCCATTATCTGTGTAAACTACAAATTGGAACGAATTCTTCGTTTCTGTCGCCCTTTTTTCATCTTGAAAATGATGCGTTCGTTATCTGGGCTTGGATGAAACAGATCTCGGCGATTTATAAATGTTCAGACATTCTCATTTGGATACGCGTAGCATAATCCCTGCCTGTCTTTTTGTCGGGTTACTGCGATCGTTGTTCGACCACTGAATAATGGCATATATTATTGGCGGAAGTGGATTTCATTAAAGCTATGCTGAGATTTGGTACTTTTGTAACAAGGAGTGGATGGGGAGGTAAGTGCTCTTGGAGAATGAAGAAGGAAACGCTGTGCTGTGCTGAAAGAGGAAAACGTGGTGAGGATGTGCAGAGGAAAAGTTGACTAGGACTGTAAGAGGAAAAGTTGGATAGGAAAGGAGAAGAGAGTTGGGGGCCGGGTGAGGAGTAGCCCATAAACTCTGTAATAGCCATAAGAGGAGAGTGCCATTGATAGCGGAATAAGGAGCCATGGGTCAGTCTCTTAACCTGCCTGGACTCGACAGGAAGGTGGACCACATTATCGGCTTGCTATGGATGACTATGAGATCACTATGTTCGCAGAAAATGACAAAGCCAAAACCAAAATATTATTTATTTATATATATATATATATATATTTAAAGGTACGTTATTGAGGCTTTGCTAATTGCAGTTCACTTTCTTTAGTTGGTTGGAAGCAAAGTGTGTTTTGGACTTTGGAACGTGGAGAGAGTGCAAAAAAACAAAAAACAAAATAATTAAAGAAGTAAAATTGGGTCCAATCAACCGCACGAGTGCGGCACAATCACATCTTGGAATGGTCGGGTGGTGGGAAGGAACCTAGGGGACCGATTATCTGAATCCTTGGGAATAGGAAAGTGCTGGTGCTTTGATCGTGTATTTTTCACAAAAAAAAAAAAAAAAAATTTAATATTATAATGTGAACCCAATTTAATTTAATTATAGAGTCAAATATTCCTTCATTGAGCAGTAGTAGTATCTAATAGATTTGATCATAAATACCTAAAAATAACAAATTTAGTAAACCAGTAATTAATTATTCCATCCTGTTTTCACTTATAGCAAAGATTGAGTTAATGGGGGCCGAGGCTTCTCAAGTTATTTGAGAGAGATCCCTGTGAGTGCTTTTCCCCAAGTCATGTCAAGCAAGAGATCAGAGCGAAAAACAAAGCAATTATGGGGCCGGGGATACAGAGGGGGAGGGGGGCTTTGATTGAAGGAATTAAAGCGGCATACTGATTGATGACCAAATGATGATGAGTGATTAAAGTCATGGAAAATTATTGTGTACCGCCTGTCGGTACCACTCAAGTCTACTATTTGATAAATTTTATTTTTTTACTTAATAATTAAAAAAAATAAAGAAATGATTTTGAATATATTAATATTTAAAAATATTAATTTTTTTTTAAAAAAAATACTTGATAGGCACATCTAGCTGTAAGAGCTGGCGCACGGTAGCCCGACTCGTAAGTCATCAGTGAGGGGTGGTAGCTAGTTCGTCGGACGTAATGATGTGTACGAAGTCAGTCCACATCCACAAAGACTACACAATTATTAATTATAAAGCAATCATGATCCTTTAATGATGATATATCAATACCCATCATTACAAGATTTGTAATGTTTTTATAACGTTGGTATGTGATTGCTATAAAAATAAGAGTAACGTTACGTACAGTCATTTTTATATATTTTTTATATATTTTATTGATATGATTGGTTGGATTAATTTTTTTTTAATATCTAATCAATCATATCACTTGAGTGCACAAAAGAGTACATAAAAATAACTGCATATAAAATTTTTATAAAAATAAAGCTACACTCAAAATGGTTCCCAATTAATTAAATCGATTCTGTTATATATAATTAATTTTATATATTTTATTAATATGATTTGTTAAAATAATTATTTTATATTAAAAAAATAATACATCTAATTATATTAATAAAATATATAAAAAATACATAAAAATAATTACAAATAAAAATTTTATAATTAAATACTATTTTTCTAGTTCTTATAAAATAATATATAGCCAACTGTCCATGTTGCATTCACTTCCCGTCATTTTCAAACAAAGAGTAATAATTAAAGAGCCATTCAAATGGATCATAAATTAAATTATATATTCAGATAATTAAACTTAAAAAAAAAAAAAGAAGAAGTAGATTGGAGATGCATGCAGCAGCTTGTAATAATTTATCTTAAATTTAAAATTCTCATCTCATCATTACAACTTTTTCAAATTCTTATATAAAATATAATAAATAATTTAACTTTTTCTTAACTTTTTCAAATCTTAAAATAATAATAATATTAAAATATAATATTTTAATATTTTATTTTAAACTCAAAATTTTCATCTAACTTATCAAACAGAACATTAAAATTTTTCTGATTTAGGAAATTTCTTTGATTCTTCACTACTTAAAAAATTCACAAGGCAATTAATTGCACACGTCAGTTCAAACCAGTCATACAATTCGGCGCTCGATGGACAATTATCGATCTCTCTTTTTGCCATTAGCTTTTTGGCAGAGCAAGATCAATCAAAATGGGAGCCAGCCATGAAGTAAATATTGGATATATATGATTTTAAGTAAGTTATTAAGTGTATAAATATTATGTAATTATTTAAAAAAAATAAAATTTATGATTAAAAAATTAATTTTTTTATATAAATTTTATATTAATTTATTTTTTTAAATAAACTGTACAGTACTTATACAACTATAATTATAAATATTAGTTCTTTATAATTTTTAAACATTTTATTAATATGATTATTTGTATTATTTTATTTTAATATAAAATAATTATTTTAATTAATTACGTTAATAAAATAAATAAATAATTATTAAAAAATAATTATATATAATAGAATTTATATATAATATAAACTCAAAAAGATCATGCAAAAATGCCAAATTAAGATGATGATGAACACCTGATGTGTCATTTGGCTCCATGCACAGATTGCGATAGGGGTACTCACACCAGAAATTAATTAGATGAATGTATAATGGCTTTCTTTATGGGAGATAAATCTAAGATATTTAGGTCATTTGAAATTCTTGAACCTTCCAAATAAAAAGCTTTTCTACATCAATCACATTTGCAACCAATCTTATCAAGCACAGTTTTATATTACCTACCATGGATTCCCTTAATTGTCAAAGCCTTCGTATTTAAGGGAAAATCATATCTAAATGCATTTAATGATTTTGTCCACTTCGACTACTGTTTTATCGGCCAGGGGAGGAGTTTGTCATTGTGAAACCCATTTATCTCCATTAATACATGATAAATTAAGAAATTATCATGTTACATCTTTGTGGAAATAAGCCAATTAATGTCAAAGTGAAGTAATTAGGGTGGGTGCATGTAAATTAAGCCGGTTCATATATATAATTTCTCTTAAACATTCATTACAATTTCATCAATGCTTCAAAGCAAGCTGCAAATGTATATCTATTTAGAAAAATTTTAAACATAAGTTTATACACTATATTTTTTTTAATTTTTTTAAATCAAATGTTTGGTATATTAATAGTGAGTAGAAGAATTCAATTAATTTAAGAATAATAAATTTAGTTTTTTTTAAATAAAAAAATATGTGGTATGTGTCGTGTTAGCTTATGTATAGCAAAACTCATCTATATGTGATAAGTATTATATGAAAAATTATAAACATAAGCCCACACACCATATATCATATTGTTTTTATTTATTTTACTAAATATTTGGTATGTAAATAATAAATATAAGCGCTCAATTAGTTTAAAAAAATTAAACTCAAACAAATTTAAAAATAAAAAATATATATGATATGGGGTGCATTTGTTCAAATCTCAATATAAAATTAATATTAAAAAATTATATTATAATTATATTTTATTCATTATTATTTAAAATATTTCATCTCATCTTATATTATATGTATAACTAAACGGATTGTAAATTATTAATTACGTACGGGTCTCTGCGCTTTTATTGTATGAATAATCTCAAACGATGCTACAAAAATATAATTAAAGAAAATTACATTATTTCAACTTTCGTTTTCATGATCAATAAATTAATTAGTGGACTGCTTTTGTTTATTTTTATTTAACTAATTAATTTAAAAAACAGTTCGTACTGTTGGAAGTTGGTAACTGAGATGATCTCTTATATATATGCAAGTGGAGGTAATTAATAAAGCTATTTTTCACGATAAGGATAAAATTTTAATATATATATATATATAAACGTCGTCGTCATGAATATCAACGTGAATTTCATTGTACATACATGCACAGTCACGAGACGGCCAGAAAACGAGAGGTGTGAATTGTATGTATTTTGTGGCTCTGCATGACTTTGCTATATATAATGAATGATATAAGGATTATTTAATAAAAAATATATAATAAGATAAGAGTGAAATAGAAACGTGTTATATAGAAATTATATATATATATATATATATAAGGAATGCTTTGGATTTCGAATTCAAATCCAAATTGTGTCCTCAAATCTTTTTTTTAGTTAGTGATTAAGGATGTATATTTTTAATGATGTTGTGAAATTTTTTAAAATAAATTTAAGAATATAAAAAAATTACATTCTTTGAACATTCGGACTAGATCCCTCTGAAATGTAGCAGTACCCTCTATATACATATATATATATATATATATATTGAAAGGACGCAGGGATTAATTATCACAACGATATGTACCATTTCCCCATACTTTTGGGCTTCGTCTTCCTTTCTTAATTTCCAAGTTTCTTGAACAAAAACACGTTCACGTTTCTCCCTCTCTCAGCACAAAAAATACGAAAACCCAAAAAAGGACGCGTTACAAACTTTGGTGGTGCCATATAACTTTCTATTTATGGAAAATCAACAGCAGCAGCGCCAGCTTCAGCCTGCCATCATGAAATCAAGGTTCAGACGTGTCTGTGTCTTCTGTGGGAGCAGCCCCGGCAAGAGTCCTAGCTACCAGATTGCTGCTATTCAACTCGGCCAACAACTGGTGCCTCCATTATATAACCTCTCCCTCTTTTTTTTTCTTGCTGTGAAACCTGTTTTTGACTCGGAACATGTGGCACGATTTCTCTTTACCATGTTTGCACAGAAGCAGGATTTATGCAAGTTCTAGCCGCTTCTTACAGGAACATTGTACGCGATGTTATTCATGAAAAATGAAAGATTTCAGATACCAAGAAGCACTCTTAGTACCTGATGTTTATGTTTTTATGATGCCGGTATTAAAGGAATTGAAATCAGAGACACCTAATTTTTTGGCATCTTTTTGTCTTATTTAACCAAAATAAGTTCCAAACTCTAGTAGTAACTGTGTTAGTAAGAATTTCGGAGTGTTCGAGGACGAAAACGTGGCAGAGTAAAACAGAGATCAGATACAGTGATCTCTGTTTTGGTATCCCCTGTTTTGTTTTCTCTTTCCTTCGTTGGATGAATACTAGTGGGAAAAGAAGAAGAAGAAGAAGAAGACAAAACATAAGAAATATAAAAATGTATTTGAATTGAATAATATGCATTTGATTCATTATCATATAAATCAAGCACTTCGGTTATTAACCCTAAGAAAACATTGCAGGTGGAAAGGAACATTGACTTGGTCTATGGAGGAGGGAGCATTGGCTTGATGGGTCTGGTCTCCCAAGCTGTACATGATGGAGGTCGCCATGTGTTGGGGTACCTTCTCTCTCTCTCTCTCTCTCTCTGTGATCTCTCTGGGTTTTAACATTTCTTTCTTCTTCTTTTTTCCTCGCAGAGTAATTCCCACAATTCTCATGCCAAGAGAGGTACTTGATGGTCAATTAATATTTCAGCAAATAGTTCATAATTTGGATAGTTGGGGATATGAAAAAGAAAGATGGGTACTGTGGTGGTGTATGATTTCAGATAACAGGAGAGACTGTGGGAGAACTAAGAGCAGTGTCAGGCATGCACCAACGCAAGGCTGAAATGGCTCGTCAAGCCGATGCTTTCATTGCCTTGCCAGGTTCTATCTTTCTCTCTTATATATATATATATATATATATATATATTATATCCTCCATCTGTTCATTTCTTTATTTATTCCCGTATTTGTCGTTGTAAATGCACAATAATATCGTCTAGTGGTCGATAAAATCATTATTCTTTTCTTTACATCATGTATCTACTACATATGACAATCATTCAAGGCTATAACAAAGTAACCTACTGCTGCAGGTGGTTATGGCACCTTGGAAGAACTGTTGGAAGTCATCACTTGGGCTCAATTGGGAATCCATGATAAACCGGTAACATTTCAATTTTCTCTGTATCTGTTCAAACAACATTCGAGCCATGTTATTCACAGTCCTCTACACCACACACTATCTACATGTCATAATTTGATTTATAAGATTTAAATTTTAAATTTTATTTCTTAAATCAAGCATCTCTTTATATATGATTTTTATGTGTGTGTATATTCGATTTTTTTTGGATAAAAATTATGATTGGTAGCAGGTGGGGTTGTTAAACGTGGACGGATACTACAACTCACTCCTCTCATTCCTAGACAAAGCAGTCGACGAAGGATTCATAACTCCCACTGCCCGAAACATTATCGTCTCTGCTCAAACTGCCCAAGAACTCATGCACAAGCTTGAGGTACTGCTATTTTCGACAGTACATAATTTCACGTTCATGGTCCATGAATTGTGGACTGTAAATATTTCCTATATTAGCATTAATGCTTGTATCTATTTCTTTTCTGAATTAAACGAACTAATTGGAACGTTAAAAGATCTCAGTTAATGCAGCAAAATGAACTGGTTTGAGCCGTCCATTCATTCCAGCCCTAAGCACTGATCATCTGGCGTGAGAGATAGAGCAACAACTGGACTGGGCAACAAAGTCAGGATCGAATTTCTCTTTGACCTGACCTTAGACGTTTACGATTATTGTCCATAGGTTTTAGCAAATTTCTCCATCATCTTGTGGATGCATGCCACCACAGTTCTTCAAAATAGCTGTGGATCATAAGCATGACAATGATTTTTATGTCAAAAGGTTCAAAACCAATGGTTTTTAATACAGCTTTAGCATGTCGGTATACATCTCTTGTATCTCTTCTCTTCTCCATGATTTGATGGGTTGTTTAGAAGTAGCTTTCACCGAAAAGAGAGTTTTGGGAATGGAAAGTGACTCAATTCTTATAAATGTTCAAGAAAAAACAATCTGATATTCAATTCTCATATATATTCCTATGTAAATCAAGACATAAAAATAAATAAATAGTAGTAAAAGAGGAATAACAGTCCCTCCTTGACCAATACTAAAGGTAAAGAGATAATAAGAATTTGTCATCTGCTCATTGAGTTACTGTAGCAGTAACATTTTGTTTTATTCATCGAGAAATTTATATAAACGACAATGTTTAGGATCTAATTTTTGTTTGGCTTTTGAATTCAGGTAACTTGGGAAATTTGATCCCACAACTTTCCTAGACCCTACCACAAACTCGAGGAGGACCAGGGAGAAAGTGACTCGTGTGCATGGAGGTAGGGGAAAAGTAATGGTGGAGTTTGGGGAGAGAAGATGGCCCTTGTTTTTATGTGTGGGTGTTGCTCAGCAATTGAAAGTTGTACATGTACGTAAGGGACACTACTGAATATGGCATTTGCAACTTGGAGGTTTGACTTAATTTGGACAAAAAAGGGGAAGGAATCTCTTTTCATTTCTCTGATGTCATTCTTCCTTAAAAACTCCTGTCGGCTGTCAATGTTAATTCTATTTAGATATATAAGCATAATGCCATGGAACTGTTGGAAGGCCTATGTCGGCTGTCAATGTTGATTATTTGGAATTATTGCTTGCAAAACTTATGATCCATTTTGGTACGATGGAAATGGGAGATTGAATTAATCTCTCTGTTTTTCTTTCTATAAGAGGAAAAATAGAAAAAAATTTCAAGAAGTTGGCCCAAGTGGTGAAAGATTTGGTCTTGGGGTATCACTCCCTTCAAAGTTAAAGGTTTAACACCTCATGAGTGCAAACAATCATTCGGAGCCATACCTCTTAGTGAAAAACTAGTGATTTAACCAATTTCGTATAAGAAAACTTTTAAGGATGTGCTGTACGAGACCAAAATTTACTTTGTAAGGGTGGATCCGAAAGTTCCTTGCCTTATAAAGGTCCCCGACATAAAAATTTAAAAACAAGAAAAAAATAAAATAAAATAAAAAAAGAGAGAGGAAAGGAGGGTGATAATATTTTGGTCCTTTTTAACCTTTAATTCTTTTAAATTAAGAAGGAAAAATTGAAGAGTGGCTTAGATTTCCAATTGGTTCCTCAAATTGTTATTCAAACTTAGGATTTCATACTGATGTAACAGAAAAATAAGCACATAAAATAAATCTTACAACATTTATTGTCGACCATGTAAACTTTTGGACAGCATTAGATACTTAATAAATGCTATATCATCTACTTCATGGGTCTATCTTTCTCCCACATATATAAGACTTGAGTTATTGAACAAAAATTTGAAGACAACTTTTCCCGTCCAGATTTTATCCTCAATGAAAGGCAGTAACATGCTAATATTATTGTTTCTTGCATCGTCACATTTGCTGCTCTGCAATCTTTTATGGAAGATGGAACATACAAACAATAAAAAATAAAAACAAAAGAAGACAAAATTACACCAACAACAGATTGATACACAATCACTGCAAAATAGAAGCATATCTGACGCTTACTAAAACAAATGACTAGGAAAGCTCATCAGATTGAGCCAAAAATCACATCTCACCCGTGTAAAGCAACGAATTTAGAACTTTTCAGAGGAACAGGTCAAGTAAACGGCTAGATATAATACAGACATCCAGTAGTTATTATCTACTAAAGCAGCTTTAAGTAAAGGATAGAACTGCTGATGAGGTGGTGACCAAACTCGATAGGAGGCCAACAATGACCGCACTATTATATGTAGTTGGTTCCCCTTGCATGGAGTTGTTCCGGGAGTCGATGTAAGTTTCGTTTTTGAAAGGCCCACCAACAAGTCCTCCAATGGCTAAATTTGGATTGGGTTCATCAGAGACAAGCCACTGGAACCCATCAGTGCAGCCAGTCTTTGCATCAACTGGAATTGAAGCTCCCCTATGGTGCACATATTGCGGGTACTTGTCGCCGTAACCCACAAGAAAACTCATTTTCAGAGGATTGTCACCCAAGACATAATCAGCCTGGTAAAAATGGACAGAATACTCGGATGTAAGCAATTCCTGGAGTGTCATGGTTATCAAGTGCTAAGATCTATTGCCTCTAGGAGATCTCTAGCACAGACAAAAAGGATTTGCATACCTGCGATTTGGCAAATTTCCGAAGATCTGCTGGGGAGAAGGAATCTTTATCGCATGAGAGCTTTGCAGTTCGGGATGTAAGCATGTAATCACTGTAAAGAGCAGCTAAGAATGCAGAAGCGACAGGATGCTGCAAAGAGTTCCATTCACTGACCCATATAAGACGACCGCCTGCATCAAGGAAAGCATAATGGCATCAGATGCTAAGAATGCAATTGGATATTTCAATACACAAATAAGACACCCAAGTTCTGCCTGAAGCATACTGATTACTTCCTAGGAAAACTGGGGTGATGCTCAAAAATCCAAGGCTCATAAATGTTTTCTCTTCCACTCAAACATGTATTTGATAGCTTGGAAATGTTTGGCATCTTGGCTGTCTTAAGCTCTCATGTATCTCTAAGCTCTCCTGTATCTCTAATTCTCATTGCCATAAGGCAGTGAATCACTTGGATGTGTATGACTTAATAATCAAGTTAAATGTTTACAGGAAAAAATAAATCCCAATAATTACTCAAGTCATTTAACAATAATGAGTGCCAATTATTCGCTTTAGCAGTCTCTAGAGCCACAGCCACCAGTTATGCGTTCATTTTTATTTTTTGGTCTATTTCAGAGGTCAATTAATCATCATCCATTTGTTCTCTGATATCTTTCTTCTTAGGGTTCTGGTATTTAATGACAAAAAATTAGATGTCCCACTAAATAGGGACAAGATGGAACAACGTGGGAGGACCTAGAAAAGCCATTGCATGTTTAAGTGATGTAATTGCTGGCTTAAGAAGAAGATTTAGTTTAAACGATTAATCATGATGGAATGAGACCATTCACTTAAAAAATCAATGCAAAAAAAAGGGAAGAGGGGGCTTTTTGGGGGGGGGGGGGGGGGGGGGGGGGGGGGGGTGTAGAAGGATAGAATAGAGAAAATATGTGCATGATTATCCTAAGTCTAATTGCAAATGTGGAGAAGATTACTTTCAGTTCTGCTCTCTGTTGCTGTTGGAGAATCTGGTAGGAGGCCGCACATAACAGCCTCAGCTGTCTTTCTGTACATTTGAAGACCAGATTTCTGTGAGTTCGAGATGTCTTTGGAGCCAAAGAAGCTTAACCTGGACAACAGAACCTGCATCAAAATTGTAGACCCATTTAACAAAGTTGAGAAGAAGAATACGCTATTCATGGCTTTACAATATCTCCAAAGACTAATGTAACTCTGTTTTATATAAAATAGTGCTATTTAGGAAGGTAAAAATAAATCATTGGATTTTCTCAACTTCAACATATGCCTCAAAGAAGTAACGCAAAGCCAAATCAGTAAACACTTTTTCAAAAATAGAAGGTTGTCACATAGATTTCAAATCTCAAAGTACAGTTTCAGAAACATGTCCCATACCACAGTCTTTATTCATTAAGTAAGTGTGTGTGTGTGTGTGTGTAAAGACAACAGAAGGGTTGTTCCAGATATATGGCCTGAAACATCTCAAATGTCAATTTGGTTAATTTTTTATGTGCTTATCAGCAATGTGTTAAAGCTGTTTTAGCTTGCTATTGAAAACTCTCTCTCTCATGGTTCACACATAGTTTCATGCGTCAGTTGATAATTAAGGCTTGCCTGTCAGGAGTTTCTCTCAATCATAGAACATGGGAGATTTCACTTATATCAGTATGAAATGAATAATAGAAAAGGGTGTGTTTCCTCCACAAAATAGCTTTCTTAGACAATTATGATCCCAGATTTTATGAGTTTTGCTGATGGTTGGTTGATCCACTGCATGAATATAGAACTAAAATGATTTTTTTTCATTATTGGCATCAAGTAATGACGGTTGAGACCATGGTGTGCAAACTACATATGAAACTAGAACAGATGTACAAACTTTATGTTATTTTATTTTTTTGATAAGAAGCAATCACATTAACTAGGAAGCGCTAGACAGATGTACAAACTTTATGTCCTACAAAATACACGTGTACATTTGCGTGTGTAATCCTAGCTAGGTATTTCTCTTGTACAGTGTGCTGTGTACTTGAGCTATGCCTGTTTCCTTTATGAATAAATAATCTTGATTACCTAAAGGGAAAAAAAATTGGTCTATACATAAATCTTACACAAGGAAGCTTACACATTGATGTGGTTTAATATAATCAATCATATTGTAAAACTCTTTTTATTGTAAATCACATTACATTAAACCACATCAGTGTGTAAGCTTCTTTGTGTAAGATTTGTGCGTAGACCTAACACTTCTAAAAAAAAATATGCATGCGCGTGTGCGTGTGTACCTGGGTTCCTGCAAGCTTGTTATCCCAGCTAAACCAGGTTGGACTTCCCCATTGAGCAAAGGCTTTTCCATTATGTTCCGTCACATACTGAAGGTATGATTGATCCCCTGTAGCATGATAGAGCCAACTAGCTGCCCATAAGAGCTCATCTCCATATCCAGTTGAATTGTAGTAGGTCTGGACGTCAGGGATGCTAAGACTATAAGAATGTCTATATTTGTCAGCAAAAGTAAATAGTTGTTGGGCATGCTTAAGGAGTTTGTCAGAGTAAGCTGAATCAGTTTTCTTAAACACCAGAGATGCTGAAGCCATTGCTGCTGCAGTCTCAGCTGCAACCTCTGTTCCTGGAGTAGTTGTGTTTATCTGCGTGAGTGGCCTCTTCTCGGTCATGACTTCAGGCCTATCCCAACATTTGTGATCTGCTTTGGAATCACCCACCTGGTCCAAAATTAAAAGTGAATTAAGAGACACATTTCAGACGCTTCATTGTCATTCCAACAGGGAAAAAAATTCAAGCCCAAATACGAGTGCTTTTACAACAATGCTTCATAAGACAGTGAAATGAAACATACTTCTTCAACAAAACATTTGGATCTCATGCCAAGCCATGAGAACACCACCAAGAATGCCAAAAACAAAAGCTACTATGATCTTGCCAAGTACTAAATCAAATCTGTAAAATCTCAGTTTACTAACATGGGATCATGGAAAACTATCACCAATTGGAACTCCAGAACACACAGCTAAACAAAATCACATAGCTTAGAGTTGAAGGTTATAGCAACCTGAATGTAGAGAACATTTTCAGCAGGGTGGGCGTTGATGAAGTAATCTGTGATCCACTTGAGCGAGTCTTTAGCAGGTTCCAACTGATTCACAGTGTCCATTTGATCTCCATACTCGAGGATAGCCCAGGACAACACTGTAGCAGTGAAGGCCATTGGAAAACCAAACTTCATGTGATCCCCAGCGTCATACATTCCTTTTGACAGATCCAAGTCAGCTGCGCTTCCATCTTTCAAAGCCGAATCTCCTCTCCAAGATATCCCGTTATCTACCAACTTGCCAGCTACAAAAAGCGAAGCAGCACACCCAACTCAGATTAGCACCAGAGGAACAAGAATGAAACAGTATGATAATTGGAAATGTAAGGTAATAACCACAACTTACATTTCCGACCCCCGCCCCCGCCTCACCCAAAAAAAAAAAAAAAACAGAGAGAAAAATAAAATAAAGATTGAAAAACATCATAGGAAGCAGACTGTAAGGTGTGAACTTTACCAGTACGGCTTTCTGTCTTAAACAACATAAACACCAATGATAATAACTAAATCTAAAGCTCATGTCAATTTTCAGATCTTCCTGAGTGCTACGAAGTGATTATACTAAAATTACTGAATGTAATGAATAATGAGCACGAAATAATGCTGCCATTGCAATGCGAAACAATTACTGCGTGGAAGGGAATGAGAGAGTAGTCCTCACATTTTTGTACGTCGAAGAATTGCATAGCGGTCTTGAGAGCGTCGGCGTATTTCTTGACAGTCGCGCCTGGAGGACCCGGCACCGGAGCCGCCTCATCTGAGCCACCCTTTTTTTTTCTTACGGTGATTACCACCGCACCGACAACGAGGGCCAAGATTACTAGAACCAGAAACCAACCGCACCAGCCTCTGGACCTCGATTTCTCACCCATTGTTACGCAATACCGGCTCTACAGTGCAATTCAATCACTTATAAAATACGAATATTGAAGGCCTAGATCTGACTCAACCCGAACACAATGTACGAAAGCGTTCTGGGCCCTGGCGGACAATAGAGGTTCTGGAGATTAGAAACAGAGCTTCGGACCACCGAAACGAAGAACCGGACCCTGATCTGAACAATGACTCCTGTCTCTTCTCTTCTTTTTCTTTTTTAAAAACAAAAGTGAGAATATGGTTCGTTGGACAGGACTGGAACACCGAAGGAGGCAGTATTAAAAATTGGTTTTCTATTTTGTTATTTTTCTGGTCTTTTGAGGTCTAATGGAGTGACGGAAATGACCCTGACATAGTTTACGAGGTTGGGTGGAGAATATTGTTCCTTGTGCGGAGAGATTTGTGCAAAAAGGGAAATTTGCTGAGTAGTCGTTATCTAACTGATTTGGACCGTTGAACTGTCCACCGACAAGATGGTGGGTTGACATATACCGTTGATCTTATTCAAAAAGACCCAGTGATTTTCGCTAGTCCGCAAAATAACCCCACCGCAAAGGATTCCCGTAAATGGTGATTTTTTTAATTAAAGTTACGAAAGGAAAATATTCTAGTTATAAAAAAAATTATATAATTTTTTTTTTTTTTTTTATAAATGTTCGTGACTTTATATCATTTACAATACAATAAAAATAATTTTATAATTTAATAAATCACATCAATTTGTAACATTATTTTTATATAATATATTTACGGATGTAAGAGTATTCTGACCAAAATAGTTCTCTCTCTGGCCAACCAGATTGTTCATATGCTCTCCACCTTTTTTTAGGTGGTGGAAGTTGTTTGTTTCATAGATAATGCATCTCATCTTTGCTGCCAACCAGTGTTTTGCAACCTATTTATGCTTTTTTATATTCAACATCTTTTTAACCCTCATCCTTTCAAGCTTTTACGAATGTTTATTGCATCTGATAGTTCTCTCATTTATAACTGAGTTGTAATCAGAATTGTACATTAGATAAGGCATGGAGAACAATTTGGCATAATGTTTAAGAGGTGGATACAAACAAAAGTAGGGGAATGCTGATTTCTTCAGCTTCCTCTTGAGTAATAAGTTAACTAGGCAGTGTATTGAAATCAAAATCACTGCTATATCTCCCTGTGGCTCAGTCATCATCTTTGAATTCCCTGTTCATAGAAAATATCACTCTGTCAAAAATAAATCATGAGTGTTTTCTTCGTAACTTTCTAGGCAAGTAAGCCAGACAGACACCCCAATGGGATTGAACAATGTCCTTTCCGAGGTGCCATTCAGTTCCTCTTTCATAACTGAGAATTGTAATCAAAACTATCTAACAAAGTAAAGTATGTTGTATCCGTTCCATTTTAATGGTTGTGCAGGAGAATAAAAACATCATTAGATGTGTACATTCATACCTGCGATCGAGGTATCGAGGTTGTATACCACTGCCTTGACATGTGGTACATGTCAATGAGCCGACGCCATCACAATTGATGCATCGAGAGACTTCCTTCTCGTCCCCACCAAGATCTACTGTCACTGAGCCACTTCCCGTGCAAAATCTGCATTTCTCTGGGGAGGACATCCATTTTTATGAGAGTAGAGATCTGAAACAGCCATCTCTACTTCAAAAATAACAAGACAATCATATTAACAAACACTATCTGCTCCCAGTGTCATGTCAATTAGCTTAATGTTGCATAAAAATTTGTGAGTTCCATATGGAATTGCAGTTGAATAACTGTCCTTCCTTTTGTAACTATTTGGTAACTAGATTGTGAGTTTGCCCAATTGAGCCAACCTGGTAATGTATTTTAGAACTAAAATCCAGCTTCAAAGAGTGATGTGCCATGTCCATTAAACTTGGACAAGTGAAACAGTTTGTTTAGTCAAAGCATCCTGGGGCATTTACAAATATCCGTAGCTGCTCACTTAAGCATTCAATTGGCTTGAACCGATGGATAGTGCTAGCAAGCTGCTGGGCGCACCACTAGTGCATTTCAATTTCTTTTTCTTTCAATATTTTTTTAACATTTTTTATCCCAAAAAAAAAACAATTATACTAATAGTTACTTCCTTAACCATCGAAATTAAAAAAAATTAAAACACTCGGGCGATAATTTGAACGGCTCTACTAGCATTTTACTGAACCGTTAGTAGACTAGAAAGGAAAAACGGACCGACGAGGATTCTATTTACAATCTCTCCACCCATGTTTTACCAAAACAGACAATTCACAATTCGAATCAATTGACTATTTACTTACGCGCTCCGGTGCCATTGCAGGGAAAGCATGGCTGAGTGTTTTCTCGCTGTGCCTGCAGCCACATAGAAAAGCCTCAAAATTCCATTGGGTCAAAACAAAACAGGATTATCCATTTAGCATAGTGGGCGGGGTAAAAAACACCTACAGCATTATCAATTTGGGTTTCATAGAAGACTGGAATGCCAATCCCAACTGCAACGCTCACAAGCCCAACCGATATTGCCACTACCTGAACCCGATATTTCCCAAGTCACTGCAACGCTCACGTTATAGAGAGAAAAAAGGAACGCCAAGAAGATAACATGAAAGTAGGTGGAGAAAGAACCGTGTTTTGATCGAGATCAATAGCTCGAATGCATGGATAGGACGCTGGGGAGCGTTGATTTCTGCTCGCGGGTCTGTAGGAGAGAAAAGTAGTGGAAGAGAGCTTGAGAGGGCGACGAAGAAAGGGAGAGTGGAAACGAGGGAGCGAAGGTGCTAGTGACATTTCTCAGTTTCGCACTCCAATTTTGTTCTTGCGTCCTGCGTCTGCGTCCCCGTCCCTGACAGTTGACACGCACGGTGCGAGAGGCGGTGTTAAAATTGAAGTCCCGGGGCTGTGGTGTGTGTGGATTCGGATAACGTGGGGTAGGAAGTAGGAGTAGACGAACATTAACGACCAGACAGTTTGTGAGACATTCGCGTATCACTCAAACCACATTTGTGGGCTCAAAATTTATAGGAGCCCAATTTGTTTGTGACCTCAAAGGAGCTCAAGGTTTCATGGCACAGAACTACACCAATACCTAAGTTATATGGTTTCCAACAAGCTGGACCTGGGTTCAGACTTCAGCCCAATGCCTGCCTCCTAGTCATTATTTCGATTTAACGCTAAAAGAAAAAATATTTGTAAACTCATTTCTTAGGTACTAAGTGTATAAATGATGTGTTAATCTTTCACACCAATTAGTATAATTCTTTACAATTATAAGTCTGTAATAAATTATAAGTTTATATATCTCTTTATATATATAAAATGGTTATGAAACGGAAATTTATTGTTTTAACGGAGCTACAGTAATTTTAAATGTTTTTCGTTAACTTGCCGTTAAATCCGCTGGCCATTGACTTCAATTGTCTCATTGGTTTTGGTTGTTGTAAAAGAATATTTATGAGGAAGGAAAATAAGGCTTCCGGCACCGAGTGCCTCTTCGTATTCATCGCTGTTGTTTTGTCTTCTGCATGAGAGTTCCAGTTCCCGATGTGCTTTGTCAATGGCTTTTGCCAAGCCCCATAATCTCCTTCGGAGTGTAGTCTCAAAGAGAGAGAGAGAGAGGACTGAGAAAGCACTAGAAAATTCGAGTTCATTTTTCGGTAAAGTCGTCGTAGAGGAATGGATCTGTGGGCCGTTCGTGTCAATAACACCACTCGAACCCCTCTCTTGCTCAGAAACTCGTTTCCTGAGAAACCCATGTCTTGGAACCTCGGAAGAAAAACCACTTCTTCTGCCAAAGTAGAGAAATGGGGGTTGTGTGAGATCAGAGTTTTGAGGAGACCCAGGCTTTGCACTTCTTCGTCTTTGTTGTCAGAGTTATGGCGAAGAAGAATCACAAAAATGGTATGTGGTCCTTTTTCCCTCTTAATTTTTTTTTTATATTTTATTTCTATGCTCTAGAGTTCGCGTGCAATCAATCCTATTTAGGCTTTGTGTGAAAATTACCTTCTTGTTTTTTAGATATGGATACATGCTGTGAAGTGGGGATTGGAAATTAGGATCTTGATGGGATATGTTTCAGTTGCCTGCAACTCTTTTGGTTATGGAGGTATGTTGTTTTTTAGATGGGCAGCTTTGGAAACCTTGATGGTGCCTCTTTGTTCTAATTCTTTTAGCATTGCAGTTGTCCATGGGTGCTACATTGGGAACAAAGGAGATCATGATTGCAATTTTTAAAGCTAGATATTTGTGAACTAAGCGCCATTGGGATTTGAATAGCACCAACAATGAGTAGTAGAGACGATTTCATTATCATTTTCTGCTCCAACATTGCCAAAGTTAATAGGCCGCACTATCTGGCTTATCTGGATTTTTGTGGAACAGTAGCAACAAATTCTCTTCCCTGTCAGTCCACTGGTGTCTTGAAAATACATTGTGATGCTTTCATTAAGATATTTTCTTTATGAATTTAGGTTGCATTTATAGGCTGGAATTATATATATTGACATGATATTTTTCTTTGTTGAACTGCTAAATATTTATGGCTTTTTCATTTATCCGATTGGATATGGTAACTTTGTGGAAGAGGCATCAAGGGCTCTTGGATCAAATTTGGTAAAAGGAACGTGTGGATTTAAAATGGGTTGTTTCTGGAACTTTTGCAGATCTCGATCAAAATCCAAATCTTCAGTGCCTTCGGTATGTTTTCTATTTCTGTTTGAACAATTATTTTTGTGATTCTGAATATTAATAGGCCGATTAGAAATGTTGCAACATGCCCTCATTTAATGGGTGGCTGGATCATTGGTACAGAGATATGGTACTGGGATATTTTAATTATTAGAGCCTCATCTAACTTGGTAAGTTTTTTAAAATGTTCTTGAAAGTATCGTGATTGAATAGTATCTATATTACCTGCTATTTTAACAGACTTGTTCTATTAATCAATGTCCAGTCCTATAATCTTGGTATTGGATTTAGTTCGACCTTCTATTACATATTTTTTTAAAGAAAACACTTCATCTTACCTCTTTTTCAACGTCTGAAACGAAAGAGTAAAAGCCCAAAGAGGCACAGGGCAAGCAATAGCGTGAGCAAGAGCAAGAGTTTATCCAAGTCTCCTTACCCTTAATAATCCTTTTCTGCTCATTGATGGAACCATATTACTATCTTATGTCAGCATCTTTGTTTTATTGTTCTTTGTATATGTATGTGATATTTTCTACTTGTATATGTAATAGTTTCAACTTGTATATGTGTGTTGGCTTTGACAAGAATGCTTATTGCAAACTTGTTTGGCAGGTGAGATCCGATTGCAGCTGATCAGTCGATTCCTGAAGATTCTATGAGTGTGCCTTTTTATTGTTGAAGAAACCTTTACGAATAAAGTATCCTAGGCAAGGAATAGCAGACCTATCATGGGTAGACTTTAGACTGGATTTTGTGGTTGTTTTCTAAACTGTCAAAATGATTTGTAAATCTTATTGAAGCCTCTAGATTGAAACTTGCACATTCACCATATTTGTATTGCATATGACATTTGCTAAATTTCAACTTTTCATAATTTTAGGGCGTTGGATATTGATACCTTGGCCCCTTTCTTTATGCAAACCATATGCTATAATCATTATCATTTTTAAAATTTTCTGTGTATACAGTTAAGGATTTATTGATTGCTCTAAAATGTTCCATGAAATTACTCTGCTTCGTGGTGACCATGTTTGTCCCAAATATTCTATAGCGTGATTTTAGTGTGGCCATGTTTGTCACCAACATCCTATTTAGGCTTTCAGTCTCCCAAAATAACTTGACCTTGGGACAACAACAATTTTTAGTTCTTCGATCCATATGGTAGACTTCTCTTCATCTTTTGTATACCTAGGAGATTGATTAGATTAGGAAATCTGGTTTCTAAAGGTATTCTTGATTACAAATTAATGAATGAATAAATAAAATCAACCTATTAAGAAGATTGGGCAAGCCAACTAATTTGACTGGTTGTTTGGAATGAGGTACCGAAACTCTCTCTCTTGTTTGGGAAGCCAACCATGGCATAATGTGGGTGTCTACCCATTGAACTGTGTCTACACCTATCAAAAATTTTTACTGTCTCTCACTTAATTTTTTCTAAAAAATCATATTATTTTTACTAAAACTTTTGCCTCACTTAATTAAGCAAACGTGCTTTGCACGTTGTTCCTACCTAGTATATATAAAAAGTGTGTATAAAACAGAATTTATTGTTTTAACAGTTTTTTTTTTTTATTTTTTCATTAACTTTAACTAATGTTCGTCTAAACGTCCGAATGCAAAGTTGGATGAAACTCAAAGGTCAAGTGACTAAAAAGTGATTAACAGTGGTATCCACATTATTAACCCAAAAGGCCCAAATCTAAAAAGTGATTAATAAAAATAAAATAAAATAAATAATAAAAATACTAATAAATAAATTAAAACACACTAATTTTTGAGATCTCACATTTCGCATCGTTAGTCAAATTGTCTTCAAATTAAATTTACCTCATAAGTCAAATAAAACAAATCTTTTTATTTTCTAATCTATCAAAACATGTAATTATTAAATTTCACTAACTTATTATTATTCAAAGATATTTCTTATAATTTACTTTATATATATATATATATTAAATTATGCATTAATTAATTTTTTTTATTAAAAATCATATTTCTTTTATTAAAAATATTATTCCATCCAACTAAATTAACGTGCTTTGCACGTTGCTCTAACCTAGTATATATACAAAGTGGCTATGTAACGGAAATTGTTGTTTTAACTGCTTTTATTATTTTTCGTAATTTTTTTTTTTTAAATTTTCCGTTAACTCCATTTGTTAGCCTCGAAATGTGGTTTGAATTACACTCCTCTTGATCCCATCAATATACCCGCTCGCAAAGGCCACAACAGATATCAGTGACCCATATGAGATGACATCCCTCGCCAAGAGACACTGTCAGTGGCATGTTATGATTTAAAATGGACCAAACAAACAGTTAGATTGTTTAGGAATTAGGACACCTACAAAAGTTTCTATTCTATCTATCCTATTTAATTTGTTATTTTATTTTTTATATTCAATATTTCTTATAAATATCATTTTAATAATATCGATTTATAATTAATATCTATTTATTCTTAGATTTCTTTTTATTTTATTTTATTCTAAGATATAATTCTATTTCTAATTCATTAAAAATATTTAATAATATTTAAAATTAAATAGAATCTATTTAATATAAAAAATTTTGAAAAAATAGAAGGGTGATTAGAATGAATGATTCATAAATAATATTTGGATGTGAAAAGACTATACACCCTTTAACTCAATTTATTGGCAAATTAAATTAATCATGGCTATAATGCAATTGTTTTTTCCTCGGAACCCAAGGTAATGGGAGCATCTCGCCCTCAATCCTCATTCATGTCATGAGCCACAAAGGCACCACATGCCTCCTTTCATCTACACCATCCCAAAATGGCGATAGAGATAAGCTGGTTGGGAGAGAGAAATGGTGAGATTTATTTATTGTGAGAGAAAAAGGGATTGAAAGGGGTAGAAAGAGACGAGAAACAAAAAAATAGGGGGTGGGTTGCAGAACCTATGAGAAGGGAAGGGTTGGGGAAGAAAAAGTAGAGAATGAGAGAGAAATGGCTTGAGGAGAGAGATGTCATGAAAGAGATGGGTTCGTATCATCGTGATGGGTTTGACCTTAAAAAAAGTCATGTTAGTGGGGTGTGGAATAAATACTAAGTGATGTATAATATATATCTTATTTTCATATAACATATGTGTAACACTTGTCTTTTATATAAATTTTATTATTTTATATAACATAAAGACTATTTACTAGAATTCACATTTTTCCCCTATGCCTTAAATTATTAATTGAAATTAACTTTTTTTCTATGAAATATATGATTTTTTTTTAAATAATCATTTTACCCAACTAAGCAAACGTTGTTTGCATGTTGATTGTGTCCTAGTGATAATTAATATGTTTACACATCAGCTGATAAATAGCAAAATTCAAAGGAAAAAAGTAGGCCAAAAATTGAGGATGCTATATGTCTTAATCTATTAAGGCTCCGTTTGGTTTCATTTTCACATATGGTTTTAATTCATCTCATATTATCTCAACATTAAAATACTATTCAAGTACAAACATTTTTCAATTTTAAATTTTCAACATGTTCATCTAATTATTACCACTTTGCTAAACTTTTAAATAAAATACAAAAAAGAATTCAACTTTTTCTATCACATTTTCCAAAATTTCATAAAATATATTAACTTAAACCATTTCACTATTATTTATAAACTATCTACATATTATTCATAGATTTATCATCCCATATCATCTGTTTGATCGCGTTAAATCTTTTAACACGCATGCTAATGATCAAAGGTTTACCCTAAAAGTAAAGTAAAAAGGCATTGAAGTTGCTTAAAATGGAAGATATATAATTATATTTGTTTTTGGTAAGGTTAAAGGTGAGAACATTCCATCATTGTAGGAGTATCAAGGCATGAGCCGGAGGGTCAAAGGAAAAAGGAGTTCGATGAGTGAGAGAGAGAGAGAGTGTGTGTGTGTGGAGGGGAGGAGGAGTCTGAGGAGACAAGAGAGCGACAGGCCACCAACCTATTATAATGAAGGAGCACATGAGATGGGGGAGGGTGAACATAACGTTGGACCCAAAAAAAGAGAGGGGTATGATGCAACGACGCGGACGCGACGCACCTTGACTCGCAGAATGGAGGCCTACCTACTAGTAGCAGCATTTGAGAAACGTATAGAATCCGCATGCTTCGCTTTTTCTCACACAGCCACGGCCCACTTTTTTCACTTTGTATTCCTCTCAGTGTCTTCTTCTCCCTCTTCTATATAGTTTGATTTGTGGGGAGAAATCCATCTCTTCCCTTAATTCTGAGATCAAAGTCTGTTTACAACGAATAAGGGAATCATCTTTCCACATTATAATGACATGTTTTCTTTGGACATGTATGTTCTTGACAAAAGTTGGCAGTCCTTGTTTTTGACTTTAGGGTTTTTTGGGTTTTACTTGTATACCCTTTACTGGTTTGCTCATTATAACTAAGACTTTCCTCTACCACAAGTCAGTACTCAATAAATTCACAAGATATTGTAAAAAATAAAATAAAATAAAATAATTTAACAATTTATTCAAATTAATTCTATTATTCTAGATAGTATTTCAAATTGACGCGACTTTATTAAGATATTTCTTCATCTTTGTTTTTATGGACTTCTTCACGGGTCTTAGGCCCAGTTTGGAACATTGACTCATCCTAACTCATTTAAGTTGAGTTTATATTTAAACATAACTTAATATTTAAATACACAATTCTCAAATTACTAAACATCACTCAACTCAAGATCTCTTTACAAGTGAGATTCACAACTTTTTTCAACTCAATATGTCTTTAGACGTGAGACTCATAATCTTTTTTAACTTCCCATAAATACATCTAAATTCATTTTAAATAGGTCCCACAAAATTTACTCTATTATATCAACTTATTACTATTAATAAAAAATTCAATTCATCTTAACATTCAAACATAACCTTATTAAATGCAACATTCAAATTCATGTGGTTTTTAGCATATAAAATTAAATATTTTGGATGAAAATATACAATTGGAGTGGTGGTGTTTCGGGTAAACCAACCACATGAACTGCGTATAAAAGAAAGAAAAAAGGTCATAACCCTTTTAGAGGTGATGGAAATCACAAAGAACATGCACCATGCAGCATCAAATATAATATATTATTATAAAGGGGGCCCAAATTCCTCGTAAGGTCCAAAAATAAAAAAATAAAAAGAATGAAAAAGATAATTAGATCTGTTGGAGCCCACAATTGTTTTTTCGAAATAAAACGTAACGTTAACTTTTGGGACCCCACCCTTGATGAATATTGACAATTTCCTTAGGAAATGATGTCCTCCTGTATATCCATAACGATCAATTTTCTTTATTTATTAGCCGCTAATCGGCGTCTTATCATTGTCCCTTGCACTTAAATTTTGACCTTTTGTGTCATAGCCCTCTCACCAAATTCACATAAATACCACTCCTATGTTATGAGTAATTAATTCTCGAGAAAGATTCAAATTGATCATGCTAATCATTCAAATTATCATACTATTTCGATCAAATTTAATTTTCAAATAATGGGCTCCATATCATTACTCTTGTCTCTATTCTAATCTTTTCTTGTTTTGGGAGACTTGGATCTTGAAACTTTTGATGAGTGATATGCATTCCATTACAAGATACATAGATAGAGTTAATTGGATTAAAGCTACATCTTTGTCCTTGTGGTCGTCTTTACAAGGATGCATTCTATGTTTAGGTTACCTTGTTCTTTACTCTCCGTACCACTGGTACGTAAGCATCGTGCAGTGATCTCTCTTCTATTTTTTATTGGGAGCCATTTTCATTGCCTAAACTATGATGCAAGAGTTTTTTTTCTCTCTATTAATCCTTATGAGAATTGAAAAATCTAGTTGTAAGTATAACCGCGCATTAATATGTGCACCAATATAATATAATTGGTCAAAAATTAGATTTTATTAAAAATATTATTAATTTAAATTTTAAATATAAAGAAATCTGTATTAGTACGTAAATTAATATGCAACTTTATTTGTACGTAAAAAAACTCTATGAGAATAACCCAATTGCTAATTAAACATAGGGAGTTTTCGCTTTTTCCTCCCATCACAGCCAACAATCACCGCACTGTCTGCATCGACAACAACCATTTTCTAGGGCTTATGAGAATATTATAATTTTAACTAAATAATGTACTTGGATTGTGAGCCAATTTTGCAAAACTTGGATTGGGCGATAAGCATGATCTTAACCTAATTGGTTAGGTTAATTTTATATAAAATTCTCTACGATTCTATGGTTGTTATTGTATCCCATATCAATGAATTCAGTTAATAAATAAAGTAGGAAAAATCCTTTCTTCAAATCAACTTATTAACGCATCAAACACACTCTGATGTAAACACTTGTCACATAACATCAGCCGACAGAAAAAAGCATTTATATTTTAATTATTTTATAATTATTCTAGTTTCATTGGAAGAAGTGCATTTACCACTACTTATAAATAATATAATTTAAAAAATAATAATACATGCATGTATGATTCAAAATAGGAGCCACATAGTTCCATGATAATTAAGTGGTTGTTTGGACAATAAGATAAAATGAAAGAGTTTTAGATAAAAGTTAAAAATTAAATAAAAAATTATTAGAATATTATTTTTTAATATTATTATTATTTTAATATTTAAAATTTTGAATTGAAATTTAAAAAAGTTGAATTATTTATTATATTTTTTATAAAAATTTAAAAAAATTATAATAATAAGATAGAATAAATTGAATATATTTTTTAATCCGAACGACATTTAAGACTTTGGAGAAGGGATAAATAATTACATATTCCGTAACAAAATACAAATAAAAAAAGATAAAAAAGAAAAAAAGAGAGATCCAACCTATCCAACCCACTCTTATGCAATAAAAATAAAAATAATTACTATTATTTGGATCTCACCATAATAGCAATAAACCATTGCTATCTACTGCTATTATTATGAGTTGTAAGAACTGCAATTAAAACCCCTAACGATTCCGTAACATAAATAGAGTGAGAGCGGCGATAAAATGATAGCACCAAAAAACGAAGGCGAAAAATTTAAACCGCACAGAAGCTTGCTCAATCTCTCTCTCTCTCTCTCTCTCTCTAAAATAGACTTAACTCACCGCCGAGATCGCAACGGCCAGCAGTGGCATTTCGGCGGCGCCGATTTGTCCTTACATACCAGTGATCTCCAAGAATTCCTCGGCTTCGTTGTTCGTCAACTGCTTCGGATTAGCTTCCTCATTTCCATTTACACCTTTTTTTTTTTCTTTTAATTTTGTTTGGATTTCACAATTTCTACTCCAGGAAAATAATCAAGAGGTAGTAATCGATTTCTCATGCTCACTCACTCTCTCTCTATCTCTCTGAAATTAAACCGTGGCCCTCGTTATTTTTTAATATTTGAGCGTTTGAAAACAACCTTGGAAGTTGGAGCATATAGTTTATGAGATATCTTAAATTCAAAGTTTCTTGGTATTGTGCATTTCCGATTTATTTTAAGGTTATTAATAGGTTTTTCTGTAAATCGTCTTCTTTTACTCGTCTGAATCTGATTACATTTGAGTTTCTTTCTTTCTTTCTTTTTTATTAAATCTGCTTGAAGTTTGTTTCATACGGTTTTCTTGGTTGTTAGGTGGTTGTTCCGTGTGATTATTTTTGGCTTCGTTTTTTTTCCCCAAATGTGTTATTGGAGAATCTAGTTTTCCATCTGTATAATGCATTTACGCATATTTTGGCTGCTGAGAGACTTGAGGAAGAGTAAGGGAAACGGGATCCTCAAAGGGATTTATGTGGTTTGGCTCTTAAAACGGGCCTCCTGAACTTGGATAAGTTGTTGTGTTAGGTTTAGTGAAACATTTATGAGGTTTATGATCTAGTGAGTGCCAAAATCTGATTGACAAAGCTTGATTTAATCATTTATCTTAGTTGAATTCAGCTTCCATTAATTTGGGGTGGGAGGAAAGAGAGCTTGCTCTAAATTTGTTTTGGGGAATGCAAAACCTGAATTTGTTTGGTAGAAGCTAGGCTGCAAGTTCAAAGACACGGAATATACGTGTTACCTTCAAAGAAATAGAAATTAATTTCTTTGTAAGCAATTCAAGGAATGCTGATACAGAGTTACAAATCTGAGTTACAAGCATTGTCTCTGTCTATAGGGTCTTCATCTGCCATAGTCGCCTTATGTATCAATGTTATATATGCACTGCATTGCTGTAAGACTTCAAACAAATATATTAATAGCAGAATTTCTGCAGTCATGTTGGTATAAATACCTATAAAAAAAACCTATAAAAATGTTGCTATAAATATTGCTCCATTTGCTTTATAGAACAATGAGCTACTATTCTGTTTCTTAGATTTAACAGCTTATTTTTATGATTCTATTAGATGCGTTTTAAGCCGCCTTATTTATCTTAGCTAGTTTGTTTCTTTGTATGTGTTAGGTATCCAAAATGATAGGATCCTTTCTCACTAGAGGACTTGTGTATGTGACTCTGCAACTCATTTTCTCTCTTTTTTTTTTTAGCTCTATTGTTGTTGATTGTCAGAAGTCAATCCCTTGTTACATGTTTGCAGATTGATTTTCGGCTATGCTTATCCAGCTTATGAGTGCTACAAAACTGTCGAAAAGAATAAGCCGGAGATCGAGCAACTTCGCTATTGGTGCCAGTATTGGTATGTTGTAGATTGCCATTTGTGCTGAAAATATTGTGCAAATAATAGTGACAGCTTTTTTTATTCCTGTAAATTGCAGGATTTTGGTGGCAGTTTTGACAGTTTGCGAGAGATTTGGAGATGCTTTTATTTCATGGTAAGATGCTAATGTGGACAAAGAAATGATTTCCATGCTTAGATAAATCTATCTGTATAGTAATTTTGTTTGTCCCAACTTTCTTGAAGGGTTCCAATGTATAGCGAAGCGAAGTTGGCATTCATTATATATTTGTGGTACCCAAAAACAAAGGTGCTCTCTTTTGGGCTCGGGAAATGAAACTAAATAGTTATCTAAATATTTGATTTCCTTTACTATACTTCCCCTCTTTCTTTCGCTGACTATTTTGTAATGACAGGGAACAACGTATGTGTATGATTCGTTCTTTAGACCATATCTTGCAAAGCATGAGACTGAGATTGATCGGAACTTATTAGAACTGAGGACTAGGGCTGGAGATATTGCAGTTTTGTATTGGCAGAGAGCCGCAAGCTATGGTCAGACCAGAATATATGATATTTTGCAGTATGTCGCCGCACAATCAACACCACGGCCTCGTCCTTCTCAGGTAGTTTTTTACAAGTGTGATTTTGGATTTGTTTTGCCCTTTTTTTATACCTTGTCTAGTACCTTGTGTTTGGTAACTATTGCCTAAACTTATAACAAAGTAGAACACACCGTCCTCCCCAATTGAAAGAAAAAGAAAATGAAGTGCTCAGAGTAAAGCAAGGCCTTCATTTTTTATTTTGTTACCAATTTATCATGATTTTCTTGTGGAATGTAAATTTTTCTGCTGGGCAAGTGAATATTTTCTTGGAGTGATATTTATCTTTTACATGGTAGATTCGTATTGTTTTCCTTGATGAGCTGTGACTATTTATTGAAAATACTTTTTTTCTTCAATAAGTGATTTACCGAAAATGGTTGACAGGACACTGTTCCTTTTTACTTTTGTATGCTTATGGTCGCGAGGTTGAAGTGGGTCACCAATACTGTTATGTTTGCTGCTGTTCTAAAAAAAAAGTATCGCACGTTTGTATCATCCATCCACAACAAGTGAATGTGGAATCCTTTATTTTATTTTATTTTATTTATAAGCAATGTTGAATCCAATTTGAATACTTGTATAGTTGAATCTAATTAAAACCCTGTGCAAGATAATCTATTTTTTTTTTATTGTTAATGTTGCCTTTCTGGTTTATCCCTTTAAACTGCATCATAGATTATGTTATTATTCATTTTTCCCCTGTTTTTAACAATTTATTACTTCTAATTACAGCCACAACAACCAAGTGTCAGGGTTGGCAAAACCCCTGCGACCTCTAATGGACAAGCAGCTAGCCCAGTACAACCACAGACTGAAGAACCACCATCTCCCACTTCTAGTACATCTTCCAGCCAACACCAAAAGGAGGTAGCGGAAGAGGTTGGTCGTGCACAAGAGCCTAAAGGACGTCCTGCTGCAGTAGGTGTGAATACGCAAAAAGCAACTGCGGCACCCGAAACAACCAGCGAAGCTACACCAACTGAAGCTGAATCAATGCAGATTGAAGTAGCGCCTTCTTCTTCCAATGATGAGAACACAAATACTGCCCCGAAAGAAACTGTAATGGAAGAAGCCATTCGGGTTACACGTGGTCGATTGAGGAAAGCCCGTTCTGCTGGGAAATCCCCAAAGAATGAAAGTTAGCTATTTTCCTATTTTTATCATGCAGAACTACATTTCATCTAGGTGGACAATAATGGGTATTGAAATGTGATGTGAACCATTATGTAAATCTGTTGTTTTTCTAGCTTCAATTCCATTTCTTGTTTCATTCTTTGATGATTTGTTGACAGATGCAACTCGCGAATGATTGGGGATGAGGATAAAATATTAAAAGGTGATTTTGTTAATGTTATCGCGTGCGTTGGAGGGTTGGGAGGCGTACCAGCTGGCTGATGCATGTAAGTTTGGTCGTCGAAAGTGGGTTGGAAGCATTCGTAGGTTTCGAAAGCTTTTCTAAATTTATTGATATAGCTTTTGGTCGGAAGACTCATTGTTTTAAAAAAAAAAAAATTCTATTTATTATTTCTACACACCGCATACCAGATTTAATTTTTATTTTCCTAAATCAACATAAAATCTTTAGAATGGAAAAACTAGCTGCAACTTGGGGCGGGGGTATTGGGTAATAGGTCGGTGTCGGCCTAAGAGCGCAAAACAAACGAGAGTGAGGAAAGAAAAGATGAGGATGCTCAAACAGCTCAATCGAGTTTTTCAGATTCTGCATGTTGTATAATGATTCAAAATATGGAAAATTATTTACAAACAATATTTTACATAAATTTGGTTAATCTTATGCGTCAGGCAAGTTCAAGATTAAATAGATGCAATCCCAACAATTATTTTCCCTCGACAAAACCTGCACTTGTCTCAAATATAAGACAGTGTGGGACATTCAAGCATCAAGTCCTCTGCTCAGGGGTGTAAATAAAAAATCGGATGAATCAATTGGGCTGGACCGAACAGTTTTGGGTTTGGTTCGGTACTTGTTCATAAAAATCAAAATTGATTTTAAATCAATTTTCATATTTTAAAAATTGGTTTGAACTGAACTGAATGGGTATATATATATATTTTATATTTTATTATATATATTATATGTTAGACTACTAATTAATATAACATAAAATTTTAATCTATTAATCTTATAACATAAAATTAATATAACATTTGATATAAGTTAAACATTATTTATACTGTTTTAATTTTATTATTAATCTCACTAATAAGTTAGGCACTACTTATACTATACTAATATAATTAGATACTAATAAATTAGTAATTAAAAGTTTTCGATTCGGTAATAAATCGACCCATTGATTTTTAAATTTTTAAAACTACTAATAATTTTTAAAACTTCCTCCATTATAGACCTGATATCACATTGACATATGGAGCCCTTGACATATATTTAGAAAGTGTCCCAACTCCGAGTGAAACATCATACGATGTGACCTATCCATTAAAACTCTAAAAGATACGAGATTGTGACCCGGCAATGGTCCACAAGATTCAGGAAAATTTCAAGGGCGGAAGCTTCCCATTCTAGCACTCGGTCTTGACAATCGGTGCAACAAAAACAAATGGATTTGTATTTTCTGGAGGTTGGTTCATGTACTAACAGGACTAAATAATTCACTTTTCTTCGTATTTTTTAGTGAATTTATTATTCATGTTCTTCGATTCTTATTCTCATAAAATCTATCAAATCACTTGTTAATGCCAAAAAATTGCACAACATGCCGAAATAGGATAAAAAGTCTTTCTTGACCTACGGTGACATGTTAGGTCTCAATCGGCGTGGTTTGGAGTTTCTGGTAACAAACTAGTGCAATTATATAGTACGGTCACATCCATGGAATAAAGAATAAAAGAGATAAAAATAAATAGATTTATGTGATTCGACATAATACCTATGTCTATTGGTCATTTGGAAGATAAATTTACTATAATATAATTGTTTTACAATCTCTCATGATCTCTCATCCTCGCTATACAATAGAAGTTGGATAGTAATTTTCTAAAGGAGATATTCTCTCTAGAGATATTATCTTGAGGTTGAAGAATCTATAAAAGTTCAAGAAGAAGACCCATTTCTCGTTCAGTCATAATCCTTTCTAACTTGGC
This sequence comes from Carya illinoinensis, assembly GCF_018687715.1. Lineage (NCBI taxonomy): Eukaryota > Viridiplantae > Streptophyta > Magnoliopsida > Fagales > Juglandaceae > Carya > Carya illinoinensis. Next base: position 7,274,727 of record NC_056759.1, read on the forward strand.
CTTAAGAGTGATGAAGAATGATAGCTTTATTTCACTCCTCACTTGCGTGCTTAACTTGTTTTTCTCTATTTTTCATTTTTCATTTCCTTTCCGTCACCACCTTCTTTTCTTTTGGATATCTTCTTTTTATTTGTTCCCCTCATTGTCTCCGCTTTATCTCTTCTTCATTTCTCCTTTTGTTGTCTTCTAACGAGGCCTTTTAATGGGCCGGACTTGGTTTATCTTAGCTAGGGGATATTTTACGGCACATGAGGAATTTATTTAAATTCTAGAATTTAAAATGGAAGAAAGAAAGATACAGCAGTCTACATTTAATATTTATAAATTATGTACGAATATTTTTTTTTTTTTTTTATGTTGATCTTTATTTTTTTTTAACTTTGTAGAAACTTAGATAAAACTTCTAATCCCGAATTGGTCTGGTATTTCCTTATAGAATTTTGCTATATACAAGCACAATCGCGTACTAATCTGTGTACCAATACTGATTCATTCATACTTAAAATTTAAACTAACATTATTTTCAATAAAATCTACTTTTTGACCAATCACATCACATTAATGCACAGATTAGTGCATAATTATGCTTGCAACTATATTTTTCCTTCCTCACAAGACCACCTTATCTTCTCGCAAATTGGTCCAGTTTCCACTTGTTTTTACCTAATCCCCAAAATGTGGTTTTTTTTTTTAAAAAAAATTTTAATGTGTTTTTCTTATTTCGTTGCGGCCATTTATAAAATTAATTAATTATTTAATTTCATAGCAAAATCGAATGAACAAGCTATGATCTAGGGTTGGCAAAAATTTTGAAATTCCAACTTCGGCTGAATTCTAATAAGGCTCCATCCATCGGAATTCTCGGAATTCAGAATCGGAGTTGTAATGAACTCTGACTTAAAGAACCAAAAAACAAAATTCTGTTGCATTTTTTATTGCTTCTCTGAAAAAAGAAAAATTCATCTTACTTTTAGTGTATTTTTTTTACCATCTCAGTATATCTGTCTATGTCTGTTCTATCACTATCAATCCACCTGTCTTCTATTTATCTGATAAAGAGTCTCTATTGCTTTTTTATGTTTACATTTGGGTTCAATTTTTAGTTCACCGTCCTTTACTTTTTTCGAATTTTTCTTTCATGGGATGCTGTAGAGACTAGTGAGAGTCTACGTAGATATTCTTGTAGAGTTTTTATTTTTCAAATGAATCAAATCAGTGTCAATTTTTTGCTTTATTGAGTTTATTTTATTTTATTTTATTTTTATTCTAGGACTTCGTGAAGAGTGATGGACTGAGTCACTAATATTAGTCTTTTTGAGTTTTCAACTTTGCTCTTTTTGTCAGCGACTCAACTTTCATCTTTTTAAATTTTATTCATTTTTTTATTAGTTTTGGTTTTAAGTACAGTGAATGTTTATTTCGAGATCTGATCTTGAGCGTTGTTCTTTCACTATCAAGTTTTTACTCTCTCTCTCTTCTCAATCCCATTTCTTGTTACATGTTTTTGTGGAGCATCTTAAGGAAGAAATGCATTGGAGGAATACATGTATACTATTGTTCGATGACAGCAGCCAACAACGACTAACAGAGCTCTCTCTCTCTCTCTCTCTCTCTCTCTCTCTGTTTGTCTGTGGCACTGATGTTCCAACATTCCAACTCTAATTTCGAAAACTCCGATCAAAGTTAGAGTCTGCTCCTGATCGGCGTTGGAGTTGCAGCCCAACTTCGGAGTCAGAGTTTGGAGTTGGACTTTCCAACTCTATCAGAGTTGGAGCCCAATCCTAGGAACCAGTATGATTGGATAGAAATAAAATGAATAACAAGAGAGAGACAAAAAAAAAAAAAAAAAAAAAACCAGTTTCTATTATGTTCGTTCCCCAATTTTATTTTATTTTTTAAATTTTTGTATGAAACAATTTTGAAAGAAAAATAATATTTACAATCGTGAATTACGCAAACGTCATATAATCACTTTAAAAAAAGTAAATAAATACGAAAATAATAAAAAAAAACTAATTTTCTAATAATAGACTCCACTTTTTTTCAAAATAATTGTACGGTACTTGTGCACTCCATAATTATATGTAGTATTACTTTACCACTAATAAATTTATATTCTTTAAATATTTTAAATTTACCACTAATAAATTTATATTCTTTAAATATTTTAAATTTACCACTAATAAATTTATATTCTTTAAATATTTTAAAAATAGAATAAATTAATGGTCCCATCCAGCAATAAGATTGGACAGTATAGTAACACGATCCAACAATTTTGAAATAATACTACTCATCATTTTACACCACACTTTACATATTTTAATATTATTTTTTATATTTTTTATTTTATTTTATTATTGTTAAACTAATTAAGTTGTTTTACTTATCATCTATACACCACATATTTATAATAGAAAAAATGAAATAAAGAATTAAAATAAATATGATGTGTAATGTGTAAGGATGATAAGTAAAATTATTCATCCTGAAACAACGTGAATGCCGAATAAAATGCAAGTTTATCTGAACTAAATGTCCCATCAAAGGAAAAACCCAAAGAGAGATGAGAATAGCAATCTTGTTCAAACATAACCCGGCCGAACAAGAAACATGGCAGCCTTCATGAATTGAGCTGTCATTAACTTCAAAAACCAAAGCCAGACCTAACGTGGTTTCTAAAATCTAAAAAAGGAATATTATCAGATCATTCCATTGTACATGGTCCTAACTACTAGACCTAGGGGAGAAAAATGGGGAGACAAAATGTGTTGTACATTGCCGGATAATTCAAGTGCACAACTAAATATAAATACCGGAGCAGCTGGACATTATGATAAGTTGAAACTGAAAACCGCCATAACTAGCAAAGAGAATGTCCACCAGAACGCAACCATGCAAGAAAAAAAATGCAGCAGTTGCAAGTTTATAGAAAATAAATAGATGGAAGCTAGTGTACATTCCACAGATATATGTTTTCCATGCCAGTGACGAAGCAACACGGGCAAATGACCATGAACTGAGCAATTTAGCTTCCTTTGTAGCCGGGATTAGCTGCTACATATTTTAGTCCCGCTAAGGATATATCCGCCAAATGCATTCATTTGCATGCATGGATGAGTTCGTGATGGAAGCACCTACAAAATTGTCAATATCAAGAGGTAGGTCAAAAGGCAGCTTCCTAATCTCATTTGAAGAACTACATTCCACGTATTCCCTTGCATGATAATATCAGACACCAATCATTGCGACAAAATGAGGAAGCTGCCAATGTGTAAAACTCAGCATCATGTCGTACATAAGAACAGCATCTGGGATCTACGTAACCAATAACTAAACAAGATGAATGATGGATCTTTTCCTGAAAGCATTGTACAATTCTAAAAGAAAGACACCTTATTGGGTTCTATACATCATAATATTTTCCGCTACCACAATACTAGGTGACTAGTAACATACAACAAAATGTAGGATACTATTTACTTAAAGCAGCAACATCCCACTCCAAAGAGAAGAACCTAAATGTTAGTCAAAATTCTGCATCCTTCGCTTGTTTTTCTAAAAGAAAGACCCCTTACTGGGTTCTATACATCATAATATTTTCCGCTACCACAATACTAGGTGACTAGTAACATACAACAAATTGTAGGATACTATTTACTTAAAGCAGCAACATCCCACTCCAAAGGGAAGAACCTAAATGTTAGTCAAAATTCTGCATCCTTCGCTTGTTTAGGCCGTGGCATCGTCCTATGGCCATCACACACTTAGCCTGTGATACTCTCTCTCTCTCTCTCTCTCTCTCTCTCTCTCACACACACACACACACACACACACACCCATCCACGCCAACATATAAAAACTATGTGAATTGGGCAATGAAGATTATAATATTAAAATGGATTCTTGCTACATACAAAATCTCCAAAACTTCTTTTGCTCCGGAAGATTTGAACAATGAATATTTAATTCATCACATCCACAATAGATATAGATCAAAACAAGAACTACCAAACTAATGTATATCAAAACCAAACAGAATACCTGATATTCACGCAACCAAGGTTCTGAAATTTGCAAGCCAATTGCCATTTTCCCAAGCTGCAGGTTGTGCATGCAAGTTGCAAGAGGCTGCATTCAAACAGTAGTAGTAGTTTAGATTCTTCTTCTCTCAGTAAATGACTTCCAATCCCTGAATCAAATTAATGTTTTAAGATGACTAATGAGAAATTGTGTGCACAGGATGTGTGCTAATGGCCCATCTAAGAAATGAGAAACCAAATCAATATTAAGGGCGTGCAGTAGCTATAATCTATTAACCCAAATCACTATAAAGCAATTCAAGAGTTACATGCTCATGAGAGGAAGTTGCAGGCTCATTTCATTCATAATAGTTGCAAATGAACTGTTGGTAAACTTTGCTCAAGCCATTCAGATATAAAAATCTACAGAGATTATTGGTGTGCCACAATTATCACTGTAATTAGCAATGCTCTTGTATATGTCCCGTATACTTGGGCCTTTGTCTAATTTATGCTCAATAAAATTTTGTTCAGCAATCAAAAAAGAAAATTATCACTTCAATATTATTCCACATATTTTGGAGTTGATCATGGAAATTCTTTTCCTCAACTACTCCAACTCTGATAGCAGCTCACCATCATGAGAATACAGCTTGGCATTAAGCTGGAGTCAAACAGGGCAACCTGTGAAGCATTCCATGGCAGCTTATAAGATCCTTGGCATACTTCTGCTGAGTAAAATGTTACTCAATATTTTTTTTGGATTACAAGAGTCGGCATCCCAAAGCCGGTGACTGAAAGAACCAACAATATGGTACAAAATTTATCAATACCAAGAGTTCAGAGGACTGACCTGAAGATATTGATGATAAATCGCAAAAGGAGCTGAATTTGATAGAAGCGGCAAAATATCTTGAAGCAGACTCCAAATATCCAGCTCTGGCGCGGCAATTATTAGGCTGCATGTTTTTGAAAGAACCATCAATTAAATGCTTCCTTCGACTAATAAGCCAAAGATTAAATGTATAGATACCTAGAGAAACCATTTTCCTTCCACAACTCAATGGCCTGTTGAGAAGCCTTATTTCCAGCCTTCGTAGATTTGCCCATTTTATTTACAAGAGAAATGGCATTCTCAGGTACAGGAACTGTGATCTCCTTTTCAGATGGAGAAATTTCTTCCATGCTGACTGATGAAGACATTTGAGGCTGCACAAATCAATCTTATGACACAATCAGGGGACTGTAAACAAAATATATGAGCAATATGTCATAGCCACTTACATTTGACAGGCATTCCATGTTAAGTTCATTTTCCTGCTGGTGAATTTGTTCAAGAGTTACAGTCTGGGTTAACGAGAGCTCAGTGAGAGCAGACCGTACAATCCTGGACCAAATAAATTTAATAAAAATAAAATAAAAATGTAGTACTCAGCAACATGGTGCTAACTTTGCATCCAATAAGGGGAAAAAAGAACCACAAGTAATGGCAACTCCAAGATATGGGAGAACTCAAAGCCAAATTTACCTATTACAAACTTCATCACTGAAGTTAAATATTCTTACTATATCCATAGGATAGGGTGTAACTCCAAGATATGTGCCGCAAACATAACCAGTGCCTGTCACACCGATAAATCATTCAACAACCAAGAATATATGCAAAAACAGCCCTCAATAAATGAGTCAACCAGAACAAAGAAATTTCCTGCAGACAGCAAAGACTATATAGATCCAACTCTAAAATGGAGCATGCAGACAAATGTTGGGAGAACTTCTAGCCCGTGCAATCAGGAAAAAGTAGCATTTTGAAATGTTACCAAAGTGAGATGTTAAAAATGTAAACGTATGAATGCAAGTAAATCCAGATAATGAAAGAACTACATGTATTAATGGGAGAACTTCCAGTCCATGCTATACAGATACGAAGATTTTTTTCTTTTCTCTTTCTCTTTTTTTTTTTTTAAGGGGGGGGGGGGGGGGGGGGGTTTGATGGGGAGTATCCAATTAGAAGAAGGAAATCTTTTGGGCTGATATTCATCTAGACTTTTGCTTATTCCACAAATTCCAAATCCAGACAATGAAATCCAATTTAAGAGCATCAGCAGAGAAAAACCTCCTAAACGTTCTGCCACAGCACCAGTTAGAAGGCCACCAACCATATCCACTACGAGAACATCAGAATTTGCAGAAACATTAGCCATGGAAAGCAGAAGAGATAATGTATCCACTCGCAAGAATCTGATTCACAGGAAAACAACAATAAATAGCAAGAAGTATAGAAGAGAAGCCCAGCACCCCTCACCCCCCTCCCCCCCAAAATAAAAAACTTGGAAAGCTAACTGTCACATTAATCAACAGAAGTAAAAAATAAGACAAGAACATGAAAGACATGGTCTTTACAAGTTATTTTTTAACCCCAGGTTTTTCATATATGCAAGTGCTGTAGCTGTTATTTGAGATTCTCAATGGACTATTCCAACTAAAAAAGAACAAAAATAACATTTTATACAATAGTTTTGGAGAGCAGAATATGAAATCCGAAAAGTTAATTTGATTGCCTATTGAAAATATATCATAGCTTCATAGACTAATTCCACAATTTTCATCAGTCCGGTTAGCTACCTTTCAAGATTAGTGGCATTGACTTCAGGTACAAAAATAGTCCACTCATTTTATCATGTGAATGAGGAAAAAACATGAATCATTACCCAATTCTTGCAGGGTATTTCTTGAAATATGCCTCACATATGCTGGGGAAAAAACACAAGTCAGAAAATAGAAATTAAATTAAGTCATCAAAATAATTCTAAAGATTTTTTTGATAGATAAACAATATTAATTGAAACATGAATAATTCTAAAGAAATTAACAGAGCCAATCGTCCCAATCATAAATGCCAATGTCCCCAATATCCTCATCCCAACTAAACAAAAAGCACAAAATGTTTCTTCAATTTCCTAATACACTAGGATAATTAACTTATGATAATTGACTGGTTTATTAACTTATGCTTCCATTTATAGGAAATACTCCACTACAGTTACGAGGAATATGAACCAAGCCACTCAATCCTCAATTTCAAGCTTGTTTTTCAAATGGGTTAAGCTTGAATGTAGATTAGCTTGACTCATCAAACTCACAAGCAGCTCGACGTTAAAGCTTGGCTCGGCTCGGCTCAATCTTAGAGATTAAGCTCGGCTTGGCTCAAAATGTAGATTAGATGAGCTTAGCTCAATCTTGAGATTAAGCTCATATCTTGAGTTTAACTAACATCAAATGGAGAAAAGGCATAGCTGAAGTCAATAACAAGTCAAGCTTGAATACTATGTCTTTTATAAGTTTTTTTTTTTGATAAGTTACTATGTCTTTTATAAGTTAAGCTTGGCTTCGCTCCTCTTAATTGCACAAAGCCTACCATAAGTTTGTTGGCGTTATTCAACGGTTAGGAGGAATTTACTAATGCTAGGTATTCATCTTTTGCCTAAGGTAAAGCCATAGAGTTCAAAAGAAATGCTTGTAGGGAATGGCAGCATGTAAATCCACAAAATATCTTGAACAAAGTGATGTCAGCAAACAAAATATCTCGAACAAAGTGAATACCTTCGAGCAACAGGGCGCCTCAAAAGAACTTTGGGTGCATACTTCTTCTGCTTCTTAAGCCTATATTTCTCCTACAAACATTACAAAATCAGTACTTACAAAAAAGCATTCTAAAATCAGCTTTTCTCCTAAATAAACACTGTTTGAAAATTTCATTCTCTAAATTACCTGTGAGAAAAGTGTTTTCTTTTCAAATGTAGCACTATTAGCAATAAGAGCATCAACTATTTCATCGCCTGTTGCACCCTGTCTGTGAGAAAAATAGTAAGCATTACACAACATTTCTTGAGATAAATATAAAAAACGAAATAAAAACTTGTAACTAGTAGGTTTTTCACTCAGCAGATATCCCTATAGGTTGTTTATCATAAGATCCTTCTATATTATGTGCGACATGTATGAACTCACCTCAGTAGAAACCTAGAAGTAATAGCATGAAGCAACAACATTGGCAGAAAACTTCTGGCATGATGTTCTCACCTTCTCATTGCATCTATATCTTCACCGGTTAGGCTTTGGGCTTTATTATTATCAACTAACGCTCGATTATCTTTGGATATTTCTTGTGATTCAAAGTCCTCTTTCTCCTGAGCATTATTGCCTGCCAAGAAATTTAACCAAAAATATGTACAAAATAAGGCCAGAAGAACGAACAAGGACCTACAGCTAAATATGCGAGGAAATTTATAAGCAACAAAGAGAAAAAGAAAAATATTAAACGTCACAAACATGAAAAACAGAGATAGAATTCTAGACTACAGTAACGAAAAAATATACCTACAATACTGCATCCACTAATTCATAGCTAGTTGTATGATTCGGAGCTTAGTAAGGAGAGTAAGGAGAAGAGAGAAGAATATAATGGCAAAATAAAATGAGAGGAAAGGATATAAGCCACTTCTCATTCTGCTTGAATTCTCCATAAAGAAGTGAAATGAAAGTTTTGATTGAGAAGAGGAAGGAAAAAAAAGGGAGCAAAATACATATTCTTTAACCATCAACTGTCATAGACATGCAATCGTGTACCATACGCTGTGGCTATATCTGAGGACAAAATGGGGTGCTTTCATTCCAGAATAAGACAACTTAAGAACAGAGCATTTTATCGTGTCCTAAACGTCGCGGCTATCTGTTCTTTCTTATATAAAAAGGTTTTTTTCCCTGGAGAACTCGACATCAAAGTGGCAAGTGAAGGACTTAAGATGAAGACCGTAAAAAGGTATCGACTTCATGCTTTGGAGTCGTAAGAAAGTCAATGCAGATTACAAACAAACCTTCCATGGAGGCAACAAAGCGAGACAAAAACGGCCCTTTGTCTCCGTTCTCGATTTGAAAAGAAGAACCGAAAGGACAGCCAATCAGGGGTTGCAGAGAGAAGTTCTTATTACCAATTTTGAGTGTCCTGCAAAATCACCCAAGTGTTTATCGATGCCGAGTAAGTTTATATGGAAAAGAAAAACAACTTTTGTACGAAGAAAGAAAAAATAGGACTTACGCAGCGGCCGAGAGACGAGCAAAAACCAAACGGTCGCCATCATTGATATCGAGCAAGACACTGCAACCTTCCCAGGTCACTCTAGGGTTCTGAATTGTGCCGGCTTGAGACTTATTTTGGGACATCTCGATTCTTTATTGAAGAAAAATCAACTCTTATGGTGAAGAATATGAAAAACAAAAGATACAAATTACAATTAAAATGGAAAGCCGAAAGACTTCACTGCGACTGCAGACTTATTTCCTGTTGGATAACAAATTACGGATTGGTTGAAAGAAACTTGAGGGAAGCGTATCCATATATAAATACAAAGTCCTGAAGGAACGCCATTAGAGGGACCAAAACCTCAGAACCCTGATTCTAGGGTTTAACATACTTTAAGCCCTAGTGTGAAGGCTGATTCGGGCTAACCTTTCCCTAAGCGTGAAGGCTGATTCGGGCCAATGATGATGTTCCACGGTCTTTGTTCGTACCCAAACCTACGTTGGGCCGAAGAATAACAAAGTTGTGATTGTGAATTGAAACTGTTATGACATCTCGTTTTATAGTTTAGGGCCCTATATTTATGGGTCTCTCATCTTGGAGCATGGGCTTCTTCGACCTTTTATATATATATATATATATATATAGAAAAATTTCAACTCGGATATACCATCCAATAAAAAGAAAACACGTAAGCTTTTCATTTTATTTACTGTAGGTACGATTGTAGATTATTATCTAGTGTTCTATCTCTTTCCCCACAATCCTTTATGCATTTAGTTGGTTTTCTCTTTTCATTTGGAAAATGAAAATCCGGTGTTGTAATTGTTGACACGGAGAGATTTCAATTGAGGAGAGAGAGAGGGTGACAAGAGGATACACGGGTGAGGGGAGGGGAGAACAAAGGAATCGGGGGAGAGGGGAGACACCCCACAACCAATTTTATTTTACAGTTTCTAAAATTTATACATGTCAAGCGCCTATGACTGGATGGTGTAAAACTATGGGCTTCTTCGGCCTTTTATGTATATATATATAACATATATACCATGATCTATATAATTTAAATGGTAATATTTAATTTATAATATTTAAATTTTAAAATTTTTATTTTAAATTAAATTACACCAAGTAATTATTTGACTACGTGTTTTATCCACGCCGGCTGTAAATAGAAATGTTCATATATATTTTAAAATAAAACACAGGAGGGACATATCACGTGGCTACAAGAGAACAAAGACAAAGACAACGACACATCTTAGGCCAGGAATCCATTAACCTAGCTATGAATCGGAAGCTACAGCTAGGCAAGAAATAATACAATGGTTTGGTTTGACTAAGAAAATAATGCAATAATTGTAATCGATCGTACTAGCATTATTCCTACGTAATGGATCATTGCGATCGATCGAAGTGATCTTTCCATAATGGATGGTGAGGTACCGAGTGATCATCTGGTCCTGAGTCGAAGGGTACGCATACCGATCGATCTCCATTATTTTTAGGGCAATGATTGGCCAAATCCCTGTCTGACATCTGAGGTTCTAACCACTGATCCCATGCTTGCAGTAAGATGCTGATCATCTTCCTCTTCCTTTTTAATTCCGAGCTTACCATTTTATATGTTTTGATACGTGGGCACGAACAAAACCAGCAAGAATCACATAATTCAACTCATGTTTTGTTAGGAGAAAAAAATACACAGACTCTAAAAAAAATTAATAAAAAATATAGATAATTATTTTCATCTCAAACAACTTTATTAGAAAATTCATAGCAAAATGCCAAATAGGCTACATTTTTTTTCACTTTATTTTGGCTGGTGATGAATGTATTAGGGTGTTAGGACAAATCTTGAGCCCAGCCAAAACAGATCAAAAGGGTACTGCTCATGAATATCATTACGCTACGTCGACTGTACGTCTGCCAAAGTTGATAGAGATCAGGGGCAGTAGAAAACGAAAATTGGTATAGAGTCTCGATCCTTATTCTCTCTCTTTTGTTTTATATGAGGTCTCTTCGATCGGCTCATTTTGCTTCGTTTCGGAATCTGGACCCCCCTTCACACGTGATTTTGTTCCAGAAACCACCCAAATATATATGTGCCCACCATATTTTATAAGAGTAATAAAGTTTTAAGAAAAATAGTCTAATCATTATATAAAAATAATTTTATAAATTAATATAATTTGATGTGATTTATTATATTATAAAATTATTTTTATTATAAAATAAATCTAATAAATCACATAAAGTCACCTTAATTTATATTATTATTTTATGTAATTTTTTTATAACTGTAATATTTTTTAAGTTTTAAATAGACAAATCTTATATAAAAGTTTTGTAAAAAGTGAATTCTAGAGTACTTATTTATTTTAGAATTGTACAAATCATTTCTTGTTTTATAAAATGAACATAAACGGAGCTAGCTGACCCATAATATTTTATCAATTGAAAAATTTTATTTATCATTTCTTACACCACATATCAATATATATTTTTTTATCATTTTATTAAATATATATATTGACGTATAAATACATGTATTTAAATAAAATAAATAAATCACATGTTAATATATAGGATAGACATGATAAATAACATTTCACTTTACCATTTAGAGATCATTTCGGTGAAGTTGCCACCGGCCTGCTTATAAACATCCCCGTTTAATTAATTAGTTGTTAAATGACGTGTCATTATCGCGTGAAAATATCACGTCAATATATATATATAGACATACACGTACATATGTGTGTACACATGCATGGCATGCATGTTAAAATGGTCAAAAGGGGTGCATATGGCGTTGGTTTGGTTTACCCGTAATGACAGTTAACGTACAGTTGTAAGCTTGGGAAACACTAAGCCCCTAGTGTTCTAAGCTGTACCCACAAAAAAACACGTACATACGTACAACGTCCCGAGTGACTTGATCTTAAACGTCCAAACACAGATTAATCTTAGCCCTATTACCGTGAAAGCAGTGGGACATTAATTAGCACCTGGATAGATCTGAACCACACGATGAACTTTACTCTAAATAAATCGAGCCATGCATCCAGTCAACAGAAGGTCAACCATCAAGCTGAGATTATTAGGTGCCAAAGATGGGCACTTAATTCGTAGTGTGTAAGGCAAGCACAGATTGAATTAAGTTAATCCACATTAAGCAGAGGTAGAGAGCGAGACTCGGCCATCTCCATGGAACAATAAACAAAAGCAGACCCACCGCTCTCGCCCGCTTTGCCTCCTTATTACCTCTCTCGGATCCCTCACCGCCATCACACCCCGCTCGACTTTCCAAAGCACCTCTCTCTCTCTCTCTCTCTCTCTAAAGACAGATCGTTTTGCTTTACTTGCCTTCTATTTTCCTGTTTTGCTCTTTTATGGCGCTTTTAACTTCCTTACCAGAGCCCTCTGAGCCTAAAAAACAACAATATCCCAAACACAAGCGAAAAAAGCAGAAAAAACCACCGTCTTCATGGGACCAAATCAAGAAACTCGTCACCTGCAAACAGATCGAAGGGTCCCGAGTGCATGATCCGTCAAAGAACGGCGCCGCCGGCGTTGGGTACTCTAAGCTAGGGTCTTCTTGCAGCTCCATATGCAGCTTTCGGGACATAGTTCATGGGAAAACTAGGGTTGTTCATAGAGCTGATAACTCGCCAGAGGGCAGCATAGTCGGTACTCAGGAAACTGGGCTACTGAGGCGGAAAACTGTAGCCGGCGGGTCTTCAACTCGGCCATTATCAAGTTCAGCAACAGCAAGATCCAACGGTGGATCAACGTACTCGTCTGGTTCAAGAGGCATGCAATTCCGAAAGCTTTCCGGATGCTATGAGTTTCGCATGATCGTTGACCCTAGCAGGTATTGTGCGTTGGGTACTCAGTACCCCAGCTCCCCCTTCCCCCTCCAATGGTTATATTATCATGATTTAATTGTCAAGATCAAAATATGGTGGATGATTAAAATAGAGCAAATAAATCAGGTACCCAACACCAAGGACTACTATTTGTGCTTGCTCTCAGTGCGGGGAAGCCTTTCCGAAGGTTGAAAGCTTGGAGCTTCACCAAGCACTTCGCCATGCTGGTAATAATATTAGAATTCTTCATATCATTCACCATATTCTATATATATGGACTATTATGTATAAATAAATTAATAGTATTTAGTTGGTGAAAAATATAAAATATTTTCATCATTTTATTTGTTGATTTAATCTCTCTTGCTAGAAACGCTATATATATACATATATATTTATTTATTAAAAATATCATCTTCTTTTTCTTTAATAATTTGAAGGTAAACATCGTCGTAATTTTTCCATTACTTACATATTTTGTACACCGCAACCTCTTCATAAAGGCAGGGGGGAAAAGCATTTCACTGGAAGGGTAGTGCTACGGTTACTGTTGAGAGCTATAGTTATAACGTATGTTTTTATTTTTAACTTTTTTTAACAGCGGAGCCACCGCTGTTAGCTCCCATGGGGAGCAACCGTTAGCTTCTTTTTTTCCTTTTTTTTTTGTATACTTTTATTTAATGATTAAATAAGTATTTTTTAATAATATTATAAATTTTTTTAAAAAAATATTAAATATATATATAAATTAAAAATAAAAATACACATTATATCTAGCGGTAGCTCCCAGCTACCAGCGGTAGCCGCAGCGCTACCCTTTCCATGAATCTCGCATGACCAAAATCAGCCCGCTTCCATTTGGTGATCTAGGTAATTTTTTAACTTTTTTGACGCTAAGAAGGATGTAGGGACCATTTCGTACACCCAAACAGCTATCTAATTCTAAAGTGAAGTGACCTCTCCAGTAGGCAGTACATTTCTAAACAAATTTGTGAAGTGAAATTCTTATCCTCTCATCCACACCATTATCACGTATTATTATTATAATAATAATAATATTATTATTATTGTTGTTGTTATTATTGTTGTTGTTGTTTCGAATTTCTTTATCAAAGGAGCCTGAGAGGCATCTGATTTGGGTACAGTATCGGAGCTGGGACATGAAGATTCGGGTCGAAACATCGTGGAGATCATCTTCAAATCAAGCTGGCTCAAAAGGGACAATTCAATATGCAAGATTGAGCGGATATTGAAGGTTCACAACACCCAGAGGACGATACAACGGTTTGAGGACTGTCGAGATGCAGTCAAGACTCGTGCGTTGAACAGCTACAAGAAAAACCCAAGATGCGCCGCTGACGGGAACGAGCTCCTCCGATTCCACTGCACCACCTTAACATGCACGCTTGGGGCAAGCGGCTCATCCAACTTGTGCAGCTCTATACCTACTTGTGGAGTATGCACCATCGTTAGGCACGGGTTCCAAGGTAAGGGAGAGGAGTGCAAGGGGACCACGTGTACCACCACTGCAAGCAGTGGCAGGGCCCACGACTTCCTACGTTGTGCGGACAGCCGCAGGGCCATGCTGGTGTGCCGTGTCATTGCCGGGAGGGTGAGGCGTATGGGGGACGATGCAACGCCAGTGGATGATGAGGACAACGTTTCAGGTGGATTGTACGATTCTGCCGTTGGCTGCGCTGGGATCTACTCCAACTTTGAGGAGCTGACTGTTTTTAATCCTCGGGCTATCCTTCCTTGTTTCGTAGTGATCTACAAAGCCCTGGAGTCTTGATTGACGTTGTTCTTTCCTAAGAATGTTTTGTACCTTCTACAATCAAAATCGCAGTAGCTACAATCCAAGGGCCAGCTAACGTACTGCTGGTCTCATCTCTGTGTTAATTTGTGTATATATTATGTAATTTCTTCTTCTTTTTTCCGAGCTCACATAGTCACATTGTAGGAGTCCATTCGAGTTTAATGGATTTGGCTCAACTGCAAATGTACCCATTTATGAGTATCGTTTAGAATTATAATAATTTGGCTTACATACTAAAAATTGATTTATCATGCAAATAAAAGATCAATTTTTTATATACATTAATTCGTTTTGGAATAGCAATTCAGATAATAATGTACTAAAAAGTCTTTAATTATTTTTCTCTTGAGAAAAGATCGTGATTTAGGAAGATCATTGATCATGCATTTTTGTGATCTTTGAAAAGAAGAAGAAGAAGAAGAAGTGTAAAGTGGACATGTGAAAGGATGAGATTGAATTCCAAGATGACGCGGGCAAGTGCAACTTTTTGAAGTGGAAGCCGCAGGCCGGATGCGTGGGCTTGTCATCTTCAAGGCACATCCTTTAGTACGTACTGTCGGTTTAAAGCACTCATGCCGAATCTCTTTCTCTGCTGGCCTCGGCTCATCTCATGGCGTTCTTTGGTCTTTATTCTGCAATGGCCCTGACGTACATTTGGAAGCTCCACCAAGAATCTATTGAACAACTCCATTGACATCCAATGATTCCTGTACACTTTCTTTTTATGGGCAACTCTTTTTATATATTCAAACGAAGTTTACGATGATTTGAAGTGATAGAGTACAACATATAAATCTCATAATATTAAATATTATATATATCTATAGATAAAATGGATTCCAATCTTAATTACAAGAATAATATTAGATACAATCTTATGGTGTGTAAATCTCGTGTACACTTTTAGAAAATAAGTGAGGTATATCATTAAAAAATTAATTTTTCTTATAGGTATCATATTTATCTTCTTTCTTTCTTTCTTTCTTTTTATCAAAATGTGTGCTTGGGGATTCCACCATCTAGGATTGCAAACGTCGTTTTTCTAATTACAATGGGTTCACATGTTATGTATTTATTTTCTTTATTAAGAAGAATATTTGAGTCAAAGTTTTAGGAAATTCATTTAACTAAAAAAGAACAGCATATTGAATTCTAAATGATTAGTCAGTGAGAGACCGGCCTCCTATATTATTTTCTTTTAGATCGATGACGGAGTTATTAAATCTAATTTTCTATTTTGCTAGTTTTGATAATGTAGCCAATAAGTTGAAAGTGTGGAAAGGATATTTAAGGAAAGAGGGAAGGAGAAAATTAGAGTTTGCTTGACTTTGACCAATTAAACAGCATGACATGGGAAGACAGTGCAGTACTATATATATATGCAGATGATCAAGGTCTGCTAGCTTGTGCATGGAGGAGATGAGTGAGGGTATGATAATTGCGCACACATGCTTGAGCATGTAGATGTGTGCATTTTCTCATTGTTTGCTGTGTTTGGAGCATGGTATAATCATAATAATCGATTACAAGTAGCTATAAGGCTTCCTCAATTAATTATTTAAAATCTTGCACGTAAAACGAGAGAGAGAGAGAGAGAGAGAGAGAGAGAGAGAGAGAGAGAGAGAGAGAGAGAGAGCCCGCATATATCCTTTTTGACTTTGAATATTTTTGGGCTGAGAATCCAACCACCTTGGGCTAGCTGTAGATTCTATTCGAGACGAGGCCGAAAGGTTAATACGTGGGACTGTGGGAGTCACAGCAGTTCATGTCCAATTCAGCTCAATCATGCATGGGTGCTTTAATTACCAAATTTTAGAGCCCATAAGCACAAAACCTCTCAAATCCCTTCTCATTATTGGAGTAAAACTGGGTCATGGACGAGTACTTGACAACAGTACTGTACCTTATTGGAAGAAGGTTGGTCAAAAATCATAATCAAACAACCTCATTGCATCATAAGTCCTAGACACTATAAAATTGACTCGACTTTTCACAAACTCATTAAACTTGATTGAGGCCAGTAGCTGATGAAACAAGAATGAGTTAGACTTAAGTATATTTTGTTTAGTGAGATGAGATAAGATAGTTTTAGATCAAAATTAAAAGTTGAATAAACTATTTCTAGTTAGAATATTATTTTTTAATATTATTATTATTTTGTGGTTTAAAAAAGTTAAATTATTTATTGTATTTTATATGAAAACTTGAAAAAATTATAATAATAAAATAAGATGAAACAATTTCTGTATTCAAACAGAACTTTATAAACTTTTTTGCTTTCTTATTTATATTTTATAAGCTTTTTTAATTATACGCTGATACACCAAACACATCACTATTGTAAAAATATTTTTCACATCAATTAATATAAAAAGTGTCGATATTTGAATTTTTTTTCTATAATTATAACAGATCTTCCTCATCTCTACACATGTCAATAACTGTAGTACTCATATATATTGACTGGAAATTTGACAATTTATCTTGTTAAACATACATGACAGATGACTTTGTCCCCTAAAATGTGAATGTATATTAATATTGAATTAAGGCAGTTGGTGACTTCATCATTGTCCAAGTTTTTTAGTATAAGGAAGAAAGTACGAGACACAATTATGGTGTCTGGCAAATAATTATTATCTCAAGCCATCCATAATAGATCCTCTGAACCTCCACCATCTCATCATCATGTTGTGCTACTTCCGACCATTTGTTTGTTTATATAAACCCAAACGATTTTATGATGTTACGTTTCTTATACTATGGTTCTTTCGGTTTTGTCCTCTCAAATTTTAGAGCAATAATTCATTACATCATATTGCGTTAAACTTAAGAGTCACATGTGTAAATGGTAAACTGAAAAATTGGCTCAGACTAGTTCGAAATTGAAAAAATTAAAAAATTTTAATTTTGATAATGAAGTGGTCCGTATTAATTTTTAAATTAATATATACCGATTCGATTCTTAAATTTCTTTAAAATTGAATCGATTATATCTCTAATTATACCGATGCAATTGATCCGTAACTAATGGCAGGTTATTAGTTTTTCTTATTTATAAAGTGGTCTAATTTCACTTAGAGACAGTCACGTCATATAGATCATTGCACGCATTAAGAATATAAATAATTAAATATATTTATTTTCATCAATTTAAATATTTTAGACAGATAATATTTATTTTAAATAATATTAAAGTAGAGGTTCCGAATTCAAACTTTTAACTTTATACTTTACGGCCTCATCAATTAAATAATTTGCATATTAGATCTATTTATTGAAAGAATCTAACCCACATGTCAGAGAACAATTACAAAGATCACAATTACAATTCAAAGATCTCTCGTGGTGTCGTCAATGATCGATCACTTTGGCTTCTCAGTTCATATAACTCATAGCATTCATCTGAAGATCACTGATATTGTTATGAGAGAAAAGATATTTATAACCATAAATTGTACAACTGCTGCGTAATCATTTTGAAAAAAGTGAATAAAATATGAGATTTACATAATAAAAATTAAATTTTTAATAATAAATTTTTCCGATTACATGATGTTTATGCACTTTATGGTTATATGTAAAATTACTCTTGTTATAATATAATTTTTGTTTTTGAATAATGTTTAAGAAAAATAATATGAGAAATTTTAAGATGAAATGAGATTATCATGTTACCAAACAAGCCTTTAATTAATATCGTTTTTGGCTAACAACCTTTCCATGAAATCAGTAATATACCATTCTCAAACACCAAAAATTTGGTCGCTGAGGATTTATTAGGGGGACAAAAAGGGGTCACTCATCATTCACTTTCACTTTCAAACATTTATTAACAAACTTTGAATCATAAAATTTAACAAATTAAGACCCAAGTGCTCTTAAACTTTGTAGGTACGTTTCTTAAACCTACATTACTTAACTTGAAGATGATCATAGAAATCCAATAAACAAATCTTTCTGTCAGGACAAGGAAGCCCATGCAAATGATTTGGGCACATGAACTTCGCCAACACATCTTTTTCTCCCCCAAGAAAAATATGCTCTTTATTTCGAGTCTTCCCATAGAAAAAATTCCTGGAAAATCTCACCCCTTTTTGTATAAATCCACAGAAGCAAACGACACCCATCATAGCATTACACTTCCCGGAGGCGTCAAAGGGAGATCAATACGATGCAGTACAGGCCTCCCCAACGAGAGAGCAGCTTCATCGTTCAAGTAACCGGTAATTATTGTGAAGCTGATCATCTTCCGGATCAAACCAGCTGTACTAGTGTCTCTCCCAAGTTAATTAACTTTTCTGCAATGAAGCTCTTTAATCGTTTCCGTAAGATTCTCATGCGCCTGTTGTTTTCACTCCCTTCTCCTGGGTCTTCTTCTTCATCAGCACCTACCTCCGGAAGTTCGGCTTCGAGGCAAAAGAGCTGTGACAGATTTGAGCCGCCAAAGACTTCATGCAGCTCTTATTACTCCTCTCACTCGCACTACAACGAGGCCATCGCTGACTGCATCGAGTTCTTCAACAAGTCGTCGCAGGATGGGATTTTGGATGGTCGTAAATCCGATGTTATGGTTTGATATAATGGAAATATATATATATATATATATATATATATCCGTGTTTAATTAACTGCCATGTTCCTGTTTCTTCTTTTATCAGTTCTTTCTTCTCGATCGTTCTTTCTTTGGTTCTAAAGCACATATTCATACAGAAAATGCAAATATGATGAGTTCAGTACTGTTGACCTGTTTTAATTATGTTAATTTGGAAAATGATAGGTTACTATCCTTCTACTATTTATTTATTACTCTTTTTGTATTTGATTTTTTTTATAATTTTTTATTTTATTTAATGATTAAGGAAGTGATTATTAGTAAACTTATATATATTTTTAATTTTTTTAATGGTTAAGAATTAATGTTTAAAAAATACTTAAAAGAAAATGATAGAAACAAAAAAAAAATTCCAATACCCTGCTAATTTACCTGTTCTCTTTCGTTTCTCCAATCTTGACGCCGCCCGGCCTACAATTGATATACATAGGTGTGTGTATATATATATATATCGAGAGCGAGAGAGAGAGAGAGAGAGAGCCGAGGGTTTCATTATTGTGAGTTATGTTGGATATTGATGATAAACCTTAAATCATTATTAGAAAAATGTTTATTTATAACCCGTTATATACCATAAAAATGATGATTTTTTTATTAAAATGAGTTATTTTTTACTATAAATAGTTATATATTCTTATAGTAAATAATTCATTATAAATACTTGTTTTTATGGATACATTTTTGCATGTGTCCTTTGACTTCTCGTTAACCATGTATGGGGGGATATGATAGTTGGCCATATGGAAGAAGGTCCAAGATGATGACATCCTCATGATCGGTTCGTTTACCATTCATGAAGATGAAGATATAATTTCCAGCAAAATCTTCATCGAGAAATAAAAAAGCTTTTGTTTTGGGGCGAGAGGGATGTCTCGTTGATGTATGGCCTCGTCGAAAAAAGCAATTAAAAATGTCGCGGTCCAGTCAATTTAAAGGAAGTTATAAGCTGAAAATCTAGTTGGGCTAATTTATTATTATGTCCAGTCAATTAATATGTCGGGGTCCATTTAAGATTTAAGGAATTGGCCCATTGGGCCACTCCCCTTATCCCCACGAAACAGCTCGATTTTGTGTTTACGAAAAAGAGAGAGCTTGTAGTGTTCATTTTCAAAAGATTGGGATTGAGTATTGAAATGATTTTAAATATTCTATAAATAGAAAAAAAAAATGGTAAAAAAATAATATTAAAATATTAAATAATAATAAAAAATAAATAATAAATAATAATAAAATAATAAATAACAATAGAGTATTCAATATACTCTATTATCTAAATTGGCTAGATTAAAAAAAAAGAAAAAAAAGAGTAAATAGATAATATCTTATGTGTAGATATGAAGCCCTCGGGCCTGCATTGCTGGAACCAGTTCATGTGTGCAAAACACTACATTAATTTCAATTTTAAAAAGTAAATAGATAATATCTTCACGTACTGCTTTATAAGTAGGATACTTAACTCCCTTATTAGATATGAACATATTATATACTTACAAAGTTGCAATTTCCTTCCATTCCGGGCCAACTTTTACTGGCTAGAATAGTCGAGGAAATTAAAAGAAAAGTCGACAAAAAAAAAAAAAACGGTTTGTTATTAATTTTTGGAACCCAAAATATGTACCATGTCGAGTACTTTGAAATGCAGTTAGGGAACTTGAGGCAATGCAACTTCTGGGCTGCCTTTCTTCTTCGAAAAAATCCCTCCGATTAGAGGGATCAGCGTGCTGATCTTCTTCTTCTTCTTCTTGGGAGAAGGGTGCCTCTCAAGTTTTTCAACAACTTGTGGGATTGAAACTTGTTCGAAGGAGGGAGGATTTGCAAAATTAGTCACATATCTTTTCTTTTGAAACTCCATTTCTTCTTCTTCTTTGTGATCAGAGTCTTGTATTTTGACCTCAAATTTCGTAGAGTCTTCAACAAACTTGACGTCTTCAAACTCTGTTTCCATGGGTTGTTTGTCGGATTCATGTTCCTTCAATTGTTGGAGTTCAAGCTTTGTCCGTTCAAGCTCTGTCTTCATAGAGGAGAGGCAAGTTGCCAAAAGCATGCGTTCTTCTTTTGCTTTCTGGAGGCTTTGTTTTGTCTCCTCTAGCTCAGCTGTAACATTTCCGAGCCTTGAAAGACCAGAACATCCATTTTCACTACCTCCATCCTGCATCTATATGACCAACATCTTTTGTCAGATTCAATTAATGCTTGACATAATCTCAAATAAATAAATAAATAATAAAATTTATATTTTCTCATCACTTAAACTTTAAGACAAGTGATAATTTTACGTGATATCAGATCATATGTCTTGAATTTAAGTCATGACTCATGTATTGATGAATGTTGGGGAAATAGAAAAAGAAAAGAATTGTCTCACGATTTCTTGAAATCCAAACATGATAAGAAATTGTAAATTTAATTTGGTTCAAGTACCATACTAATTACATAATCAATATCCGAACATGTTAGAAAAATGTATGCCTATCAAAATGGCGATCTCCAATGAAAAAGAACCGAAATAATCTAAGTGAATAATGTATGTACGTATATATGGTCACCTTGACCTGTCTGAGCTTGCTGGCATAGAGCTCCCCAGCTAAAACTTTGTCTCCAAACAATGAGAGGGCCTCTTTGACAGACCTGAAGGGAGCCGCCGTATCAATCTCCACCCTTTTCATCACCACAATTCCATCTTCCTTATCCATGTTTAATCAGGCACCCTTGAGAGAGAGAGAGAGAGAGAGAGAGAGAGAGAGAGAGAGAGAGATCAGAGCGTAGGATTATTGAATGAAAATTCAAGGATGTCCTTTAAATATTTGGAATTGTGACTGTGAGAGAAAGAGTGTGAGAGAGAGATGCTGAGTACGTGTAAGGGCGAGTGATGCAAGGAAGAGGGGTGAGAGATGCAATAATATTTCATGGGGGGACTTCCTTTCTTCGTGCCCACTTCACTAGATCGAATTCTGTACTTACTATGTAATAGTAGAATTATTCTTAGTAAAAATGGATGCAATTTTTTTTTTTAATCAACGGCGGATTATAAAATTTAATTATACTTTCTATTTTAAATTTCATTATCATCAATTATACTTGTAAATATAACAAAATTTAGAATAATTAATACTAATTTTTATTTAAAAATGCCTACTAATCATGGTTTTGTAATTGAGGTATACCTTGTGGGGGCGCCTAATTATACCATTAAAAAAATAAAAATAATTTTTATGATAGATTCTATTTCTTTTATATAAAAATAAAAAAAGTGCAATCTCTCATAAATACTCGTGAATAATACATTCCATATCTTAAAATACTAAACTGATTTTTTCTTATTAAAAAGAAATTGTGCATATTTTTAAGAAAACTATTTATAAAAAATTTTATATATAATTATTTTTACGTATTCTTTTAAATATTTTATTAATGTAATTGATTATGTATTAAAAAAATATCACAACTAATTACATCAATAAAATATCTAAAAAAATATAAAAATAATTATATATAATATTATTTTTAAATTGATATATAGAACATAATTAATAAAAATATTTATATGATATAATTTAATTTTAATGATAAAATTTGGATATTACAATATACGTGGCATGAGAATTGAATTGGGACACCGTTCCTTCGTCTGCCATGCGCACGCGCTAGATTTTGCTCGAAATCTCTTCGCCTCGTGCAAAGACTAGAACTGAATTGGAAAACGAAATTGTGCCTTTTTAGCTCTATCGAAATTCATTTAATTCCTAGCTGCTCACTGCTTAATTTCCCTCTCATAATTGGGAGAATGGTACTTCAATTAATATCGAATTCATTCTCATCTAGTGTTTGGTCTTAATCGGTTTATATGTTCTTGACCGTATCGTTAACTCTTTGATTTGGTAGATCCGGTTCATACTGCTACAGAACAGGCAGGGAAAGACCCGTCTTGCCAAGTACTACGTTCCTCTCGAGGATTCCGAGAAGCACAAAGTCGAATACGAGGTATGATCTTCATCGTCTTCATTTAATTTTATCGTAGTATAATTGTAGGGAAGGGGCGAATTTTTTAGTTTTTTGAATTTCTTGGCTTTGTAGGTTCATCGATTGGTGGTAAACAGAGATCCCAAATTCACAAATTTTGTCGAGGTGAAATATATTTGTTCTCATCTTCTTTAAAATTTGAGGATTTTTTTTTTTTTTTCTTTGGTACAGGGAATGGTTGGAAGTTGTAATGGAGAGCTTTCATTCTTACATTTCTTGTATTTTTGGCTTAAGAAAATAAAATCAAGTTAATCAACCCTCGGCTACTAAACCTAATTTCCAAGCTTGGATTAGGTTAAATGTGCCGACTTGAAATAATTACAGGCTGGCTTCCTTTGATCTGCTTTGCTGCATTGAAGTTTTCCTGTTGTTACTATGTGCTAACTACCTGATTATATTGCTTGTTGCAGTTCCGCACACACAAAGTAATATACAGGCGATATGCAGGGTTATTTTTCTCGCTCTGTGTTGACATTACTGATAATGAGTTGGCCTATTTGGAGTGCATCCATCTATTTGTCGAGATTTTGGACCATTTCTTCAGCAATGTGTGCGAGCTAGATTTGGTTTTTAACTTTCACAAGGTTTGCCACTTAATAATGAGTTTTCTTTCCCACTTATTTGTAAATCACAGCAACTCAATGCTTCTCTGCTTCTGGTATATAATCTATCAATGCTAGTGTCAAGTAATGGCGCTGTAGTAAAATTATTTTCTTAAATGATGTCTCTAGACAAAGAATTTTTTGTGGATAAAATGGAAGATTGAAATGAAGTTTGTTGATCAAATGTTAATTGTGTGATTAAAAAAAAACAGAGAAATTCTATTTGCAGTCCTCAAGTGGGGACTGCAAGTGTAGACCCTTTATTAAAAAAGAAAAAACATTATTTTATGAGGGATATTTTAGTAATTTAAAAAATTTTTAAAGATAAAATTGCCTATGACAGCATTGCATTTGGGGACTGTATGTAGCATTGCTAAAAAAAAAATGGTGGTTTCTTTCTGGCCGAAGGAAAACTGTGAAAAAGTGGTTGTAACTAGGGCTGAAAGTCGAACGGTCCGGACCGGTCATTTTTGGACCGGACCGGACCGGACCGGACCGAATGAGTCCGGTCCGGTCCCGGTCCAATTTTTAAGGGACCGAAAGTATTCGGTCCGGTCCCGGTCCGGGGGTTTTTAACCCCCGGACCGGGACCGGACCAAATAGATTAAAAAAAAAATTATTATTTATATAATAGTTGAATTACTAATAGTCTAATACTAATACAATTATATAGTTATACTAATTATAAATTCATAATAACTAAATCATTGTAAGTCTATAACTATATTATATATATATTTAGTATCAATGTATTACTATATTCTTTAATATATAACTATTAACTATAATATATAGTACTAGTATAACCGATCAAAAAAAAATATAGTACTAGTATATATATTAATGTATTAACATATTATAAAAGTTATAGTATAAATTATAATATATCATATATTTGTAAATTTATAATAGTATTAGTATAGTTAACTTAATATGTAATATGTTAGCATTAAATCACTATAACTACATAGAATATTAGTAATAAGAGTATTACTATTATTTAATATAATATTACATATATTATCACTATCATTACATATATTTATTAGTTATAGTATTAGTACTAATAGACTAATAGTATTAGTTATTAATATTACATATAGTTACATATATTACTATTATTACTATTATTATTACATGATATAGTTACATATATAATTATCACTATTACTAATAGTAGTAGTGTATTATTAATATATATAATAGTATAGTATATGTATATATATTAAATATGTCACAATATAATTACATAAGTATTAAACAAAATGTCATTGAAAAAAAAAAAAAAAAAACTCATAGGGTGGACCGACCGGACCGGACCGGACCGAATGGGACCGGACCGGACCGGACCGTATGAAGTTCGGTCCGGTCCAGGGTGGGAAAACCCTGGACCGAATAGGTCCGGTCCGGTCCGTAAAACCTCCTCGGACCGGACTGGACCGGACCGAATTCACCCCTAGTTGTAACAGGAAGTAATGTGTTTGGACAAAGATTCTAATAACATGACAAGAGAGCTTATGGGACTTATGCTTTTAGAAATAATTATTTCCTTGAACCGCTATTTCAAGTAACGCCTGTGTAAATTGTTGTTAGGAATTTCTCCTCTTGTGCCATGATGAGTGAATTGTTTGAAGTGATGACTGGAGACAAAGAAATACCATGAAAGCACCATTCCAAATAGAATTTTAAATGTAACACCATATGGTGATCGAGAAAAGTGTGTTTAAAACTATGAGGAAAGCATCATTTTAACTAGTCCTTGAAAGTGAGAAATTTCGGCAAAATGAATGTATAATATTAATTAATATATCATTTTTAACTTAAGCAGTTTCCTACTTAGAATAGTGCTTCTGTAAATATGAATTTTAACAGAAATGTGTTATTTAAAAAAAAAAGTGAATTTTTACTTTTTATAATGATTTTTTTACTCCAACTAAGCTTTGTTTCCATACAACAACCAAATTTTAAATCAAAGTTGCTGTGATTTAATCCTTAGTCTTAATTAGATATATTTTGGTCAAATTTAGGGTCCGTTTGGATACTTAGAATATCTCAGTATATCTGTGAATAATAGTGAAATTATTTGAATTAAGATATTTATTGAGTTTTGGGAAATGAGGGGAAAAAAGTTGAATAAAAATATTATAAAGTTAAGAAATTGTTTGAATATAATTTTTTAATATAATTTTTGTTTTGAAATTTGAAAAAGTTTTTTTGTTTTGTTTGGGAGTTTGAAAAAGTTGTAATGAATAGATAATGATTAAATGAAAAAGTTGAAGATTTGAAATTGAAAATGTTTTGTGCATGAGTGATATTGGGGAAGGAAATATCGAAAAACATCTGAGAAAACTTGAGAGCAGCTGTGTTGATATTTGTACTGCCGTACTGTTGATTGCTACAATGCTGACATTACTGTTAATGGGTTGGATACAATGGGGTGTTTCTGTAGATATAGCATACAATTTCAACAGAAATGTGTGCAAGCTAGATTTGACATCTAGTTTTCTCAAGATTTTCACCTTGTGTTTTCTTGTTCAATTATTCTGAATTGTCAGTTGCTTCAGAGTCAAGTTTGTCTCATCCTTTTATGTACTTTCTTATTCTTTTCCTCTAATACGATTGCTACTTTTATGTTTAGTTTCATTACTCCATTCAATGTTTGATTAAAAGCTCATATTCCCTTGTTTTTGGGACGGAGAAACTAAACTAATTCTATTGAGCAGTCAGAATGTGTTAGAATCTAACTCTCTATTGCACTGAAATGACTGTATATATCTTCTTTCATATGGCTTCCCATGGCACCAAGGAATTAATGCACAGTTCCCATGTATCTATTTCATGTGGATTTGATTTCGTTGGAAAACGATGTTTGGCATTTCTGCAATGCCCTTGTTCATTTACAACACAATCTCTGATTCCCTTCATGTTAGGCTAGTCATGCTGCACAATGCATAGTGTTGGGCCAAGCATGCGTGCACTATCTTCAGGTTATATTGACTCCTGTGGCAAGAAGTATGTATGGAAGATAGGAGGATATTGCTTGATCTTGAAGTTTTAATATATGCTCTACTCCTTCCACGTGTGTGTTTTGGGGAGTATTGTTGTGGTTATTTTATTTTTATTGACTTCTTCTACTGATCCTTTATTTTGATTAAAAAATAATAATACAATGAAGGTTTATTTGATACTTGATGAATTCATTCTTGCTGGAGAGCTCCAAGAAACAAGCAAAAAGGTGTGTGAATTCATTGTGCTTCCCTTGTGCATCTAGAATAGTTTTTTTAATCTTTAAAGCTTGTTTGCCAAGACCAAAGGCGTGCATATTCTTGCATCTAGAGTATGCCAAGACCGAAGCTTGTTTGCCTTTCCTTCTCCCTCATATTGTTCGTAGTAAATGGTTTTTCTAATTTCTGCCACTTTTGTAGCTTCTCTTCCTGCCCCCCCCCCCCCCCCCCCCCCCCCTTCTCCTTCCTTTCATATTGGAAAGGACTACAGCTACAGCACCAACCTGTGTCATATAGTTAAAGTCTGATTCCAATTCACTGGGGTCTTATATTTATAATAACTTAGAAGCAACTAATATTGGTTTTTTCATAAGATATCTATTTGCAGTACCGCGACTGAAGTGTTTGGCTGATTTTTGCTTCAACTTGCAGGCGATTATTGAGAGAATGGGCGAGCTGGAGAAGTTAGAGTGAAAATTTTCTGTGTTTCAGGTGTGCAATCTGTCGCTTTTTTTTTTTTTTTTTTTTTTTTCCTGTAATTATTCAGAAAAATCATTACTGCCAATTTCCCCTTGTATATCAGAAAATCGAACGAGAAAAAGTGTTTCCTTTATCATTACTGTACCGTGGTCCCCCACTTCTTTTCCCACTTTGCTGCCTGTGAATAAAACGAGACTCTGCACGTTCACAATGCATATTGATGTTTGCTGTACTGCTCCATAGGTGGATTACAGATAGAGACATACAAGACATGTTAATTAATAGTACAATATTTATTATTATCATTCGTAAGAATTAAATATTTTGAATAATATTAAGTGTTACCAGCTAGTTTACGAGTTAAAAGATGGACTCCAAGATTCATTTGATAACCTTATTTAGAGATTTTAAAAAAAAAGTTGGTGAAAGTGATGAGAAATAAATTTCACTGTAGATAAGATCATGGACATGTTTATAAACAATGTATAAACCTCTCTAGTAGGTTTTATGAGATGAGTTAGATACATGAATTTCTCCATAGTATCAAAGACTGCTACAAGACGAATAAAGACTCACACTACTTATCCCATAACAAGGATCAGGAAAAATACTGGCTGCACTTGAAAAATGGTATTGAGGAATAAAACTCACATTATATGTGGACAAGATTTGTGTGCATGTTTAAAAGCAATGTGCAAACCTCTTTTAACAGAATCGGTTTTATAAAATGAGTTAGATTCATGAATTTCTTTAAGATGAAAAAGGAAAAAGAACCATATTAGGTGAAATAGGAGAAAAATAGATCCCACACCAACTAGCGTATGAGTTAAAACATGGACTACAATTTTGTAAAATAGAAAAAATATCTCATTTAAATAATAATAAAAATAATAAACTCTTATGTTCACTAGACATTTATTTCAAAAAGAAATTCCAACAAAAGCAAGGTGCTAAAAGAATGTGGCCTCCATTGGACTGTCCGAATGAATCCTGAGTGGAGAAAGTGTTGGGCACCAAATCTTGTTAATAACGAAATGAAAAGCTGCGTGGAATGTGACCTGAAGTTTCATCTTCACAATGCTGTGCTTACATCTTTGGTAGTGCGGGTATGTGCCAGTGCCAGTTGTTTGGAACGTGCTACTTTTGCCTCAACATACTTAAGCACAAGTAAAGAGCTGTTGCGTAAGCCACGCACCCACAATATACAAAGGAAAATATTTGTATATAGCAAAGTCCAGCTAGTCTCTAGCAGTCTATTTGAAAAAAAAAATTATTCATTCCCAAAAGGATGCTCCAAGATTTAATGCAATTAGGCGAAAGTGGCATTTAAATTTTGGGACCAGTCCTTGCTGTTTTAAGGAATTAATTAAAAATTGATTAATGTCTTAACATCCTCATCCAGTACCCTCTAGCCTAATGAATTCTCAAGGAAAATAAAGGTACAAGAAATAAGTACAATGACATTGCAATATCATAATGAATTAATACGAACACTTGCAACACAACAAAATCTTGAAATCACATTTCATGATACTTAAATGCATTATCAAGCAATGAAAATGACATTTATAGTTACATTTGATGGTGCATAATCGAGTATAATCGCATGGTTCTAACATATTTGAAGGATTGATCGCTATCTAAGAACATCCACAAACCATTCTCATCTCCCTTTCATTCCAATAAAATTTGGCACTTTTATCGCCCTTAATCGTCCTCTATTTTTTTAAAGAAAAAATTTAAAGATTGATGAGCAATGCTACCTCATCATAGTGGGATGAAGGGTAGTTTGTAAAATTTTCCTCTTGACAGTCTATTCAACCCCCCCAAAAAGGGGGAAAAGAAGAAGAGAGAGAGAGAGACATCACCATTTCCCTAGCAGAACCCATCTTGTGATAGTGTCGCTGAGCCAATGCCGGAATTCCACTGAAGTTGCTTGAGACCCATATTCTGGTCTCATTCTTTACTGCTTGATCCCTTTTACTTTTTGGCGTTGCCCTTTATTCTTTAAGTGGTTAGCGTGAACCTCAAACCCTAAAGCAGTAAAGCTGAGGCAGGAAAGGTCAACAACAATAATGGAAGCAACCTAAAAAGGAAATTCTGTGGGGGACAGGCAAGTAGAAAGAAGTTTGACGATTCTATTTAGTAATGTTCTCTGTAAAAAGACATCAGTGTGACCGTAGATGCTGATAAAAGGATCATACAACAAAACTTAATTACCATCTCCAGCAGCAGCTGACAGGTCTCAGGTTTTCCCCCCAACATATGCACATGTCCCAGCAATTTTCCTTTGCCTGGACTTGGATGCTCTTCTTTCTCCGATCATTTGATATTATGAAATGCACGGCATTCTTTTTCTGATCATTTGATATTCCATACATGGCAATCAGTTAAACCTTGCATGTATCTGCACTTTTTTTCATCATGCCACATGAAGACTTGAGTATGAACAGAAAGAATTGATGCAATAATGTATTGCCCACCCCATTGCCTTATCAAACAACTGCCAATGCAAGTCACATCAAAGGTGCTCATTACAGAGTAATTGCAATGGCAGCATGCCACCAGTATGGAACCCTCCTTCTGTCTCTCCGTTGGTAGAGGGGAAAACGTTGTCTTGTTTTTTAATCCCGGCTGGGGGCAAGGATGGAGTAATGGCCATAAGGTGCTGCTTTTGTTGAGAGGCTGTAGCATACTTAGGGCCAAGTACTTCTAGGGATGAAAGGGGCGGTGGGATATTGGCTTGGGCACATGGGATTAGCATAGGAGGATCCTGCCTTCCCTGTTGCCAGCTCGAAATTTGGGTCATAGATACTGAAGTTGCCACAGGCCTGTAATGAGCTGCTAGCTGAGCGGCCCAAAGGTGTTGCTGTTGCTCATGTCGTTGATGTTGCTGCAGCCACTGTTGCTGTTGGTGCTGCAGCTGATGCTGTTGTTGGTGCTGCAGCTGCTGTTGTTGTTGTTGTTGCTGTTGCTGCTGCTGCTGCTGCTTTGTCAAGGCTGCAGGACTTACATGAGGAACACTGAATGGATTGCCAAGAAATGGAGCTACCCGCATCTGTACCTACAATGAAGCATGACAACATAGTTTTAGAATTTCTATAGCTTAACAAGACAAGGAAAATCTGAAGTTGTTAGCAACTAAATCATATTATACAACCAGATTTGCAGCTTATTGCAAGTTCGTTACAGTCAGGTGATGGATAGAACACAATAAAGAGAAAGTTGCAAGCAATTGTTTAACTGGCTCGAATGAATTTCTTAACACACTTGTAGATGTGTCCTAAAAGAAAGAATAAAACCTTATTTGCTGCTGATGATGTTATTGAAAGCTGATCAGGGTAAGCAGCAGAGGCATAGCGAGTTTGAGGCATAGCAAAAGGCAAAAGAGTCTGCTGTTGTGCAAGAGATTGAAGATAAGGAACTTGGTGTTGTGACGAAGGATCCAACCCGTTACCAGTTCTATTACCACTATTCTTAACTTCCACCCCACCACCTCCAGCGAACAAGGACAAGAAATCGAAACTCTGCGGGTAACAGAGAATAGTTAAAAAAGAAAGGGGGAGAGAGAAGAATTGGAAGGGAAGAAACCGTTGGCAATTGCAGTATAAGCTTACCTGCTTCTGGGAAGTGCACGCCTCAGATGCCAGAGCAGCATGGGGCTGATCTTGATGGAGTTGCTGTTGGCAAAGAATACCAGTTTTAGCCTCATTTGAATTTCTTTCATCAGTTGAATTGCATGAAGTGGTAGAAGAAATAGTGCCGTTGAAACTAGTCCCCACCCCATGAAAGCTGTTAAGTGCCATACGAGCTCCAAGATTTGGTCCTTTCTGGAGTCTCAATTGATTAGATTGCAGCAGCAACCTCCCTTGGTTCTCTGGCATTTGTAAATTCTGAATGAGATGACTTATATGAACATGAGCAGAGCACCTCTTCCATGTATCTTTTTCAACGGCAACTTTTGAAACCTGCACAGTTGACCATGTATCAATTAGATGATCAAAGTAGCACACAATCATTTGTGAGGAAACAGACAGCCTCATATTAAAGTTGTGAACAACAGCTAAGAAGCATAAACGCGATATAATCATTAGATTACAAGCCATCTTCACCTCTCCCTTTGAAGAACCATTTTCAAATGACCTGTGTCTGCTGGCATTCATATCGGTATCGAGCAAACCTGGAACTTCAGCAGCAGAGGACCTGAGACAGCTAAATGCGTGAGGACATGGAAGCACCCAAAAAATGGCTACATTAACGATTCAAAATAACAAGAACGTAAGAAAATTACAGCAAAGAAGGACCAGGACTCCCGACACCATGTGGCACAACTGAAGACAAGCCTGGCCACAATGCCGAGCCTGCTGATCAAAGAAAAGAGTACGATAAGAGTCACAATATTAATATGATTAATATGCAAACTGTTGGTCAAAGAAAAAGAGTACGATAGAGTCCAGCAACATGATCATTAGACTTCTAATCAAGCTAGAAATTTACCATTTTCCTTGGGCTCCTTGATCATTTTTTGTTGTTCTGGTTCACTTGCAATAGTTATGGCCCCATTTAGTTTAGACTTGGAAATTATATTTACTGCCCCCATTGCCATCTCTGATACTTGCTCAATTAGTGGGGTCTCCGGTTGTGTAGGTAGTTTTAATCTGCTGGGTCAGTTAAAAAAAGAAAAAGAAAATAGTTATACACAAAGTAAAACAGGAAAAAGGACAAGCTGATAAGAGAGCACTTAATTATTTAAAATTTTGGAAAAAAAAAAAAAAAAAAAAGAACGCACCCAGTGTCCAAGCTTATCTCATAATTGCGCAATGGCTTTTCACCGTCACTCTCACTCTTAGACAAGAATGGCATGCTACTTGCATTCAATTGAGGAACAGGACAATCCGACTCCATATGAATTTTCTTTCTGTTAGATAAATCTGGCTGTTCTTGAATACTGGGTTCATTCAAAGAATCTACTTTTCGAGTTTCTTTGGGCAAACTATGCGTATTGGATGAGGGATTGGTAGCCTTAGAAATTATCCAAGGCATTGTACTTAAGTTGTCATTTGTAAGTGCAGAATCTGATAAAAGAATACAAATTAAAACACCACAACAAATGATCTAAATATCATATAAAGAAACTATATGAAGAAACCTTGCATAGACGTTGGACTCTCCCTTGACTCTGTAAATGCCAAAGGTTTTGCTTCTGTATATTCTCTGTCTAATTTACCCTTCTCATTTGCATCATTGTTGAGGAACATTCCAGCCAATGCATACAAGGTCTCCACTACTTCTTCCTCCTCTTTTGTTATTTGCCCAGAGAAAGTCTGTTCTGGGGACCAGTCTGAACCTCCATGTTTCTATAAAAACAACTTGAAGTCTATCAATTGAAATGCTCAATGCAAAAGGCAAAAGAGAGCGATACTGGGATGGTGGTGACTGGTGAGCTAGAGAGGACTAACCAAGTTCAGTTTAGATTTCTTTACACCATTTTTTATGGGTGATTCTTCGACTCCACTGATTGTACGGTTCACCTTCTTTGAATCTGGTAAAGGTGGAGAAACTGATTCGTGATTGCGCTTCTTCATGGCTGTAAATGTTAAAATATGAAACTCCCAAAAATTAATCCAACCAAAAAAACAAAAAAATCACTAAGCATTCTGTTTTAAATTTAATAAAGAAAACCTTTCCGATTCACTAATGCAAAAGTATTTCTCTTACAAAAGTCAAACTCAGAACTTCTTAGGTTGTGATTGGGTAGTGGTTATCTAAAATATTTTGTAAATAATAATGAAAAAAATAATGAAAAATTATTAATAAAATATTAAATGGTAGTAAAAAGTAATGATAAAATAATAAACAGTAATGAAGTATTTTCAAAAGAGAAATAATAATTGTACAAATATCATATAATTATTTAAAAAAAAGTAAATA
Organism: Carya illinoinensis; assembly: GCF_018687715.1. Lineage (NCBI taxonomy): Eukaryota > Viridiplantae > Streptophyta > Magnoliopsida > Fagales > Juglandaceae > Carya > Carya illinoinensis. The sequence continues at coordinate 7,308,389 of NC_056759.1, forward strand.
AATACAAGATAAGAAAATTAATTTTTTAATAATAGATTTTATTTTTTTTTAAATAATTGCATAATATTTACGCAAAGTAAATAAATACAAGATAAGAAAATTAATTTTTTAATAATAGATTTTATTTTTTTAAAATAATTACATAATATTTACGCACGAGAGAATCTTAAATGCAGAAAAGAAAGAAAAAGCAAAAAGCTTCGAATTTGCTTCAGTCCTAATCAAACTCAAAAAGCAAAAAACAAAAAACAAAAGAAACTTCCAAGAAGAAGGACCAAACGCTTAAGTTATCACTACAAACAATTAAAAAAACACTAAAGAAATAATATTGCAGACCCTCGAATGGAAGAAAAATTATGTAGAAAAATAAAAGCAATATTCTACCAGCTTGTTTGATTCACCACGCACCTGAACGCAGCCTTCTCGGAACAGAGGCCTGATCCACACCATTGCAGTCATAAAAAAACTGTAGAGAAGTATCAGGAAAAAAAAAATGCTAAAAAATACAGGACCATGGCCAATAATATAACATCAACTTATCAAAATTATCGACCTTTTTGGGAATCTTTAATCTCTTGCTAGAATCAATACTCGTAGACGGTGCTTGTAAGCGAAGCTCATCTTCTTTGTCGGACAGATCGCAACCCATTTCGTCGTCTTCGTAGCTCGAGCTTGTCCTGCCAACAACTCTCAATCTTCTATCTTCATTATGTCATTCCACATGTGCGAAGTCCCCACCAACACTATCTGACCCTTGACAATCATACACAAATCGAAACACACATAAACAACAAGAGCCCAAAATAAAGGAAATAATAGGGGACACGGGACACGAATAATCGGCGAACCTTATCATAAAGAGAAACAAGGAATGCCCAGATAACGACAAGTACAAGATGGATGGGAGATTTGTTTTCTTTTGGTATATTTGTGTGTGAGTGAAAATTTACCAGAGAAGAGCTTGTCGGGCTTGGCAGGAGACGACTGGCTCCAAGCCTCACGTCTCAAACTTTGTCCATTTCTGACCTCCCAACATCTGAGTTTTGAAAAAGGCTTCGACGGCTCGGAATTTAATCGGACCCAACCAGCCACGAGAAACGCTGAACGCCCAGCTCTTTTTATGTATTTATGATCATTCTACTTTCGAGAATTTGAGTTTCTTCAATCACAGAAGAGAGACGAGTCAGAGAAATCAAAGCTCGGAGAAAAATAAAATTGTTTCCGTTATTGCAACGAAAGAAAAAATGAAAATGTGAATAAGAAAGTGGATGAGAACAGCGCAGACTTTTTTTCTTGTTTTGTTTTAGTTTCTAGCGAAAAGCTCGCCGGAAAGAAAACGGGAAAGGTGGCGTTTGGGTTTTCCAACGAAAGACAAAATTAATTATAGTTGCCACATATCCCTCCGTCTCTCTCTCTCTCTCTCTCTCTCTCTCTCTCTGAGCTCACAGTAGAAGTGCTCGCAAGCATCTCGACGGTGAAATAAAACAAAAAAACAAACACACGAACACAGGAGGCAGGGGCAGAGGCTAAAGGCTGGTAAAGATATGGCAGAAAACAAAGGGAGGAAATTCGTTCCTTGTGTTCAGAGAATCAGGTTCTTCGTGAAATAAAGCAGGGTAACAGAACAGAAAAAGGGCCACAGAGAGAGTGTGTTAGAGAGAGCCAGGTAACATTGGCACTCGGCAGACAAAATAGAAAAGATCATAAATACCCGTAAAAGGACTCCTTGAACCAAAATACTGGATGAATCACATTCATTCACTTGGAGAATCAAAGAAAACCTTAATGCGCGAATCTCCCGACAATCCCAAACCCATCTTCACTGCCGACTCCCCGTATATTATCACTCTTTCTCCTAATTTAAAAAATTAAAAATAAAACCTGAGAGTGGAAATTTAAACCCAGAAAAGAAAGTCAAAAGAAACTCCCAAAAAAGCATTACAGATGTCACACATCACGGCTCTGAAGCTCATTCCTCTCATGAAAATATCAAGCACGAGCTCCGGAATAAAATAATTATAAAAAAAGGGGGAAGAAGACCAAAGGTTTTGGCACCGTAAAATGGCGCTGAGTCGCGAAACTGCCACCACCTTTTCTGTCCCTCTCTCCCTTGGCCTTTTTCTTCTTTCTTCCTCTCTCTAGCATCCCACTTTCTGGATTTATAACACTCGAGCTCCATTCTCACGTCATTCCATGATCGACGGTTCACACTTGGCAGTCACTTGTGGCCGTTAGATCACCGCCGAATGTCCGACGTTTCATCCACCTCAGACAAAGCCCCATCCTTTCCGCTCTCACAAAATGCCATCGTGTAATCTGTCTACGTGGCACTCTATGCGGCGGCCCAGAATCCACGGCTCCGATGCGTCTCTTGGAAAATCTCCCCCTCATTGGCCGTTCGATGTTTTCCTGATTGGAATTACCCTGCTTGTCTTCCCCTGTGATACTGCCAAACGGCCCAAACCTGATTAGCAATTTAGCTGTGAGAACATTTCATTTATTACGTGTAATATACTTTAGTGTTTATTAATTGAGTGATAGATATTTGAGTTTCCCCGTCACACATTTTATTGATGAACTTAGTCAAATCGATTATTTTATATTAAAATAAAAATAATATAATTAATCATATTAATAAAATATATAAAAAAATATACAAAAATAACTATAAATTTTTGTAGATATAACCATACATGATCAGTACATAATATATTACAGCTCTAGATATATTAACAAAATGCATTATATTAGTAACTGCAATGAAAAAAAAAAAGGAGTAATATTGATACTTTCCTTGAGCTTATATGGACATTGAAAATATAAATGAATAAAATTTATTTATTAATTTTGATTGTTCTCGTATCTTCTTTTATATAACAAGATATTCATTTATAATAATAAATAAATAAACCCTCGCTCTACATTTCTTATCATTCCTAAAGATATCTTGTAATTAGTACCCAATATTATAAGTCAAGAAAACTTGGAAAGCTTTACCATCTAAACTACCATCAATACATATCATGGTGATTTCGAAAAATGAGATAAGATGAAAAATTTATTAATAATAATGAAATAATTTAAGTTGAAAAGTTTTATTAAATTTAAAAAATGAGAGAAAAAATTTTGAATATAATATTATAAAATTAAAATATTGTTATAATATAATTTTTAATATAATTTTATTTTAAAATTTAAAAAAATTAAATTATTTTTTATATTTTATTTAAAAGTTTGAAAAACTTGTAATGATTATACAAAAAAATTAAAATTTTAACAATAAAAAATATTTATATTTAAATAATTTTTAAAAAAAAGATAAGATGAAATGAGTTCCTAACAAAGCATTAGATAACCTTCCAAATCAAAATCCCTCCTCCCTCTCTCTCTTTACTGAACAGAATAATATTGTGTACTTTATTTAATGATGATACTTGACTATCTGAAACTTATTACTCAGATGATATTCTTGACATGACACATGACACCACCATACGGTAGTGATTTATTAAAAAAAATCACACACAAAAATGATAAAGAAAACCTAAAATTTCAATCTTCCACTTTTTGTGATTTTAGATATCCTTGTGTTTTGAATTTATTTATTTTTAATAAACCACGTAGCAGTGATGCCACGTCAAGAGGGCCGTCTAAGCTGTAAGCTTCAGATTGCCCAATAACAGTACTCTTTTATAATAATTTGGTGCAAATCTTCCGTTTTTGGTAAGCTTCTTTTATCAATACTGTGAGTAACATGGGCCATCTGCATTGCCTTATGGACAGTTAGATTTTGTGAAAAAATGTGTGTATAATTTATTTTCTCCATAAAGACAGGATACAAGAACAGTTCTACATTTATAAAATTAATCCAAGTGCAAATTCAGAGCTTTTACACACCAGGGGCTTGCAAAAAGTTCGGACCTAACAAATTGAGGATAGCTTCTAAAACATGCATCATGTCAAGAAGAATCTGTCCAAAGTTCACAACTGCTAAATACTAACCCTAACAATATATAATAGTTGACTTGCTTAACTAGATGTATACTGCAAAATTGAGGCATCATCCCAAAATTTACACCACTCCTGAGGGGAGTCGCAGAACAAGTTGTCCG